>NC_056726.1:138169305-138314305 GCF_019279795.1 Protopterus annectens
CAAAGTCTTTCCAATATTCTTTATTTTTGGCATGTCTTTAAAATATGCAACACTTATTTTTGATAAATATAAATATTTATCATCTAGTCTAGAATCAATATTTAATATAAATGTATTTATTTTAAATAAATGTGGTTTAACTTCTCCATTACCACTCACAGTTGAAAAAAAAATCCATCAGCTTATTTATTTTATTATTATTTATTTCCAGTTTGATTACCGGGGATGTCCAGTGGGCTCAAATAACCCATTTTCAGTGGAAGCCCAGGGAGAAAAGCTCCATATTACAAGCAATTAAATAAAAATGAAATAATACAAAGTAATGAGAAAAAGTACAAATGCATAATGGCAAGACAGTTCATAAACAAATTTACAAAGTTGTATAGAGAACTATTTGTACAATAATTAAGTGATAGAGGCAAGAGAAGAGTCACAATTAAAGGGAAAGCAATTATTGGTTGAGGGTTAAAAATATGAATGTTGTATATTGAGGTTAGCAGAAATGGAGGAGAAATAGGTGGGAAATACACTGTTAGTAGACCATAGATTATAGTGTCTGAAGTATTCTTAGAGAGGTGGTTGATCATTAGTAAAAGTGGAGTTCACACATGGAAAGTATGATTGCCATAGTTAAACTGCATCAGCTAAATATAGGTAGTTATTAAAAATTAATTGTTTTCAGTAAGAGGGGATGAGATCAGGGACTATATACAGTATTTACATTGTGTACATTTAAGGTAGAAAAACATTATTAATAATTTGGTGTTGAATTTGACTTAGAAGGAGGCAGATGTTTAAGGGGTCTTTAGATTTAGAGTGAGGTAGGTGTTTAGGAGAACAGCTTGGGGTGGATGAATAAGTAGAGAAGCTGTATGAGGAAGCATGCATAGAAGAAAGTAAATAGGTTAAGTAGGGAGAATACAGTTACATTTCCAGTGCTGGGCAAGGTAGGAATGAAGCTGAGTTTTTTAAGTATTCGTAGTTTTCAAAGATTCTAAGAGAAGAAAGGAGGGAATTCCATCTTTTGGCGAGGGAAGAAGAGAGTAGAAGGAGACCAGCAGGACGTTTAGGATTGTATACAGAGAGGAGATTCTAGTGTGCAGATCTCAGGGCTATGTGGGGGGTGTAAAAGGGTAAGATATTTGCTAAAGCAGGGCATAGAGTTGGTTTGAAGATTAGTCTGTGGGCAGTAGTGAGCTGAAGGAAGTTGAGTTGATTGGGAAGTTCTAGCCAGTTTAGCAGGTGGAGAGATGTGCAGTGGTGAGAGGAGTAATTAGCTTTAGTTATGAATTTAGCAATTTTGTTGTAAACGTTTCTAGTTTTGAGGAGATGGAAGAGGATAAGTTGGTAAGTAGGGGAGCACCATATAGAAGAGAAGGTAGTAAGTAGGTGGTGCAAGAGCTTGTCTGGTAGATGAAGAGAGGAATTGAGAGTTTCTATATAGCATGCCAAGTTTATGGTGAGTTTTTTAATGTTTAGCTGAACATGTGTGTCAAATTTTAGGTGCTCATCTATGGTAACTCCAAGTAGTTTAGCAGAAGGGACAATTTCTATAGTGGAGTTAGTATTGCTAAAGATACTGAAAGATTGTTTGTCAAGCTGGAGGGTTTTTGAGGGGGAGAAAAGAAGAATTTTTGATTTATTAGCATTTAGAGAGAGATGATTTTGAAGCATCCAGTTTTCAGTTGTAGAAAAGGCCAATTGAGTGGAGGTCAGGGAGATTAGAAGCAGAGCAAACTAATGCTGAGTCATCTGCGTATTGCACCATTTTAGTAGTAGGAATGGCAGCATGAAACTCATTAATACATACATTGAAGAGCACTGGGCCGAGTATGGATCCCTGGGGAACTCCAGTAGGGGTGGGTAGGACAGTTGAGGTGCCAGTGTGCCATTTCACAGCTTGGGATTGATTAGAAAGGTAGCTGTTAAACCATAATAGGGTGTTCTGTGACAGATTAAGATTAGAAAGATGATTTAGAAGGTGGGCATGGGAAATAGTGTCGAAAGCTTTGGAAAGATCAAAAAGAATAGTGGATACAATTTCTCCAGAATCACAGGCATGATTTACTAAGTCTAAGAAAGAGAGAAGAGCAGTTATTGTACTATGCCCAGGATGAAAACCATGTTGTGTAGGGGTGAGGAGGTGATTATCAGTAAGGTAAGGCATGAGCTGGAGGTGGATGCATTTTTCAAGTATTTTTGAGATTGGGGAGAGAATGGCTATTGGACGGAAGTTAGAGATAGTATTATTTTTACCTCCTTTATGGAGGGAAATGATAAAGGCAGCATGCCACAGTTTGGGAACATAAGACTCCTATATGGATCTATTGATGAGAATGCTGATGGGGATGGCAATGCCATCAGCAGCGAGCTTTAGATAGAGAGAGGGGATATTGTCTGGGGTTGGGGAGCATGGCTTAAATCTAGCAAGAAGTTTTTTTTATGTAGGATGTGGAGATGGGCTTTAGGTGAAATGTAGGGGGGCAGTTAGGATTGGGAGGTTGGATGGATGTGGGTTTTTGGAGAGAGGAGGAGTTGTGATTGGGGAAGGTCTTGGTGAGTTCAGCTACAAAGTTGGTAAAAAAGAAGTTGAATAGGGTGGCTAATTCTGTGTCAGTTTTACCGGTATCAGGACAAGGGTTTCTTTTTGTACCGGGATTTAGTAGACAGTTGATGGAGGTCCAGAACTGTTTAGGGTTTTTGGAGTGATTGGTCTGGAGTTTAGTGTAGTAAGACTTTTTATCTCTTATGATATGTTTTTTGGTTAGGTTACGGAGTTGCTTATATTTAAGAAGCATTGCAGGGAGTTGCTGTTGGTGATACAGTTTCCAGGTCTTGTCTCTTTGTTGCATAAGATTTTTAGTATCCTTAGATAGCCAGGGGGCAGGATTGGATTTCATTTGTTTAGTTCTAGGTTGGGAATAGGAATTTAAGATATCTAAGAAGGTAGTATTAAAAAAATCTACAGTGTTATCTAGGGAAAGTGTTTTTAGATTATCCCAGTTTATTAGTTTGAGGGTGTTAGAGAAGCTTGAAGGATTAAAATTAGTGAGGTTGTGAGTATGGATATATTGGTGAAGGTGTAGCTTCAAGTGTGTTGCTCGATGGATAAAGGCAGGGTAGTGGTCACTTATGGTGTCTGGTAAGGTACCTGAGTATAAGATCTTATTTGGGTGGGAGGCTAGAATCCAGTCCAGAGTGAAACCTGGGGGGTCCTCTTTATTGTGTCTTGTGATGCTATTAGATAGTTGAGTGAAATTTAAAAGATTAATAGATATAGATGGATTGGTGCCATTGATTTTGTTCCAGTCGATGTTCACATCGCCTAATATGTACGTCTCGAGCTTCATATTAGTTGAAGCCCATAGAAGAATGTAGTCTAGGGTGGTAGTGTCGTTACCAGGGGGGGGGATATAAATGGCTATAAGACATATGCTTTTGAAGTTATTCAGTTTGAGTATCCCCACGACTAATTCTGCATTATTGAATTGAGGAATGGGGTTTTGGTAAGGAGAGATGAAGTGTAGATTTGAGTAAATTAAGGCTACTCCTCCACCTTTTTTGTTTGGGCGGTCACATCTAAGAGCCTGAAAACCTGGTGGTAGGATTTCGGAGTTGGAAATCTGGGGTTTTAGCCAAGTCTCGGAGACTGCTACTATGTCTGATAGGGTATGGTAAAGCCAAGCATGGAAGAGAGCAGTTTTGTTTTTTAGACTGAGCATTTAGAAAAAGAATTTTTAGGAATTTCTGGTTAGTAATGTTGGATGAGGTAGGAGGAGTAGTATTGGTGCTATTGGTTGTGACAGAGGAAGTGAAGTTGGTAATAGTTTTAGGACCAGGGTTGGGGTGAATATCTCCTGCTAGGGAAAGGCAGTAAGAGGAGATGAACAGTAGTTGTAGTTTGGGCTTTGTTGATTGTGGGAGGTTAGTGAGTGATTTGGGTGAGTGCCACTTGAAAGAGCAGAATGTAAGTTTTAGTTTAAAGTAGTGGAGTGTATTAGGTTGAAATATTGAGAGGGATATATAATGAAAGTTAGATTTGGATGGGTGGTGATAGAGATGAGTGGTGGAGTGGGGGGGTAGGAAGGAGGAAGGGAATTTGTAGGAAGTATATGAAGTGGCATGGAAAAGAGGAATTAGGAACAATATGGTTAAACAGGAGGTGAGAAGGATTTGTGTAAGATATGGAGACATGGTTGATTGGTGTAAGGTAAGAGAGTGGGAATAAACAAAGTGATGAGAGTATGTTAGAGAGGGAGAAACTGAAGGGTATGGGGTAAGAAGAGAAGGCTTTGGGGTTGGTTGGAGAAGAGTTAGTAAATTGGTGGGAGGGATGTGTTGTGAGAGGATTGGTTAAGAAAAAGGGGAGGAGTTAACAGGTGGGAATAAATGTAGGAGTAGTGGGGGCGGGTGGGAAAATTGGGGGCAGGGTAAGGGAGCGGAGTGAGCCTACAGGGCGAACGGAGGGGGACAGACAGGTAAATGAGGAGAATGCTGAGAGAACAATCAGTGAACAGCTGACTACTGAGGATACCTCAGTAGACACAGGTAGGTGGTAGGGATAGTATGGGGAAACAGTGGAAAACAGAGCAAATTAGCTGGGAGAATGGGAATTAAGGTTAAAAAAAGTGGAAGCTTGGAGCTGTCTGATACTGGGGAAAAAGAACTAAGTGATATGCTATTAGAGAGAAGGGGAATAGAGAGTGCAGGACAAGCCTAGTTTAGGGCACCACCTAGTGTGCTAAAGTATATAGCAGCAGAAACTAGAGAATGGCAAAAGTTACTAAAGAGTTAGGAAAGACACGGATAGCTTATACGGAAGGAAATATTAAGGAAAAATAAGGGTTTGCTCCCTAAGGGGTAGGGGGAATATGGCTGCTGGGTATCCTGGCTATGTAGCATGTCTTAAACACACACACAGGTTATTTAAAAATCATGCAGCTTTACAGCTAGGTCTAGGATAAAGTACTATCTTGCTTCTTTGATGGCAGGGTTCTGAAGTACGGCAGCCTGAATCCGTTACTTAGAGGATTGAGATGGCTGAGAAAGCTTGGAAGGGTCCTTAATGACCAGGCAGCTAATTTCACAAATCTTACTGCGGGCTGGGTGGTTGGAAAGGTAAGTTGGTTAGAGAAAGAAAGAAACTAAGTAGTGAAAAAAAACCAAACATTTATTCAATGTTGTAGTTACATAAGTAGGTTAAAAAAAGATACAAAAACATTTCAGTGATAATGCTAAATACATATATCTAGTAAAATAGCAAATGCCTAGGTCTGAAGTGTAACAGTAACCACCGCTTTAGGTCACCAGGCTGATTCACATACCAAAATAAAGTTTAACAATGAGAGAGGGAGTAATTCAAAGTAGTGTAACCCAAAATTGGCAAGGAAAACATATCAGAGTATGACTACTATCTGCTAAGTTCAACTAAATAAAGTCATGTAATACTGGGAAACCAAGGCAGTTAACAGTATAGTGTTGGGTAGAAGTAAATACAGCATGTAATTAAGTACCGCCTAGTTCATCACATTTGTCATCAACAGTACAGGACAACTGGAAAAACGCATCAAGTCAAATACATCAGTTCTACTAGGATATAAGGCTGTAGTGTGATTAACAAACACCAGTGTCACTTAACATAGAGGGCAGTAGTGTGATGAAGTAAACATAGGAGGTATATATTTTATACCGCATTGAACTAAGAACGGCTACATGAATCATTTTTGTCATAAGCACTTCCCCAGTTCATGTTTGAAAAAGAGAGGCTGCGTACAGATTCTGCTGCATACAGGGTATATATAAACACAAACAAACACAGCTATCCTTATGTGCCAAGAGCGCTGTTTATGACAAGCGCATTAAGTCCAAGAAGTGACAAAACGTAAGTTTTCCTCGACAAAATAGCTGGCATCAAACACTGTAGATATCATGAAAAAAAAGTGAGATTTCCCACAAGTCCCCAAAGAGTAAAGATACTCAGTCTTAACAGCTTACACCCCTGCAGAGAGGAAAGACAAGAGCTGTTCCATTCAAACCAAGTCCCATATAGCAGCATAAAACACTGTTAATATCTTGAGGAAAATCTGAAAATTTTATACATAAGTCCCCAAAGAATAATGATATTCAGTTCCAACAGCTTACCTCCGGAGAACGAAATACGACACTCCGAACCCATTGGATACAGTTTCAAACTTAAAAAAAAAATCACTACAGTCCCACTCAATGCTGGTAAAATGAAATACCAATTTCAATGGCTTATGGAGATAAATCCGAGGCCTGTAGCATAATCATTCGCAAAAAGTCCCTTCACTCACTCGCAATAGCGTGCAACATGAATAAAACTGAGTTTCAAGGGCACCACTTAGTCACTCACGAACTCTCACTGCCTTCTTCTGTTGATTGCGTTCTCCTCTTTAACTCTCTTATAAATTTCAGCATCAACTTCCAAGCTTGGAATGGAGGTTGTTGTTCTCGCTGGCATTTTCTGTTGTGTGGTTTCGAATACCGGCCCATGAATATTAATAGTAGGTGATGTGTTAGTATTAAATAAGTAGGCTTGTCAACCTCTTGATGATAGATCGACTCCTCATTTGTGGACCATATGAGAAGGCAGCAAAGGAAAAAGTTCTGAAGCACATGAGAGAAGAAGAATTTTAACTGCTTTTTAACTATACTATAACAACTATAGTTGCTTTTACTATTTCATTGTGAAAATTGTGCTTATTTTCAAGTTTTTTATATTTAAACCCCTTTTTTTATATTCAATCCTTGTGATAAGAATTGACAGATCTTAATAAATACAATTGATCATACATAAACATTGCTTAATAATTTTGTACATTATAAATTACATTACATTACTGCCTTACTCTCCTTTACTAACACTATCCTTCAGCATAAAAACAATGGCTATCTCTCCTCTGCTACTTTCCTAGACCTATCTAAAGCATTTGACATGGTCCCACACAAACAACTTATCTCTGTCCTCAATAACCTATCCTTTTCACAATCAGTCACCAACTGGATTCAGAGTTACCTGTCTGACCGCCAACAATCCGTTGCATGGCAGAATGACATATCTCCCCAACTACCTGTCTCCATAGGGGTTCCACAAGGATCCATCCTTGGACCCCTACTCTTCTCTGTTTTCACCAATAATCTAGCCTCTGCCACCAAACATGGCACACTCATACAATACGCAGATGACTCAACCATCATCTGCTCAGCCCAGTCCCTACCCAAACTGCAAAAAGTCACACAGGAAGCCTTTTCCTCTGTTGAAACTTGGTTATCCGATGCCCAATTAATACTCAACCCAAACAAAACTAAACTACTCATCTTCCAACCCACCAAACATACTCAAAACAACTCTCACTTTAACATCACAGCAAAAGACAACACCACTATATACCCAACTGAACACACCAAATTGCTAGGAGTGGAAATAGACAACAAACTAAAATTTGACATTCACATATCCATGACCATAAAAAAAGTCCACAAAAAACTAGGAGCGCTATACAGAAATAAGTAACTTCTCACCAAAGCAGCAAAGATTTCAATAGCAAATTCCCACCTTATCTCCACCCTACATTATGCCTCCCCAATATATACCAACCTAAGGTAATGCAATCTAAACAAGCTAGAGACCTGCTACAACAAAATCGCCAAATTTGCCACAGGGGCATCCTACCATAGTCACCACTGTCTCTCACTTGCTGAACTGGGCTGGCTTGAACTCTCTCACCTCCTTCAATGGTATCAACTCTCACTCGCCCATAAACTAGTAAACCATCCACTAAATGTCCCATCCCTCCAGAATCTACTCCAACCCTATTGTGCCACCAGACCACTAAGATCCAGCAACAAAAATCACTTGCAGATCACTAAAGCCAATAACTCTGCTGGCGAAGCACTATTCTCTTAAACCATAGCCAAATTATGGAACTCCCTCCCACCCACAATTACCTCCATACCATCATGCACCCACTTCAAAACTTTACTAAAAGCGCATCTAAAAAACATGCTGGCTATGCCCTTGTAACTCCCACACTAATATCACCCACCCCACCCCATCCAACCACTACCTTTCTTTCCACTCCACTAACTACCTTGATTGTAGCAAGCTCAGATGCTCATAAGCCAGTACTTATTATACAGCAGGAACTTCTTCTTCTTGTAACATTTGTTAATGTCTGTTATGTACTTCACAGATAAAGATTCTAGTTGTCTACTGATGTACTATGTTCTTCATCTGTAAATATGTTCTAAGTAATTGTTATGTAAATTGTTAATCGCTATATAATCCAATGTAATTACTGTCTGTTTATTTTAACTGTGGAGCTTTTCTCCCCAGGCCTCCGCTGAAAATGGGCCTATGTCCAGTAGAACACTCCAGGTCAACAAATATAAATAAATAAATAAATAAATAAATATGCATAATGCGAAATCCATATAATTCAAGAATTAAAATAAATATTTTCAATTAACTGCATCAAAAGCCATTTCCAAATTGAGAAGTGATACTAAATTTAGATTTGTTAAAAATAGCATAGTCAATAATTATTATTTTTTAATTATCTTGCTTTTTTCTATTTAAAATAAAGTTAGTTTGGTCATTATGAATCATGATTGTCATTATATCTTTAATCTATTCATAATTAAAGAAATGTATAATTTATAATCTATATATAGCAAATAGATAGGCCTGTGTGAAAAATAGCTTTCCAAGTCTTAAACTTGTTTCAGTATAGGGTATATTAAACAATATTTCCATGAGAGAGCTATATCAGATTTATTTTGAATTTGTACATAACCTTTTCTAAATAAATGTATAATTTTATGAAGAAGAAGTTTATGTTTCTTAGATAAGAACATTATGGTCTGGTATCTTATTGTTTTTGAGTTTTTTTAATCAATGTTTAATTTTACAAATGGTGGTATCTTTCATAAGAATTTTAATATGATCTTCAGAGATTTATTTTATATTGTTTAAAAATGTTAAATTTAGATTTTTTAAGTTTTTTAAATGCTTATAGCATTTAGTCTACATCTCTTGACTTTTACCATATCTTTATTAATTGTATATCTTATTTGATTTGTTTTATTGATGAGTTAGATCTCTTAACAAATCTGTGTATAGCTTTTGGAGTAGAAGCATAATAATTTCACGTTATTTATTTTGGGGACAATCCAGTTTTGTGAGTTAATATGTTTAGCCATTTTAATCCAGTCTTTATTAGTGTTTTGAGTTTTTAATTTCTTCTCATATAATGTTTTTGTATGATTATAATAATTTCATCCCATACTTTAATCTTTTTAAAATACCACTCTTTAATTTTTTTAATAAATATAAATGTTTAACTAATCCCAAAGCATACCATCACTAACCAAAGTGTTATTTTTAAGGTCTATCTATTCTTAGATTTTCTTTTAATGCAAGCAATTTCATTAGATAATCTGTTATCCTTGTTAATACAGGCAATCTTCAGGTACTCACTTCACCATTAAAGGTTAGAGCATTGTGATTGAACAGTGAATACTGGAAATGGAATTACAAGTGACTTATCAGTTTTCAGTATTAAATCTGATGAAATATATATTCTCTAAATTTGTATCTGTTTCCAATAATTCATTGATACTTCTTAAACTTGTTTTTTTTTTACTGAGGAGCTGCTCCATTCTGTCAGAATCTGCCCTTTTGAAGCCTGATTCCTGAATTCCCATTAACTTTAATCTATATGCATGCTGAAAATGGACACTGTTGCTTGGTGACACTTTATCCTCAATGGTTGCCCAATTATAGAAATAATATCCTCTCCCCTTCCCCAGTTTAGAAGACTGGGCCCAAATCTTTCATTTTTTTGAGAAGTCTGCATTACTGTTTCAGTTTTAGCCGTTGCATAATGTCAGACATGATATTGCTCTTGTGTGTGTGCATCAAAGATGTTCAGTTTATAATTATCACAATAAAGTCCCTAGCCTTATAAATCTACTTAACTTCACCATCTAAAGAATAGTTTGTAATTTTCTTAGAATTTTCCTGCCTATAAGGAATAAATCTTAATACCATTAATATATAGACTACCATGCCATTTACTGTTTCCAGTGTCTCATCAACTCAATGTTTATGTGCCTGTCTTGCTTTATGATTAATTCCTTCCTTTACTGAGATGGTTTTACATTGCATTGTTGAGCCCTCTAATGAAGTATATGACCTACAATGCTATTTTTTAGTGATGATGTCTATCCAACATGCATCAATTAGTGACACAGTATTTATAGGTTGTTCTTCTATCAATGCCATTAGGTCCGATAATGTTTTGCCCAGTCTTCAGATTGTCACTTGTTTCTCATTTTTTTCAGTGTGCCTCAGTTTACCTTTACTATGTTGTCCCTATATGTTCTGCTATTATAGCCATATAATTTCCTGCATTTGCTCCCAGCATTAGAGCGTCTATTGCTAACTATCATGACGCTCTGTGGAAAGAAGCTAGTTTCTTCTGTTTACAGTATTATACCGTCTGCCTAGATAAGTTTAAATTCTTTTTTAAAAAACAAATAAACCTGTCACCTGTGCATCCTTTTCTCTTCCCTTTTCTCTTCCCTTTTCTGATAGATACAAATTCTTATATCACCAAGTGATTCCTCATTCTTCACTAAAGCCAAAACCCTCAGATGTGCACCAGCTGTCAGACCATTTTGAATGACATGATATGCATAACTCTTTCATTACTCACACCACATCCAGGCTATACTTTTCTGAAAATCTCTATGTGATCTTCTTAAATAAGGCCTCTTCCTGTTTCATGACACACCTCTTGCTATATCCCCATTTACTTTCCATATGTCACTTTTCCCAGGTAAAACAATTATATTAATCTTTGTATACTCTTCAGCTTTTGCAGTTTATGAAGATTTGCTATATATCCCTTCTATTTCTATCACGTGCCAAATACCTTATTTTTCTTCCTAATCCCTCCTGTAATTCTGCCTTCCAAGTTACTACTTACCTGAAGGTGATTCATCAGCTAGATGTATAGCCTTTGTGAAGGCACTTAGGACCACCATGAAAATGAAAGAAAATAAATTGTTCAAATGCTTTTTGTTTACTTTGTTTTTATTTATGTATTTAAATTTGTTAACCAGATAAGAGACCTGGTTAAATGAAGTTTTCAGCCATGATCCAAGCCAGGTTAGCAGCAGCAACATGATCATGATTATAGCATAAAAATAACAATGTTCACAATTGAGATTTTATATTGATATGCAAATAAATAAAGTATTTGCATAACATATGTACAATATATGTAGTTTGCACAATGTTTGTAAGCTGAGTTTTAAACCGTGTTCAACCATTTACTTTTTGTGAACTTGTTAGCTATCGCTAGTGCTGGACAATTTTTTAAATACCTCTTGAGTGAATCTCAAGCATATGCAAGTAGTCCTAAATGTAATCAAAGGCAATAGGCACTGTAGTAGGGAATGCTACCTTACTTCTAATGTTCATGGCTGAATGCCCTCAGATTTGGTTATTACAGTATCAGGTATGCAAGGGGCACATCTCAACATATAGGTCATGGGGAATTTATCGCAAAGAGTAAACAGACTCATCTAATGCAATTTAGATTACCTGATTCTTTTGTATTTAGCAAAACTGCATTCATTTGATTTGTGCAAAAAATGTTTTTGAGCTCCTAACTGCTACTTTGATGCATTTTTGGGATGTCTTAATTATGCCAGAAGAGCAGAATACTTGAGTACAGGTATATCTGTATGGACATCCTTCTGCATTTTGCTTTTATATCCAAACTGTGCTTTTGTCTAAATGAGCCTCTTTTGTAATATTGTCTAACTTAGAAGTGAGGACTGCATGGGTCTTGCAGTTGGAGACAAACTTGTCCCCTGAGTGTTGACTGACATTATACTATGTTGATCAGTCATCTCCCTTATTCCAGAGAATTGCCTGCTGAATGGGTAACCTTACAGCCTCCCAAAAATATTACTTATCAGTAAACATTACACTGTATCACTCAGATCGACTACAAAAGGTTGTTTGCCATTTACTCACAACACACTAGCTTGTTGCCACTTGCTCAAAAAGGTAAGCGCTCTAACTCCTACTGATCTGATGTGCCTTAACTATTTAGCCCTATCAACACCTAACCCTGTACAACCATATAGCCCTACCAGAACCCTAACTCTAACCCTAAAACTCTTCTCCCACCCCTTAAACCTAAAATTTGCCGTCTACTTCCTAACCTTTAAACTCTCTTCCAGCTCCCTAATATTACAACTTCCTTCCTGCTCCCTTAACTAAAATTCCCTGTTAACTCCTTAAACCTGAATCTTCTTTTAGAACATTGTCCCAGTCTATGCTCCCATCCCCTCCCCACTCCCTCAACAAGGCTGTCACACTTACCTCACATGAACTTCATGTGTTTGGGTAAGAGGCATTAGCTGCTTGCCTGAAGTCATATTCATATTTGAGCACAAGCAGCAGCCTGCATGATTTACAAGATGCTGACTTCAAGACAGTAGCCTTTGAGTGCTTGGGACTTGCGCATTTTTAGCCCAACTGTATCACTCTAGTTCTCACTTAAATTTTACAGTGAAAAACAAGCAGGAAGCAGTGTCCTCCTGCATCGTCTCTCACCAGGAGCAAAGCAGTAGCATTAATCCCAAGATGACTCCAAGAAGCAACTGTTTTCCTGTAATTGATAATCACTAGTGAGGTCAGGATATACTGTCTGTCTGCTTCTTGTCTCACCTGGTGCAACAAAGAAGTACTGATTCCAAGCTGATTCCTGAAAAGAGGCTCGACAATGATTGAAAGTTTAGTGTCAAATGTTAGACATTTTAAAAGTAGGCTGGAACAAAGTGACTGGCACTCTGAGTACTGCAGAATGCATTAATTGAGTGGAGTGATATGAAACAGTGGTTATTGCAGGCTTTAAGAGTCTAAGGGAAAGGTGTACCCAGTTTGATGTTTCAGTGTCCAGTAGAATAAGCAGATGAAATGAGAAGGGAAGGGACTTCTGAAGCTAAATTTAAAGTAGGGACAAGCAGCTCAAAAGCCACCAATTTTAAAAGCACAACTGGAACTGGGTAAGTTGGCGGGAAATGTTCAATCCAATGGATTTTTCAAAACAGAAAATAAAAGCAGTAAATAAGATGCATAAACAGAACAGGCACTGCAGAAGGCAGCTCTAAATATCAGATACAAAAAGACATTAAAATTACTTCACTTCTTATTTTCTTATTTTAAAATTCCACTGCAGAGGTCGACACTGAGTTCTTGTTAATATAGGCCAAGTCTTATCAGAAAACAAGGCCAAGGTAAAAAAAAAAGAAGTGAAATCTGAATCCCAAGTGTATAAGGATTGTTTAGAGCAGGGGTATATTAATCTCTCAGCTAGATATACCTCTTAATTCCAGAATACCAAAAAAACACAGGCCAACAGGTATTTCAAAACAGAAAATAAAAGCAGAAAATTAACTGTATAAACAGAACAGGTAACGCAGAATGCAGTTCTATATAACTATCAACTTAAGTGCAGACACCAAAAGAAACTAAAATGACTTCCCTGTCTTGTTTTCCGATTAGAAATCTTAAGCCAAGAGTCAAACACTTGAGTGCTTATAAATACAAGCCAAGTCTTATCAGAAGACAATGCTAATCTAAACTTTGTGTCTTAAGTATCAGTCAAGGCAGCAACACAAGTGTAGTCCCACTTAACATCTGGCTTATTAATCAAAGAGACCCAAGGTGGTATTCATAATGACTAGGAACAATTGGTCAGAGTATCAGAAATCCCACTAATCTTTTTGTTTAGTACCTTCAGAACATTTCCATCTACAAGAGGTGCCATCAACTGAGAAAAATGGGACCTTTGTTTAATATCTCATTGAGTTACTGAAGGGAAAATGCAATGGCTAGTCCTTGTAATGACACTTCAATTACTTTTGTTTTTATTTTCTATGTTTTTATGCACACTAAACTGACATTTTGTTGAACTCATGCTTTACTGCAGTGTATATAGTACACTAATGTCCTGTTAGAAAACGTCATTCTCCAGTAGGGTCTTATCTTTGAAAACTTCCTGTTTTCTAATATTGTTTACCATCTCATAAACTGCACAGTCCTCAGGGTAAATTAACACAATTCACTGCAAGATTTTCTTTTGCAAAAACAGAAGTCAAGCCTGTCCAGCTGCTTGTTACAAATGGATAATAGCAGCCCTGGAGGTAAGTTAAGCTGAAGAAAGTGAATAAAACTGAGCGGTCAGTGCCAGCTTATGATCATGGGGGAAGGCAAGCAGCCAGGCCTGCTACAGTGCTCTCACTTTCTAGAAACAGAGGTATACTGCATGCAGACTATGCCCCAGATATGCATGTTTGTCTCTGAAGCATTCTAACTGCGGAAATCATCTCATGTGCTGCAGTGTTTGGACATGGAGGAGAAGGGGTAGGTCCCCCCCCCTTATTTATTTATTTATTTATTTATTTATTTATTTATTTATGTATTTATTTGTTCGGTTTTGTTTTGTTTTGTTTAGGAATGTGGGTCCTCAAACAGAAAGCTTCTTTATTGCTACATGGATGATGGCCTCCCTCCATACCTGTCAACTGTACAGATTTTCGTAGACTGTCCAGATTTTTGGCTCATATTTTTGGTCTGTTCCTCATAAAATCTGTGTTCTTCTGACACATGACTGTGATGATCTGAGGATTGAAGTCACTAAATAGTGACATACATTTCAGTTTCAGACTTCAAATCCTTCAGAAAATGTGTATTAAAACAAATCCTGTTACTCTAGCAACTTTCTAAGCTTATAAGATTAATATTTAAAATATGTCCCTATTTTTGGGCCTTTGTCTCCCCATTTTGTCAGACTTTGTCCAGATTTCTTGCACTGTGAGGTTGAGATGTATGCCTTCCCCAACTGGCTCTTAACCCTGTAGGCATTATTATAGTGACTAGAACAGGGTTTGATAGTTGGAACACACAAAGCGACAGAAAGCATTTGACAGAAATAAAAAAAAAAAAACAGAAGGCAAGATTTATTTAAGTTGTTAAAAAGCCTAGGAAACAAATAAACTGCAATTATGTAATGTTAGTTGTGTGGGTAACTTCATGCTATACTCAAAAATTCATGTAAACTTCAACACTATAATACTTGCATTTTAGCCTTTTAAACATTTAGCTAACTAAACCAGGAAAATAATAACAGTTTTGCAACAGTAAAAGATGATGAAATGTGCAGACAAAAAGTTTTCTTCATTCTGCTCAACATCTGAGCTGTTGGCTGGCTGTTTTCTACCTGTGAAAATCAACTGGATGCACAAGCTGATTTAAATATACTTTTCTCTGCATTATTGTGGCCTCTGTCTTTCTGCAGTTAGTTTGCTAGAAGTGTGGAAAGTGTAGCTTTTATTGTTTAAGATTAGTACTGAATTTTATGTATTTCTTTCATTGAATATTAATTGAATATTGTGGTCTCTGTCTTTCTGCAGTTAGTTTGCTAGAAGTGTGAAAAGTGTAGCTTTTATTGTTTAAGATTAGGACTGCATTTTATTTATTTGTTTCATTGAATATTAATTGAATATTGTGGTCTCTGTCTTTCTGCAGTTAGTTTGCTAGAAGTGTGAAAAGTGTAGCTTTTATTGTATAAGATTAGTACTGCATTTTATTTATTTGTTTCATTGAATATTAATTGAATATTTTGGTCTCTGTCTTTCTGCAATTAGGTTCCCACCACCCTGCCCTGTTCTTGTTGTGGTGTTAATCTTGTAGGCTTTGGAATTGCCCACTTCTGCTGTAAATTTGTTTTTGGACACTCCTCTGGGCCCATCTGATTTGCTTCCTCAACTGAGTACAGTGAGATCATATTTTGATTTCAGGTACTCCTACCAGTCACATCTCTTCTGCTGTGTACAGAGAGAGCACTTACGAAGGACAACCGATTATAGTGTCTTAATCTGCTCTGTCCCCCCTCGCTCCACTGAAAAATTACTTATACTATATTCTGCTGCTCTTACTTAACTGTGTACTACCTTATTACCTTAGTTTGCTGTTCTGTGTGCTCTTAAATGTACAATGGCTCTTATTTTGCACCTGGCCCTTTTCAAACGCAACTTTGATGAGTGGATGGAAAACCATACATTTGTCCCAGGGTTTCCACATTTGTCTCTCATTAACAGGGGTGACAGGTGCTGACTGAGGTTTCTTTTTGAGAATAAACTCTTTGCTAGGCTTGTAAGGGCTCCATAGCCATTAGTCTAGTAACCTCCTATGATACCTCATTCTAAAAGATGAAAAACAATTGTAACCTGTAACATTTAGTGGCAGAAAAGATGTAATTAAAAGACAAGTGCATAGCTCTCAACTGTCCAGATTTTCATAGAATATCTAGATTTTTGCCACAAAATTTTGGTCTGTTCCTCATTACATTTGTGGTTTTCTGGAAATTCACTTGGATGATTTAAGGAATAAAATCACTACCTAATGACATACATTTCAGTTTCAGACTTCATGTCTCCTAAAAAATGTACCTTAACACAAACCCTGTTATTATAGCTACTTTTTTAAGTTTATAACAGTAATATTTAAAATATGTCCCTATTTTTTGGGCTTTTGCCCTGATTATGTTAGATTTTGTTCAGAATTTTTGGGCTAAGAGGTTGAGAGGTATGATCAAGTGACAAGGTAGATTCAAAGTTCAAACGTAAAGCAGAAATGAATTATCCACTAGAAAATGCAAAATTACAGAGATATGGGTAAAGGACACATTTGAGCTAGGCATGCCAATAATAACCAAAATATCTGACAGAAACAGCATTATGTTCACTTGCAGCCAACTGTCTCTATCATGGACATATACTACTCAATTAGCATGATTTATACTCAAAACATAGTCAACACTGGATTCCCATAACAATTATACAACGTCATGCATACAACTTTCATGTGAAGTCTACATCATGATCACTGTGGCTTTTCTAATTTCCGACTTTGAAATAAATAATCAATGCCAATAAAACTGCAGCCAGAAATTCATTTTCTAACTATGGCAACATTTGCTGGGTTTATATAAGATTCCTTTTGCCTACTTAATTTGCCAATTATATAATATAAAGAGTGTTTGATTTTTATTGTGCATATGCACATTGTTTCCCATTTAAATATTTATTACAACATTTTTTTCTGGAAATAAACATTTAAATGGGAAACAATTTGCATATGCACAATAAAAATTAAACACAGTCTTTCATGCTTACAAAGTAAACCTGCAAGAAGCAAACATAAAGCCATCTATAAAACGTTATCCCAACTGCTATACAACCTCCCAGTATTGTCCTAGGTAGCTTATAATGAAACAACCATGCACATGTCTGTAGATTCCATTTCCATGTTCAATGTAACTTAAAACATTTAGATCAAAGTCAGATCATAAAAATCTAACCAAGAGAGTGCTAGCCACTGCTTTAGTAGCCAGATGTGTCATTTAATATTTCTAACTGGTTCACCTGAGATATTAACTCTCTTAAATGGGTTACTATACAGAAAGTATGTCACTACGTCCATTTTGCAGTGCCTCACAGTTTATTCTAACAGTAGCAAATTGCAGCAGATTGCATGCGTAAGTTTGTGACACCACCCCCAAAAACTCATTAAATTTAGTTTTGATGAGTTGCTCATGCATCAAGGCTGTGTGTTTTGGATAACTTTTATTATCATTCACAGCACCATATATTGAGTACTATAAGCTTCCAAGCAGATACATTCCTGAATAAAATCAATAACTTAATAAGAAGACCTATAACAATTAGTAAAGTAACTGCATGGATTCAATCCCTTTTACTATTACATAAACTAAACACAGTACTGATTAAGATTAAACCGAAGAATATGATTTTTACTTAAATAGAGTAGAATAGATCCCACCAAAAACTCCTCTAGGTTATTTTATTCTTGTTCATATGCAGACTCTTATCACTATCATATATAGCAAACTTGTCTTATTTTCCCCGATGCAGTTAAATGTGAAGAAACAGAAAAAAAAGTACTCTAATCTTTAGGTAGGACTGAACTAGAGAGCAACCAAAATTAGTTATTAGATATTCTGCTGATATACCACAAAGAGTATTTAATGTTATGTTCAAAGAAATGTATTTACCCAGAAATTTACCACCTTAAAAATAAACAGTGAAACACTTATATAATAAACATATTCAATCCTTTCAACAACTCTGCAGTCTTAAAAATCATCTACTTTTACTCTGTCCTTTTTCCAAATTCATGTGCATATCTCTCATTCTCTTATCGATGTGTCAAGCATTCCTTAAACAAAGATTTTGTCCACAACCATGTACCCAATCTCTTCCAACTATACATTTTATTAAAGCCTTAAACTTAGCACATGTGCATAGAGTTTGGACATATACCATTGCCGCATAGCTTAAATAGAAACATCTCCATACGTGATTGGCTGTTAACTCATACATCTATTTCATATGGATTAACGAATTTCCATCCTTGTGGGCAGAATTCAGAAGTCCTGAATAAAGTAATTCCATTTTTTCCAGGAGTTTCACTTTAATGAGTTCTTATCTAGCCATTGTTTTTGAGAATTACAATGGGGACTCCATACCTCAAGATCTAAAATAATGCCTATATGCCAGATGGATACAAATTGCATTTTTTCAGTACTCAACATTTCATTGTCGAGACAAGCTTTTTGAAAAGATGAGGTGGCATTACCTAACACTTCCAATAACCACATATGCCTCATCTTGAACCAAGTGACATATGAAAAAGACACATGATAGTGTGACAGATGTGCCGGAACAGATGTAGTTTGATTCCCACAACTACCAACCAAATGTCATGCTAAATATATGAGAATAAGAGGTTTGGACACTGAATCTGTGCTATGACCCCAAATAATTTTAAAGGTCACCATAGAGATAGTCTCTTGACTAAAACCATTACTGCCCATAGGCTAAAGTACAAATGAAGAAGTGTACATAATCTGGCTCACTAAGTAACTTGCCACGTACAGCTTGGCCTGAAAAGCATGCTAGGAATATGCACTGGTCTGCCTAGTATGAGCTTCTGGCTTCCAATATCCACTCTCAAATTAGGACTACACACTGACATAGACAATAAAGACATTAAGCTAGTGCTGATACAAATTAAATACACAAAGGTAAGATAGTTGCACAAATAATAGAAAGCAATAATCAGTTGTGTAGAGAGAATATGTATAAGGAAAAGCTGTGCCTGACTTAAAGAGTAAAGATCAATTAGCTGCACAAAGTGCTTAATTATTACACAGGTAGATTTATAAACAGAAAACTTACATATATTTGGCCATCACAATTTAAAAAAAACAGAATAACTTTTTACACTTTCTACTGAAAATATAAATTTTAGTATATTGTGTTTTCCAGAGAAGTTAGAAGTGTACACAAACTGATTTTCCACAGTCATACCCTACCAATGAAATGGAACAGCTCCTCATCTGCATACTAATGCCTGCTTTCTAAGATTTGGCCAGCTATTTCTTTGAGAAACCTTCATCATTTTATGTCCTTGGCTGCCTGACTCAGAAAGGCATACAGTTACACTTTATATTTCAATTACAAATCTGATAATTGTTTTTCTTCTTTTTAAATTAAAAGAAAAACGTCACAGTATTTATTATCCATGTTTTTATGTCATAGAATATATATATATATATATATATATATATATATATATATATATATATATGTATATATATAAGATTAAACTATATAAAATATCAAATCTAAATCAAATTACGCTGTAACAGTTAATTCATCATATAAATGCAATTACACAGTACAGTTTTCTGTTAGCTATTTTACAAAGTTTAAATATAGCTTATAATCACGGCACTCTCTAAAGTAAAAAAAAAAGAGGGAAAGTACATTTATCACACCTTTAAGAGGGTCTTCCTTACCCTATTCTCACATGTACCTAGCCACCCACCTCCCCCTAAAGACCTCAAACAAGTCTTTTGGAGAGATCCCTCAAAACATGCAGATTCAGTTACAGTACTCATTTTTAGGTACACTGTCCCATTCCCTTTTTGTTCAGACAATCTGTATTTGTATCTAATAAGCTTTTCAAGCTGGACCCCATTCACCCTTATTTGGAGTAGTTAAGTTGGTAAGGTCTGTAAGGGGAGTGGCTATCATACTTTATTTGGGAACAAACTCATATACTACTGCTGTCAGTAAGAATGCCCTCAACTGCTTTTTGGTAATAGGTGTAGGCCATGCCCAAATAACTAGAACTGCAGTTGTCTTTGGTTTAATCTTTCAAATGCCAACACTATGATGTATATTATTACTTCTGCCTTATCTGCCTGGCACTTGGCCCTCATACTCAACCCTGCGCTTTAGAGTCTCTTGATATGCTGAATATGTTCTACCCATGACTGATATACATAGATAGCAGTGTCATCTGGGTAATCAAGGTTATAATCTCCCATGCCTGCCATGGTATAATTTACTAGCTTCTGGAAAGTTGCTAGGACAGTATTCATTTTAAATGGCAATTTTGGAAACTTTTATATCTCAAATGAGTTTGCAACTACTGACCTTGCCTTGGCTGAAAATGTCAAGGGAACCTGCCAGTAACTCCTGGTCAAATCAGTAGTGTTTAGATACTTAGCACCACCCAGCTATTCAAAGGTTTCTTCTATCCTGTATTTTGGATAAGGATCTGACTCTGTATGACTGTTCATTTTTTAACAGTTAACACAGAATCTTTCATGCCATCTTTCTTAGGCAGCAGTACAACTGGTGTGGAACAGGGACTACTGGATACCTGATTTTTTTTCCAGTTCTAAAATGCCCCATACATCTTTTTACAGAGTTTGCCCAGCTTTTCCAGGCACCATATACCAGAAATGTATGATGAGTTCCTGGGATTCTGTGCCTGTACGTAGCTCCATCAGGTCTAAACACCCTGGTTTACCAATAAACATGTCCCCAGATTCATGTAATTCCATTTGCAGTACTTGGACCTATATAGAAAATACTTCCTGAGTCAAGGCTACTTCAGCCACCAAGGTGTCACACTGAACTTCCCCCAAAGAAATGTACCGACCCCACCCCCTTCATTTCCAGCTGCAGCTCACTGTAGCTTTTCAGTACCATTGTATCTTTGCTATTCTAGAGCTTTATCATGTAAACATGGTAGAATGTGTGCTTCTGATTCCTTCCTGACAACTCTCCCATGTAGATAACATCCCTTCCTTTTTCACAGTGGTGAAATGAAACCCCCAAGTCAACTGCATCTGGTTGCGTCCAACACAAATAAATGCCATCATTTGCTGACCAACTGAATATTTTAGCTATGGCTGTCATGTCATACCAGATTTTTTCATCTTGTGATTTTGTCAGGTGCTTTTGAGGCATCCTCATGAACTTCCTAAGCCAAGTCCTGAAGTTTAGGACATACTCAACAGACTCCTTGCAGGAATCATGCCACTCATCACTAATTAAATCCAGCAGCTTAAAGGGTGAAAAGCCTGGGGATTTCTAGAACAACTCCTTGTGCAGAAACAGAAGATGGACAAGTTCCTATTCAACTCCCTTATAAACTGAGCTGTAACTGCCCTCACCATTGTCTCTATCATAAAGTTTACCTCTGCACCAGACCACTGGTCTGCAGATGGTAGGACATAGTCTTCAAATGCTTTACCCTACAACACTTCCACAAATATGCCAGCAGGTCTGACCTGAAGATAGCACCTTTGTCAGGATTTCTCCAGCAAAACTTACCCTTATGAAAATGTTTAAAGGAAGACAAAATGACCACGCTTTGGTATCAAGTAGCATATTCCACCACCTTCAGGGTATATGTTTTTATGTATAGGACATTGGGTACAAAGAAGTTCCACAATGTTCACTGCTATCCTGTAAAATGTTTCCTCAGTAACAAGTTATGGTACTAAATAAGCTTTGCATTTGTATTCTGTCTTGCCAAACTTTGATACTACTCATGGGTCCTGCAACATCCTCTTACATCCTTTGCAGCACCTGGCCAGTAAAAATTCTGAAATGCTGTATTTCTGCATACTTTATGCCCATATGACATGCAAAAGGAATATCAGTGGAAATGACCAGAAGTGCCAGTTCTGTACGCCCTAAGTTCCACCAAATTCTGTATTACCTCTGCCACTAGCTTGCATTCTGGGATCCATTCCCCATACAACAACCTTTTTTCCTGATATATGCACTCCTCCTGATGTTGAGCATAAGAAGCCTCCTTGGCTACTTCTGTCAGGTCCTGAAAGTAGGGTCTGATGGCTAGCTTGCCTCAAATCCAACTCCCCTTGCAGAAGTATAGTATGGAGCGCTACCACATACTACCCTCTTGAGGTCATTCTTTCCATGGGAAGCTCAGTACATTTTCTCTACTGTGGCTCAGTTGCTGGATCACTAAGTGTAGGCCACCGCTAGATATCCATCCTGCTACTGTCCCCATGCCTTTGACTACATGCCTGGCTGTATATAAATGCATGCACACAAAGTACTGCATTGTCACAGTAATTCCCTACTATAACATCTTCATAGATATTTTCAAACACAGCTACCTTCTCCCTACTGTGTCCCATCCTAGTCCAGATAAACTATGACCAAAAAGGTACCAATGTGTTCCCATCAAAGGCTTTAAATGGAGAAGATTGCCTAGTCAGGTATTGCTCCCTTATGACCACTGCCATCTCAACAGACTGTATATCTGAGGCTGTATCCCTCTTGACAATGGTATCCTCTCCCTCAACCAGGGCAGGCTGCAGACTCTAAGGGTAGTTGGATACAACTGTTGTCTGCAGACAATCCCCCAGTGTTGCTGTGCTCACCCTGCTTTTTGCCTCCTAAGACCTTTGTTTCCAGTGCTTATTCAGTGCTTACTAAGACTGTACATGCCTCCTTTGGTTACACTTATAAAATGTATTGCCAGGACCTGAGTGTGTTTTATATCCTGTAGCTTATTCATTTGGTTGTGGAATCTTCTGTGATGGTTTAGGTTGCTTTATGGGTTTAATTATATCCTTGTGCAGTGCAGAGTATTCCTTCTTGTGCAGTTACAAACTGATAACTAGGTAGAAGCATCCAACTCACATCTCTTCAGCAGTGTTATATTCCCAGTCTGCCAACTAAAAGCTCAAATCCTCAGGAAGAAGACCGATGACTTTTTCCCCCTCACAAAAATATTTGCAAGCATTTCAAATCCTGTGGCTTTATATCCACTCACCAGTCTATGAAAGTAAGTACCAATTTCTACAATATTATAATTCTAACAATATCTGTCCTTTTTCTGTGCTCTCTGAACCTCTTCCTACCCATTTCAGGAATCATTTTAAAACAGTAAATAAGCCTTCTTTAACTGTGGCATAACATTAAGCAATCAAATTTAATTAGTTCAGAAACTACATGCATTGGTTTACCCATGGCTATTAGCAAAGGGGAAAAACTGCACAGTGGGTTTGGCTCACTTGGTGTTGATTGCACACCCTTACAAATACTTAGATAAAATTATCAAAAGTATATTCTTCTTTTTAATTATGAAAAATATTGTACTGACCTGGGCATGTCCAGTTTGGCATCCCCCTCCCCTTGACTCACATGCCCTGGTGAACAGCAATCATCTCTCAGTCATGCTGGTGTTACTTCTTCATTCCTTATCATGTTCCCTCTTTCTTTGTACCCCTAGAAGTTGCATGTTCTTAGCTGATGCGAGTTCCAGACACTATTTCGAGCGCTAGTTTCTATAGTTGCAGTTAGGTTTTGAGGCCTGTGGATGGGCTTGGTTGTCCATTTTCTACTGCCTACACACTCAAAGCACCAGCTAGTCTGTCTTTAGGGTTAGTGGGATGTGTTCCTGTTACACACAAAGCAAACACAATCTCTTCTTTGCACACACTGGCATGTGGGTTTTATTTTGCTTTACACTCTTTGGTTAGCTGTGACACTGATATCTGAGTAAACTTGTCAGAAGAGCTCATTTCAAGCTGTTTCCTAAACTAATCTGTTAAAAACTAAAGCAACTGCTGTGTAAAACTAAGCATCAGAATATTTTACCTTACAGCTATGCTGGTGCCTATACCTTTGCTGGTAAAGTTACTTTAAATAAGAGGTGCTTACAAGCAAGCATCTTCGCGCACAAAGCCAATGCATTAGGAGCCTATCAACTGTCCATCATTTTCATGGGCATCCCTATTTTGACACACATTTTTGCTCTGTTCCTTTTAATCCCTTCTCAAACTGTTGATTTTAGAAGAAAGGTAGTGAATTACATTTAATAAATAACTTCAATAATTAGAGTTTTAAACTTTGTTTACTTCCGAAATGTATACTATTTCACATAACATTATCTGATTATTTCTATGCCTGTAGTTAACACTACTAGTATTTTATTTAAAACATTTTTTTTCTGATGGTTCATGATTATTTCTGGATTTGTCCCTGATTCTGTTGAGGCTTTTCCAAAATGTATTGAGAACTATGGCTAGGATTACTAATAATTTAATATATTTGGTTTGTTACAAAGCTATCTGGAATTATGTCCATTTTGTGCCAGGCAGCATAGTAGCTGAGTTATAATATAAGTTTTACCCTAAGTCATGGTTTAGCACTATAGTCAGAAGGACAGGCTCAGGTATTTAAGCTATTTCAGTTTCTTCCCCCTCCCTAGAAACACAACCTTAATACAGTAAACTATTTCAGTATATCATGCTATTAACATATATTATTAACCATATGCAAAATGCATTATTACTCAGTGTTAATAAAAATAATAACAAGCAGGCTAACCAATGATAGTAATGATTCAGAGAATCGTGTATCCTGCCAAGAGGCTATAATCAAAATTAAAGTAAAGGGAAGGGATAAGCAATGAGTATCCCCATTGCATAAAAGTGTGAATTATACTAATCACAATGCACAATCCAGACAATCTTCAATTAAAAAAATTAGGTAAACATTAATGAAAATTTGCCTATTTAATGAGCACTGTTGAAATTTATATTCTAACAGGTTCTTCTACTCTTCAAGCATTGAAATCTGTTGAAATATTGATGGCTGAGGATAACATATGAAGCACAGCAATGTTTTTCCAAACTGGAAGCTGCCCAAGGACAAGGGACTTCCTCAAACAGAAAGAAAAGAACATCTATCAGTATTGAGGTGAGCATACTTCAGATGAAACTCCTTCCAACCAATCAAGATGATGAACGTGGAAAGGTTGTAAAGAATCATTGAATGCTGATTTTGGTCCTGAAGAGGAAGGTAATGAGATCATGGACTTAACTGGGGGGGGGGGGGGGGGGGCTATGAATGCAGTGGATCAATTGGCTGAAAAATATTTAGGAAAATATTGGACTCATTCACTGAGAAAGACAGTGCATAGATATTTGGCCTAGTACTTGAGAAAACCTAAAATCTTTCAGTTAAATAATTGTAATTTATTTATTTATTTAACATTTGTTAACAGGGAATGTCCAACTAGGTTCCACAGATCCTGTTTTCAGTGGAGGCCCGGGGAGAAATGCTCCAGAAGCATACAATAATATAGGAAGCACTTCTAATGGGTCATCACAGAAGTCCTGATAGCTCCTTTTGATAATAGGATAAATCACTCACTGGAATTAGGTAGCACTGCTCCTCAAGTGGTGGTGGTCAACAACATAGGCCAAGGATGGCACAATTTTAGCCCCTGTGGCTGCAGGCCATAGCAGTTATGTGCAAGAATCCAAGGGGCCATTTCCCCAGGGTCACACATAAAGGCACAGGTTCCTTCTACCATACAGGATAAAATTGTTTGAGGGAATTATATAAAAGTTTTTGATTTTGTGGATACTGACAGCATCCAGAGGCTTGTGAAGGCAGACAATTCCATGTCCAAAAACCTGATAGCAGTCTTGGAGTACCTGTGGGGGGCAAGTCCTCTTCAAAACCAATCTCCAAGAACTGGGAAAAATGGTGTCACATTTTATAGTATGTATAACTGTAGCAAAAGGGAAAGAGAAATAAATTAAACGGTGTCTACTTCTTCTGGCATATTTTTTAACCATTCAGGAAGAGCACCACATTCAGAGAGAAACAGCATAGGCGTGGTATGACTAGCATTTTCAGAAGCTAAAAGCAATGGATAATACTTTAGGCTTGGAAGAATGCCACTCAATTAATTGGCTCAGTGTTATGTTAGGTAAATCTGTGTCAAACAATACTTTACTGATGGCAACCAGCCAGAATACCATCAAGTTCTGGTGTTCCTTTAATAGTGAGAAGTGTACATGGTAAGCCTGATGTTTTACATATGCTTCTTCATATTGCAGAAAGAACCATACAGCCAATAAGATGCTGGGCTAGAAATGAACAGCAACCACTTGCCTCTAACCAGCCCAATTCTCACAGACTACTCTCTCTCAAAAACAGGGCACTGTGAATAGAGGAAGAGGTTTATTTTATTGGTAAAGAGCGAATAATTCCTTTTGATGTCAACCATACACTTCAATTCACATTCACCAGTTAAGGCCAACTTTATGGAAAAGGAACTAACAGACTAATAAACAGGCAGACTGCTTTCTAGTGCAAGTTTTTTAATGGTACTTCCCATTGGGCCAACTGTCCCTGGCGATTCTAACTGTGTTAATAACTTACTTTCTATGAAAGGGTGGGTGGGTGATGTTAAACTCATTTCAGCTGAACTAGCTAAGGGTAAGTTGGCAGGTCCTTTTGATTATCCTCCTTGGGAGGCATTTAAAATTTCTTTAATTGGGTCAGTCCTGTAAAAGAGAAAAGGATAATTCCATCTTATTCATCCCAAATCCCATCTAACATGAACAATTAAGGAATACATTGATACAGAAGAAACCCAAGTGAATTGCACATCCCTAGATCAGGTAGCACACGTTAGTGGAGAGTTTTCTGATTCTTAGCCTGGCAAACTAGATATTCAGTCAGCATTCAGGCTTCACCCAATCAGAGAACAAGATTGCTCCAGCCCCTTTTTATTTCAAAGGGAAATACTACTTTGACTAGGTTATGCCTATGGAATGCTCTCCTGCCTGTGCCATTTTGTAACTTTTAGTACAGTGCCCAACTGGTGCTGGAAGTGCAGAGCTCCAAAACAAACAGCAATTCATAACCTGAATGATTATCTTATAGTGGTGAAAGAGGAAGTGGGAGCCAGAGAAGCCATGAAAATATTGTCGGTTTATGGCATGAACTGGCTGTTCCTTTGGCTATTGACAAGGTGGAAGGGCCTTACCACATTATCACCTTTCTTGGTTTTGACATTGTTGTTTAGGTTGCAACCTTCAGGTTATCTCAGGAAAAGTTAGAACACCAGAAATCTATACTTGAAGGGTTTGGATAGCAAAGAAGGGATTAGTGAGGTGATGTGATTGCATGGGATCTTTAACTTTACCTATCAAGCAATGTCACCCAGCAAGACATTTATTGAGGCAGTTTTGAATATGTTAAAGACAGGGAAAGCCAATCATCACTGCGTATGGCTTACAGCCAAAATCAAAGAAGACCTTCAATTATGGAAGACTTTTTGACAGATCCCTTGGGTGATATCTGAATCTATTCAATTATTTACTGATGCAGTGATGGATTAGATATGGCAGGGTATTTTCATGGATGGTGATTTTCTGCAATTTGACCTTCATGTTATCCAGAGGATAGAAAATGGGATATAACCTTCTAAGAGATTTTACCTATGTGGCTTGGTGCATTGGTTTGGAGAGAGCATGTCAGTAACAGCAAGGTTATCTTTTTCTCAGGCCATAGCCCAGGCTCTGTTGAAGAGGTACTCCCATTCTAAATGGGTTCATTCAGTTTTGAGGTTATTGGTTTTGTCAAACTTGCAAATAAATTTAAAATCTCTGGGAAATTTGGCAGGATTGCTGATAGCCTGTCACACTTTCAGACTTTCAGATTCTGAGAACTGCCTCTGGAAGCTCACCAGTCTGCTACAGCAGTACTGCCACAGATTTGGTTAACTGGAAATGAGTAGCATTCAACCTTCTATGCAGTTCTTGGTATTCAAGCCCAGGAAATCCTAGTGTGCATCCCTCTGCTCATTTAAGACATTCTACCATGCTTTACCTGTCCAAGAGAGACACTGGTCTGTTTCAACTATTGCTTTGCTTTAAAGATGCCTAATAAACAAAGTGGTTAGTACAATTCATATCTCCCTAATGGCACATGACTGACAGGCAATATCCATTAATCTTCTCGATACCACTAACCAGTGGGTGGTTTCTAGAGTTGTGAAAGGTTGGGTTAACATAAAACATGCAGTTTCTGACTCCAGAAAAATCCTGTTGAGCAGCATAATGTTAGGTGTGCTGGCTTCAATGGATTTCCATACCTCTGTGGAGTGGATGATGCTTTTCTCTTGCTTTTATACAGGTCCTTTCAAGATTAGTGAGTTAATTTAGTCTCTGTCCTGGAGGGATGTAATATTGTCCAAGGATTCAAAATATATAGTATAACTGCCAAACTACAACCACAGCCAAGAGCAAACAAAAAAAATGTTTAAAACTCCAAGACAAACAAATGTTTGTCTTTGAGTTTTAAAAATATATTTTTTTGTTTGCTTTCAGCTGTGGTTATAGTTCAGCAGTTATACTATACACTTTGAATATTTATTTGTACTTGCACGACTACTTTATCCTTACGATGCTTCGATATATAATTCGATTGTCCAAGGATTAAATCATCATTTGGTTTATGAAATCAAAAGCTGTTCAAAATAGCTGGGTTTAGCAAGTTTGTTTAGGCAAGTTGATACACACTTAACACTGTTCAGTGTACTGGATCAGGGCACAGCAATGACTGCCTTTACAGGTTTTGCCTTCAAAGCTTCTCTTAGGCCAGATAATTATACCCAGAGATTTGAATTTAATACTCCACAAAGCTTCGATAAGCCAATGAATTATGCTACCATTTTTTCCATACATTCCTTCAGAATTGGCAGAATATCAGATTTAGCACAGGAAGGCCATTCAGTGCAAGTTTTAAGGAGTATGGGCCGATGGGGTGTAGTAACTCTTTTTTAATTTACATCAGGAAGTAATCAGCCTCCTGTTTTAATGTCACAGTGAGGAAGATTATGCTCCTCATAGTCCATTCATACATTCAGAGAGCAACACGTAGGGCTTCTGTTCATGAGAATGGTTCAAACCGTTACTTGGATCCAGCATCCTGGTCTGTCCTTTGGTTTGTTTTTTTTCTAGCCTGTCTGGACTTCAGTTGTGGGACAACAGGCACTATCTGAATGGGCAAAGCCTTAAGTGGTAATCATCCATCTAGGTGGCAATGATTCAGCTCACATACTAAAGAAGATGTTGTTTGGCCAGAATATTATCAGACTGTCTGCCATGAGTTTGAGGTACTGTGATATGTTAATATTCTGATCCTCCGCAGTGCTAAGACTTCTGTAACGTGGTGCCATAAAACCAGCGGTGGTGCAATTATCAAGGAAATACATTAATTATCATATCGCCGGATTAGCCAGTATCATAGGTATTTGTATAATAAGAGCATCTTGACTTAGTAAAACCTGACAAGGATGTTATGGCATTAGCAGAGTACATTTAAATGTTTTGGATTTGGATTTAATTTCTTAAGAGATAAGAAACATAATGTCTTCGTATGTATATTCATTTAGCCAGCATGTAATTTTCACTTTTTATATCTGTTATAATTAACATTTTCATTCCCAATTTATGTGAGGTCAATGAGGGGAGGCCAGCATGTGGATGCATAGTGGATGGTCACATTATGGCCTTGCCACCCCCCATGTATCAACCCTTAGTCTACAATGGCCTCCTCTTAAAGTCAGTGTGGTATAAAAGTTGTGAAATTATGGGCTAGACTGACTCATACTGGGCCTCTAGTAGTTGCAGAATGTTGCAAGGTCCTGAGTTGAGTAGCTAACAGCAAGAGATCCAAACAGGCATGGTGTATGCCACTCAGGCAGCAGTTGATGAGCTAAGACTGGTGGGGTAATGCTGACCAGCAGAATATAATGGAATTTGGTAATGAAAAAACATGTTATTCAGTGTTGAAATATTTGATACGCAGTTGTTATCTGTTCATTGTTTGTGATAATTATAAATCGGTTGCAATGACTTTCATATGTGATGATTGACTTGGAACGGGGGGAAATACATTTAATTTGAATATTCCTTCACTGCAACCAATTGTGGCAACTGTGGTGACACCGATGGGGTTTAAATCCTTCCACTAACAAATAAATGTCCTGCTGGACATGTAGGCAAAATGGACTATATTTTTTGGATCCACTCCAGTGCCCAAATAAGCTTAATGGCCCCAGTAGGGATCGTCTCTTGAGTCACACCACTGATCTCCAAAAGATTACAGTATAAAAAAATCACACATATCTGATTCACTACACAATTCGTCAAATGAAGCCTTGTCTCAAGAGCTTACCTTTAATATGCACTACTGTACACAATACAGATTTCTGACATCCACTCTATAACAACAAATTGACCACCTACAGAGCTAAGTCTTTGGCCAAGCACTGCAGGCCCCTTTTTCATCACTCTCCCTTAAAACACAATGTCTTCCAGAGCCTTTAATCCATGGTTATTGCCTTTCAAACATTTTTTTCTTTTAATTTTTATACACACACCCTCACACACACACACACACACACACACACACACACACACACACACACACACACACACACACACACACACACACACACAATAATATTTTATGGACAAATATTACTAATACCACTCTAGATCAGTGGACCAAAGACCCATGAGCTTCCACTGCACTCTTGATTTGTAGTCGAATAAAATAATAATTCATGAAAAATGTCAGTGTGCTAAGTGATCCGGGCAATTAAATATAGATAGCAGAATCCTGACAATGCTAAATAATGCATAAATAAGTACCAGCCACAAGATCTAAAAAGTGAATAAATAAAACTTTATTTAGATAACTCAGAGACAGTGTTGTTAAAATTAAGCATGCAAAATAACGACAGCTGTAGAATAAAGAGTAAAGAATAATTAATTGCTCATGCATAATAATTTAAGGAAAAATATAACTTGAACCTAGCTAACTCTAACTTATGCTTAGCTGTACTAAGTAATAAAATATTATACATACAGATTGCAAACCAACAAACTTACATATATGCGGTTACCCGAATGTCTTCCACCAAGACTGTCTAACTCTCTACACTGGTTTCAGCTTTCAAATACCAGAGATATTACCGAGCAGGGTCCTACATTCAGACTACTACCAATAGAATATATTAATTTCACATTTTCATAATAATGACTGCTTTACAGATCTGGTCACAGACTTCATAAAAGCAATGTTGTTGTTGTTGTTGTTGTCTTTCAGCTTTTCCCGGTTAGGGGTCGCCACAGCGGAACTCCGGTCCGCTAATGATTAGCAGTAGATTTTGACGAACGCCTAGGTGCCATTGTGAACGTAAATGAGGTTGAATAATATGGCAGTATGATTCAGTAATGTATATATTTTTTTGTGATGAGATGGTACCACCAGATTTGTTTATTGCAGAAAAATCCTGATATTAAAAGAGAGAAACCAAGAGAACAATGTAGGGAGGAGCCACCACAACAGTAAAGATGTTAATGTAAAAGGCTGATGTTGCTGCCAGTAGTCACAGAGTTCTATATCATTACATTTGGCACAGCCAAGTCATCACTTCACACCTGACATACCACACCCTTCACAATGCAGAAACAGTGGACTTCTACTGTGTGGATAGAGACACCATGTAGGAGCTGATAGAGCTGTATCATCTCCATATGCAGGCTCATGGAATGCATGGATTAACTATCCACATGGACACCAATGTATGCTTGGAATTGAGAATATTAGCTACAGGGAATTATTAGTTAGTAACAGGGAATATGGTCAATATATCCCAAATATCTGCTTCACGAATACTGCCCCAGTTCTTCCATGCCATGCTATAGCCTTTGGGACCATATGTGGTTCTATGTACCACAGGGAAAAGAAGCAGCGACATGTGTCATTTATGACATAACCATACTTCTATAAAAAAGGAAGAAGCCTTGCAAATATCTCATATGACCCTGAACTGGACAGGTAATGAGATAGTACTGTGTGTTTAGACATACCCGCATAGGGTAACATCAACAAAAACTGAAGGTGCCATTTGGAGTACAGCAGCCAGGCCAAGCACTCAACCCCCCAAACAGAGATGACAAGAGCTCTTCCCTCTCTGTAAATGATTATTCTGTCAGTGAAGACAAAAACAAAAGCTAGCAACTGTGAGCTGTGTAAACTAATTTAATTAGTTAATAAAAATAAAAAAACACAAGAATGAACAGACTGGTTTTGGCTATACTGTTGACCTAGCCTTCATCATGAGGCATTGCCTCCAGGAAAAAAAAACTTATAACCTCCCTGTACTCTTCCCTCTTCAGGACAATAATTCATTACAATCCCCTTTTGGTCTGTGCCATTCCAAGCACCTGCAGCAACTGGAGAGACCAGAAAGGTTCCTCACAAGGAAAATTCAAGGTTTGCAGCATTTATCCTATGTGTATTATCTGAAATTACTGTCACTTTATTCTGCTTCATACAGATTACTCAGAGGTGATCTTTCCCTTGCATACAAGGCAATCCCTGTCTCTGCTTTACTGGAAATGCTGCATCTCCATAAGTCAAATGGTACATGGGTCACTTACTCTAAAGACCTTAACCTGGTATGTGACATTAATAGAACCTGCTGGAGGGACAGGTTTGCCTCTATGAAGTTACCACACCTTTGGAACAGACTTGCACTTCATGTCAAATAGAGCACCTCATTGGCCCTCTTCAAATGCAATCTAGATGATTGGATGGGTAACCATAAATTCACCCTGAGGGTTCCACCTGTGTCTGTCTTTGACAGGGGCAATAGGTGCTGATTGTGGAAATAAGGGTAGAACTTGGCTTGGCTTGTAAAGGCCCTAGGCCAATTAGCCTAGTAGCTTCTTATGATCTACTGGCTACTTATTATTTTGAATTTTTGTATAAAATGCTTTGAGTGAATGATATTTATTCATGGATCTGATGAAGCTACAAGTGAAAGCGCGCTTATCCATTCCTTCTGTTTTTATTGAAGAATAAATCATAATTGAATATTATATACTTCCGCTTTTGCTCCGTTCTTACTATTTTTTATTTCTTATGATCTATGATTATATTTCTGAATATTCTCTTGTCACACTGGAATGGCGGGGAGGGGGATCAGACTACCCTTACTAGAAAACCTTGTGAATGCACAGTTGTATTTGGGACAGTTGACCTCAAGGGAAATGACTTACTGGACTACAGACTACAGAGAAAAGCAAATGTACCGATTGCATTTTGTACTGCTTCAATTTCCCCTTATAGAAATATTTGGAAACTTTGCCTCCTGGTTGCAGGGAACATGAATTTTCTGTTGTCCATCCCCTACTGACAGTTTGTATTTGCTGACTTATACAGTGTAGGACTATCTCCCTCTATGTGTTGGAATTGTGGTTTCAAAAAACTTTAAGAGAACATTTGCAGCACACTTACTATAGTATACTTAAAAGTTTTGTGATACTCAGCATAAATTTTGCTTTAATGGTATAAATCATGATTCTGTAAGGGCTAACCAGCTGATTGACTTCATCAGTGAAACTGGAGGCAGATCTTGTATCATTCGCCTTCCTACTCCTAAGTTCCCAGGAACTCATCAGACTCGCATTTTTATTACTAATCTCCCCCACCCCCAATTTTCTCACTTTGCTCCTACACTTACAGTCAAAAAACATTCAAAACTACATCAGCACAACAGCAAACTTGTAATACTCCCAATACATACATAAACATTTGTAACATACTATAGCATCCATCCACTACAACATAAAAAACACATACCGTAATTATACTTTATCAGTCTAACTATTAATCATCTCTAGTCTTGAAGAGCAACTATTCCAAAGAACACAATCTTCATTAAAATACTAATTACTGCTGCACCACTGTGTCTCTTAAACCTAATATCCTACCGCTCTCTCCTCTATCTCAAGCTCCTATTATCTACCTCTTCCATTATTTACACAAAACAATGATGACTAGACTGTAACAATTTCCCCCCACCCTAGACAAATACACTAACATTCACCTTTTATAGGTCACCTACCTAAAACTGTTTCAAACTCAACCCACACCACTCGCAACTTTCACTATCAAAATGGAAATGTTTTCCTCCATCCATATCTTTCCATCTAACAAAATTCAGTGCACGTACATTTACCCAAACCCTGTTGTAAAAAACAACTTAACCTGCTCACATTGTAAATCATACTGTAAAGCTCCTCGAAAATTTCTTAATATCAGTTTAAGAAGTATGCACAATAAACCAACAGCTCTACATGGATAGATTCCTGATCACTACACAGACATCCTCTCCATAACCACAATATAGATTAAACAGGAAATTACAGCTAGATAGAAATACTTTCTCCAGGCTATAGTATACTGGGTATGAAAAGAAAAATGAAAAATGATGTGGGTAACCCTGCTCACATTATAAATCACACTGTAAAGCTCCATTAAAATGTCTTAATATCAGTATAAGAAGTACGCACAATAAACTAACAGACGTACATGGATGGATTTCAGATCATCACCCAGACATCCTCTCCATATTTGCAATTTAGTTTAAACAAGACATTAGAGATACAGAAATACTTTCTCCAGGCTAGAGTATACTACATACAAAAGGAAAATTGAAAAATGAGGTGGGTATTCACTTTATGCTCTAAAACACTTCAATTTAGCCCCTAATGAATACCACTCCCCAATTCAATAATACTACAATCTCCTTCCTCTGCTCTATACATCCTCTCAGGCAATAATTTCCGTACACATAAATATATAGTCTCTAGTTAGTAACACAACAGGGAAGCATTTATTTTAGGTGACTTTAACATAGTGTAAAAACAATCATGAACAAATCTCAAAATTAAATAAACTTATATGGATTCACACAATAAATCACTAACAGGTATAACAAAATACAGAATAGCTCATTGACAATAGACTGGATTCTACCATCCACTCCTAGTAAATTTACATCTGCCAGCACTTTCTCAGATCCAGTTAGTGACCATCTACCAATTTATACATATAAGTACTCCATATGTATTCCAAAACAACACTAAAACATAGTTCATAGCATTGCAAAATTTGATGAACAAGCATTCACATCTACCCTTAAATCATGTAACTGGAACACATTGAAATGCCTATGATAAGACTGTACACAGAAGTGTAATCAGACCTTTCTAAAAGATACTAAACAAAATAACCTCATGAGAAAAAAAGAGACTAAAAGTAAATCCTGCATGTGGCAGCTACGAAATTAATCCATAAAAGATATAATGCCTAGACATTTAGCTAAAACAGAAAACACAATAGTCACCATAAACAAAAAAAAAAATAGCACCGTAGGCTGTAAAAACCCTAATGAAAACAATTCTAAACTTTTGTAGTCTCCATGATTAAGCTCCCACTGCTCTTGAAAGTAAGCAATTTACCCAAGGCCTTTCTAATGATACTATCACCACCAGTTTCAATGTTCACTTCATCCAAACTGTTTCCAAAACTACATTATCACAAAACAATACTACTCATCCTAGCCATCTTCACTCTAACATCTGCAATAATTCTTTCACTCTAAAGCCAATCATCACATCAACAATCAAATCATTTCTATTCAAATTAAAAGCCACCACCCTAACCACAGATAACCTCCCAACCAAGCAGTCTTAAAAATCATTGCAGATGAGGCACGCTTATGGGGATGGGCAATGGCAGACATTTTGTTCTTGGGAACCTTGGCTTCTAGAAGTATCAAAAAGGCAGTTTCATTGTTTTTTTCAGTGCTGTTCTGGATTTGTTTTGTGGGTCAGAACTCTTTGCAGCTGTTATTTTCAGCATTGGCAGACTGTATAGATGGTTGTTTTTCTCCTGTATGTCCAAGCTGGCAGTACTGTGAAACAGCAGATGCAGTAGGCCATGTGAAAAGCAAGAGAGATTGCATGATAGCATGGCAGATGGCTCCTTTGCTGGAGTACGCCATGTGAAAAGATTATATGATAGTAACCAGGATAGCTCAATTGCTTCAGTAGGCTATGTGGAAAGCCAGTGAGATTACATGATAGCATGCCAGATGGCTCCTTTGCTGGAGTACGCCATATGAAAAGCAGGTGAAATTACATGACAGTATGGCAGATGGCTCCTTTGCTTGCTCAGGGTATTTGAAGGACTTAAAAAATAGCATAGCAGCCAGCACTGCTCTCATGTATAGTCTTCTAAATGATACAAAAGAAATAAAGAAAACATCATTGCAGCATGACCAGAAGTTAAAGATTATATAAGAAGCTTTAATGGAATAGAAAGATGAATTTACATCATTGAGAGCAATTGTTTCTGAGCATGCTGCAGAAATTAAATAAATTCATTATTTAGCTATTAAATTTGAGGGCAAAATTGATGACATTGAAAATAGAATTTATATTTAATTGGATAACTGGAAGGCACTGAAGGAAAGAAACCTATTAGATTTATTACTAATGAGCTCAAAAAAAGTGATTAAGGACTGTTAGAGCCTGATTATTGAAAGGGAACATAGAATTACTCTCAAGGTACATAACCCTAATGTTCCCAGAATTTTTATCATTCATTATCTTAACTACAATGACAGAGAAACACTTTTGAGATTTTGCAGGGAGCAAGGGGTTATTTCATATTATGCAATACTAAAAGTAAGACTGGCTCTCGATTATAGTACTGCTTTGTATCATAAAAGGAGCACTTTTGTACCTGTCATATGAAGATGCAAGAAACTGCTAGTGTGAGTTAAGCTGCAGTTTGCCATCATGCTTTTAATAGATTTTCAAGGATGTTCAAATAGTTTTTATCAAGTGGTAGCAGCAGATGTAGCTTTGGATTTCTTGTCAGGCACTCTATCAAAGAAAAGTTCCAGTGTTGTAGTTACAGTAGATAGGTATAAAGAAGCCCTTCCTTTGGATGACAAAAAGATGGAACATACATACACCACTGTCATCATCAATGAAGTCTTCAGTATGCAGGAAAGGTCAGAGCTCTCCCAGCAAAATCAGAAGTTTTTTTTTATCTATCTCTGACCAAGGATGAGAATCCAATAAATGTTTTAAGATCCCCAAACTGGTTTAATTTACCATCAGAATAAGATCCAGAGGCTGAGGATATTTTTTTTGACACCAGATCCTTCTATTGCTGAAATTTCTTAGATGGAGCAAGACTGTCCTCCTATGTTTACATTTGAGGGCAATTAACTGTTAGGGAGATGTTAACCAGACTATTGTTGGATCCAAGGACAGATACATCACTTTTTTTTTCTTTTCTTCTATCTATTAAATGTCATTAAATGACGGGCATGGAATAGAGGGGTTTAGAGGCAGACACTTCTACTTGCTTTTCTTCCCTGCATCCTTGCTCAGCAAGATTACAGGCAATTACTAACTTGCTGAAGACTATATTGCATTACAGATATTGTAAAAGCCTTTCTTTTTATAGCTGAAATTTCTGTTTCTTTTCTCTCCCACCTGCATATTTTTGGATTCCATTGGTGGGGGAGATAATAAGCAGATAGATAAAACAGACATACTTAATGTCGCTGCGGTGGTACAGCGGTAGGGTTGTTGCCTCACAGCAAGAGGTTCTTCTGTTCGATTCTCGGTTGGAGTGCCTTCTGTGTGGAGTCTGCATGCCCTTCCCGTGGTCGAGTGGCCTGTGAAAGACATGAATGAATGGGTGTGCCTTTGCTGAAGGTTGGGCATCAGGCTGGCAACTCAGCACCATAAAAATCAACTGCCAATCATTAGCAGACCAGAGTTCAGCTGTGGTGACCCCTAACTGGGAAAAGCCAAACAACTTAATGCTGAACATGTGGTTAGTGAAAACTTTAACATTTATTTCATGGAATGTACATGGCTTAAGAACCACATGCAAGAGGACAACTGTTTTACATAGAATGAGCAGCTTTAAGCTAGGAATAGTGCTAGTGCAAGAGACAAAACTGGAAAATGATAAGGATGACCTTTTCCTTAAAATTGTGTTGGTAGGGATGAATTAACTGCTGCAAATTATCTAAGCAGGAAGTGCGGACAGATTTTTTGATTCACAAGTACTTGGTTAGTCTTTAATAGCTGAGTCAATGGGTAAGAATAGTAGCTGGATAATAGTAATGCTTTCTAAGGCATATACCTCTGTTGTGTTGGGAAACTTATATAGCCCAAATGGGGGTCATGAAGATTTCCTGAAAGACTTTTATAAGGTGCCAATAGGAATGAAACACCCAGAATAGAGAAATCTGATAGTAGGGTAGTTAAACATAATTTTGGCTCCAGAAATGGATAAGTCTCCACAGGCTGAGTATGATTTATAGAAAATGGAAATGTTTTTAAGCAGGGCATGTTAGACTTAGAGATGGTTGATGTCTGGAGAATAATTCATCCCATAAGTAGGGATTATATTTTTCTGGCAGAACAAAGAAAATGAAAAGTATGCTAGATTACTGGCTAACTGATAGGTTTGTAGGTAATGTTTGTTGGTAGGTAATGTGATACAAGTAAACCATCAAACAGGCCTATTTTTCAGATTATAGGTTCATAGGTTCATAGATGAATACTAAGCTAACTGCCCTGAAGGGCCATTTTAAGCCTAGCCAATAACCAGAAGGCCAGAATCAAACCCTGTATCCTGTGTCTATGCTAACTGCCCTGAAGGGCCATTATAAACCTAGCCAATAAACAGAAGGTGAGAAACAAACCCTGTACCCTGTGTCTATGAAGTGAAGTCCTTAACCATTATGTCAAACCCACCCTAAAAAGATACTACAAGCAGTGCTGAGTAGAGAGCCACATCACCTACAGTGCATATCTAAGTATTGGGCTAACAGCCATTGTTAGACATTTTAAGCTTAGCCAATTTCCATCAAAGCTAAGAATCAAACCCTAGATGTTCTGTCTATGAGGTAAATACCTTAATCATTATATCAGCCATCAACCCGGCTTTGTAAAATATATAGCATCATAGTGTGGCATTGCTGGAGCTTCAGAGTTTTGCAGTTTCTTGATTCTAAGTACTATGGAGATTTCATCCTCTCTGGTAAAAAGACCAAGGGAAGGTTCTCAGTCCACTTAAATGGATTGACCAATACTAGGTGGGAGAGAAGATGCAACATTATGTCATTATGAAGACATGGGAGAGATTTAAGTTCTCGATTAAAAGAGTTTTGTTACATCAGACATAACCACCAGTATGAGATTCACTGATCTGGAAAGTAAGATATATCTGGAAGAAGTTTTAAGTAAAAGATTTGATAAGGATAGCCAGTTTCATATGGAAAATATTAAACATTTAAAACAGGAATATAAGATGATGCAGAACAACTGGTAGCAAGCCAAGTGGGATAGAATTTGGTCATTGTTCTCATCTAAAGGTATTACATCAATTAAATGATTAATATATGGATTAAAAGAATGCCATACCCACATGTTAATTTATGGTGTTAAGAACAAGAAAGGAGAGTTTATACATGATTCTCAGCAGATCAGTAATTTAATGGCACATCTAAAACTCCTCTATAGTTCTGCTCAGCAACCTAGTAGGGCAAGCATTGACAGATTCCTTTCTTGTTGTGCTTTCCCACAGGGTTTGGCACAGGGTAAAGAGTGTCTTCTTAAATCTTTTATACTGTCAGAGGTATGTGCTGCGATTGACCTGGGGAGCCCCCCCCCCCCATTCTGATGGTTTAACTCCCAAATTGTATAAAGCATTTAAGATGTAACTTGCTCTGATCTTTCTAGAGCTTTACAAGACGCAGAGGATAGAAGTTACTTTCCTTATCCACATGCAGAATCAATATGCTTTTTAAGTCAGTTAAAGACAGTACTGAAGTAACTTCCTATAGACCGATTTTTTTCTTTTGTTAGTATTTATGTTAAATTATCAGTGAATCATTGTTGAAGATTATTTCTGGTCTAGTTAAAGACAGGCAAAAAGGCTTTGTAAAGGGTTGATATGAGTGTTGACATTTTGTCAGGTTGTGGTTAAATAAAAAACAGGCCAGTGGATTTTGTCTGTAACCCAGGGTTGCTTTTTTTATTAGATTTCAAAATCGCATTTGTCTCAGTTAAGTAGGAATTTATGTGGAGAACATTAGGGAAATATAATTTTCCTAAAGAGTTTATAACTAAGTTGCAAATATTGTAAAAGTCAGCATTTGCATCATTCTCTACTACTGTTATGAGTCAGAATCATTTAACTTTCAAAGAGAACAAGATAAGGTTGTTCTCCTCTCAACTTTGTTATTTTCATTGGAAACTAAAATTTGTATCTCCTTTTTGGACAAGGATGCAGCAGTATATGCTATATTATACTGGTTTGTGGATGATGGGGTACTTTGCAATACATACCCAGTGAGAGCTATATCTATGCTGTTAGAATTATTAAAGGAGTTTGGTATGGTCTCATAATTAAATTTGAATTTATATAAAACAGTGTTATTTCTCCTTAAATGATGTGTTTGCTTGAACAAGCTGGAACAATTTTGTCACCAAATAAACTAAGAAACTTATTGAGTGTAAATATTTCAGTATTGATATAGTGTACCCCCTTTGGAAGATATGCTCAACAGGAATTGTAAAAATTTTGTATAAATGTTTCAAAGAAATGATATATGGATGTCATGTTTTCATTTGTCAGTTTTGCTTAGTATGCATGCAAATAAAATGGTGCGTTTGCCTAAGGTTAACTTCTATTTTCATCATTTGGCACACATGGAGAAAATGAGATAGCTCTAGAAAATACAAAGGCTTTTTATGAGATTTTGTTGGGGTGACTTACCTGCCAGGGTTTGTTGTTGCACTTTGTTGCTACCTAAGAGACAAGGTGGCATGGGAATTTCCAATTTATCAGCATAAGGAAAAGGTGTTGCTGTTCACCCATTTTCAGAGCAAGATCATGCCATATGCTTCTTTGGTTCTAGATGGATTTGGAGCTAATTAATCACCATACTAAGTTGGGGTCAAAAGCATCAAACAGGATGTGGCATCCAGGGGGATTAGAAGAATGGTGGATAAGTCATAACAGATATATATATATATATATATATATATATATATATATATATATATAGAGAGAGAGAGAGAGAGATAGGTTCATAGGTGTGTACTAGGCTAATGCCTGGAGCCTATATAAGCCTAGCCCAAGAAGATTCCCTGGCATCCTGCCACCCAAAGTTAGTTCCCAGTGCCCCTGTCAAGCAAGGCCACTGAAGTCATCCCCGAGGTGAACTTCCTATTGCCCATCCACTCGTCAATATTTCTCTTAAAGAGGGCCAGTGAAGTGCTCTGCTTAATGTGAATGGGAAGTTTGTTCCAGAGTATGGGAAGTCTCTGGGTTGGGAACCTGTCCTTCCAGAATGTTCTGTTTATTGTGGTACTGAGGATTAGGTCCCTGAAGCATGTGGCATGGGGGGATTGGCATTTCTTTAGGTGCAGCATATCTAGCAGCTCTGGGTCAGACATGGCTTTGTAGGTCAAGCACAGATCACCTCTAAGTAGGTGATAACAGACAGAGTATAGCTGGAGTTTTCTGAGTCTGTCCATATAGGGCATGTGTCTAAGGCATAAGATCCTCTTAGTGAGGTATTCTTATGGTCTTTCCAGTTGCTGTAGGTGTCTAGTGAGATATATACCAAATGGTGCTTTGTATTCCTGTCTATATTATAACAATGAAACATCAAATGATCGAGCGTTGTTATATCAAACTCAAAAGTTTGAATTCACAACACATCAAACTACCAGAACAGCGATTTTTTTTTCCCAGAGAAAAAAATCTCTGTTCCCAAAAAAGAAAAAAAAAAAAACACATTCAAAAAGCTGTGCCCCCCACAAACCCCTACTTAAATATACCAACTCCGAGATTGCACTACAGTGCCGAAAATGACAAAGTGACAGAAGCGGCCATATGCTTCTTTCCCAAGGAAAGAATTTGCTTATATACTGCTTTGTCATTTTGTGTTTTTGACATTTGAAGTTCGACCAAGACACATTCGACAAAATCCATCTTCGGTCTTCTGATAGGAACCCTTGTATTCAATAATAGGTCTAATGAGGGACGAGTAGAGAAGGATTATGACCTATTTCTTCCTGGATGATAAACCTTATATAATGAGATGTGTCACATAGAAGGACTTTCTGTCTACAGTGGCAGTGTGGTTATCAAAGGAGAGGTAGCTGTCAACCTGTGTCCCCAGGTCTCTTATCACAACTTCGGTCTTTAGTGGACTACTGCTTATGTAGTAGTTCATGGGCACCAAATTTTTTCCAAAGGGAATGACAATGCACTTTTTGGCATTGAGCTTAAGGCCATGGTTCTGGCACCAGTCATTGGTGTCAGTGAGGCCTTTTTGTAGAATGTCTACATCAGTAGGAGAATCAGTAATGGCTCCCAGTTTGCAATCATCTGCGAACTTGGTCAGTCAGAGTCCCTTTGTGTTGGCTTGAACTTCAGAGAAGTAGATGCCAAACAGGAGAGGACCTAGGACCAATCCCTGTGGGACACCACTTGTAACTGGTCGGTAGTCAGATTTGCAGTCTGCTACTTTCACAGTGTGGGCTCTATCAGTGAGCCAGTTGGCAACCCATCTTATGACATAGGGGTTTATGCCTAGTTTAGTGAGTCTATCTATGATTCCTGAGTGAGAGATGGTGTCGAAGGCCTTGGCAAGATCTAGGTAGGCTGTGTGAACTACCTTGCCCTCATCCACAGCTCTGGTGACCGACTCAAAAAGTCTATCAGGCTGAACAGGCATGATCTATCTTTCACAAACCCAAACTGCATGGGGTCCAGAGTTTGGAGATTCCCTATGTCCTTAATTATAAGGTCCACGATGATGCGCTCCATAGATTTACATATCAGACTCATCAGGCTAATGGGGCAGTAGTTCCCAGGGTCTTTAGTCACTCCCCCTTTGTGGGGTGGGCAGGGGTGGCACATGCTATAGGACTGCAGGACTGCAGCCCCCCCCCCACCTAGTAGAAAAGAAAAGAAAAAAACATAAAAAAAAAATTTGCGAGTCCCGGAACTCCACGCATGCGTGCCTGGAGTTCCTGGTACTTACAGAACTCCAGACTGCTGTGTTAGGCAGTCCAGATAGGAGAGAAAGACATCTCTGCCCTGCAGCCCAGAAGTCTGTGTGGTAACGACCACACAGAAGGGAAGGAAGCTGGACTGTGTTGTCTGCAGGATGGACGCTCCAGCCTACTCTCGCGGGGAAAGGGGAAACCAGCTGTCTCACGGGTAAACCGGAAAACAGACATTAGCTTGCGTGGGCTGCCGACTGAGACCAGATGAAGAGTAACCTCATCTGTAGAGGTCTTTTTTTAACTGGATTAGCTTCTGGGGACCGAGGAACTTTTGGAGGTGACTGCAGGTAGTGTGTGTGTTGGATTAGCTGTCTGCGGAGGTTTTGGGAACTTTGGAGACGTGTGTGTGTGTGTGTGTGTGTGTGTGTGTGTGTGTGTGTGTGTGTGTGTGTGTGTGTGTGTGTGTGTGTGTGCATATGTAATACCCTAGTGAAGTCTGTAGAAAGCCACGGGGGTTGTCTGTACTGCCATGTTTTAATGTATTAACACAGGCGATTGGGTGGATATTGAAGGCTGTAGAGGTTGTCCTAATATTTTGTCAGCCTTGGAATTAGAAAACTGTGATTTTTCTCCTTGAGTAGTTTTCATTTCCAGAACAACATATTTTATTTTAAGAATTACTCTGCCACCGCTGATTAATAAATGACTTACCTGAAAATGCCTACATCAAACTGTTTCCTTCAACTCTTTTTCTGTTCGGGTTTGTTTGTAGTGTAGGTATTCTTGTACCATCTTAATTGAAATCTATGTTAATGACTCAGTTATCCAGGACTTCACAAGGGTGTGTTGCTTAAAGAGAAGAAAGAAGCTCTTTGCAAATGGTAACAGTATACGGAGATTTATAGCACATGCAAGTAATGACCGCATGTCCTTTGTGGCTTGGAAAGGGGGGGTTGGTTGCTTCGAAGCACTGTGATTGTCCCAGGATGGTTCACAAATGTGTATTTAGTAATCCTTGTGTAGATTTATACTCATATTTTTTGTAGTATTGGTATGTCATTATGTTAAATTGTAGGTCTTGCAAAACGGTGAAAGTTCAGCAGATAACTTATGCTCCGAATAGTGGCTTCTTATTATTCTACCAAGATGGAACACTATAATTTTTGTAGCTCTAATCTCAGCTTGGTAGATGACATTTATTTTATAAAGGAGCACACCCACTAAGCCATGGGTGTACACACTTAGGAGGGCAACATTACATTGGAGGGAATTAAATTTGCTGAAATGAGCACATCCTAAAGAAGCTTTTGTTTAGGTAGCGTTTAATGTGCAGACAATGTGCAATGACTCGGCTGAGTGCAGAATTTGTCAATACTTAGAACATTGCATTAAAATAGATTTATTTACTAGTAACAAGGGGATGGGACTTCAAAGAGAGTTATAATGTTTAAAAAGGTGTAGAAATGGAATAAATGTTCTGAGCTAGTTTCTTTAGACCCCAAACAGGCGGTATGGTGAAACATGACTTATACACAACAGCCTCACATTGCACGTCGACACATGTTCATGTTCATACCTCTCGACATTCCATGATTTTGGCTCATATTTTAGATGTGTCCTTAATCTCCTCCTAAAATTGACCTTTGGAGACAAGGTATTAAGTTTCACTTAAATAATGACAGTAATTAGGTGTTCAGACCTTTTTTTTACTTCAAAAAATGTATGTTAATCCACATTCTCTTATTCTGTCAATGTCTCACGGAAATGTACTAAGTTCAGCTTTAATAAACAAAACAACTGTAAGGTGTGCTAACAAGCTACTACAAAGCTTCACAGCAGCACTGTTTCTTTAATTAGTTTAATTAAATAATTTAGTAGTTCCACCATATGATATAATTTTATTTAGAGCAACTGAGATAATGTTAGTCATTCCTTTACCTCTGGGTTCAGATTTTTGTTCCTTTTGCTTTACTGTTGAAGCTAGCATGAACCAGAATCCCTCTGAATTAGGGAATAGTCTGTGAGGTTGGTATGCTGGTTAAAGTGCTTACCTTAACAGACACAAGGTGTAGGGTTTGATTCTTATATGGGTTAATTGGCTAGGCTTAAAATAGCCCACAAGGACAGTTAACCTAGTACTAATCTATGAACCTATAATGGTGGCTAGATAGAACTCAGGATACCTGCTGGTGGTTAGAGAGTACCTCAGGCTTGAACCCTGTACCTTGGGTGCTGGTAGCAAGAGCCTGAATTCCCAACCCAAAGCCATTTGTGAAACCTTTGCAGATTTTTGCCTCATATTTTGTTCTCTTCTGTTCCTCATAAAATCTGTGGTTTCTGAATTTTTAATTCCTTAAATAGTTGATGGTGTAGTGGTAGCATTGTTGCCTCATAGCTAGAGGTTCTCTGGTTTGATTCTTGGCTGGGGTGCCTTCTGTGTGGAGTCTGCATGTCCTCCCTGTGTTTGTGTAGGTTTGCTCTGGTGTCCTCCCATGTTACAAAGACATGGGTCTGCAGTATTTCTCCCTGGGTCTCTGCTTTTAATGTCAAATGTTAAATAAATAAATAAAACTGACAGGCATTTGAATTTCAGACTTCATAGTCTTCAGAAAGTACATAATAACACAAAATCTTTTTATTCTAGCAATTTTCTAAATTTGTAAGATGAATATTTGAAATTTGTCCCTATTTTTGGGACTGTATTCCACCATTATTGGCTTTGTCCAGGTTTTTTGTGCTAAGGTTGAAAGCTATGGTGATAACTGAACTCACTGAATATGTTTGAGGGCGGTATTCCACCCTTACTGGCTTTGTCAAGGTGTTTTGTGCTAAGAGGTTGACAGCTTTTGTGAGAACTGAATTCATTAAATGGTAGCCATTTAAGTTTCAGTATTCCTCTCTTTCACAAAACAGCTGATTTGGCATAGTGGTATGTTGTCCTGGCTATTTTGCACAGAGTCTGGGAATTCAAGACTTGGCAGTGAAATGTATGGTGGTAAGACAGCATTTTATTCTAGCAACTTTCCAAGATTATACAAGCAATGTTTAAAATGTGTAGCTGGTTTTTGGGCTTTTGTTCCCCCCAATAAATGTTGGCTTTTTCCAGATTTCTTGTGCTGCGAAGTTGAGAGAAGAGTAGATTTTACAAGGAGCTGAAAGCTGCAGGGGAAGAGAAGTTTAGTGCTGCTTATTGTGAGTCTATTTGCATTATTAATAGCACAACAGGTAGTGTACTTGCTTTTGATGCAAAAGGTGTGTGTTCTACTCCCACGGGGAGTGGATGCTGCCATACTGCAAATGTCCTCTTTGGCGAAGATACCTAGTAACTATGAACCTGTTATCAGTGTGCCATCCATTCCCTAATGCAATATTACTAGTTTATCATTTTTTTAATGTAACATAGGCAATTTATTCCTCAAGGGCAACATGCACTTTATTTGTAGATGAAACAATGAAATATAAAGTTGTTTGCTAGCAGCAACCTATTCATTAGTTACAGATCTCTTTAATGTGGAATTATTTAGATGACTTTTACTTCTGCAGAGATTGTGCATATTTACTGATACTGGTGGATTGTAGAAGTTTGAGTAGACTTTTATGATGGACATGTTCTCAGTTGAACAATTTTGTTATTATTGGTGGATGCATTTTGTTTAATTGTTTACTGGAAAAATGTTCAAAACAAATTTAAAACACCCTCTAACAACTGTACTGTATTATACAAGGAATATAATTTAATACAATCAGGAAGGTGTAACACACAACATTTGTATGTCTTGTGTGCAAGGGGCCTATCATTTGAAAACAGCCCAAAGTTAATCTTTATAGTAGCCAAATGTATTTTCTTTGAATGTGGATTTCAATGCTGTTTCAATGAATGTGAGTTTCAAGGGCAAAGAAGTTTTAATGCGGTCTATTTTCATTGTGAGACTGCATTGCTTTGTTTAGCAGATGTCTTAGTGTTTGTGCTGTAAAATACAAAATAAAACTTTCAAATGAAATCCAAATCATCATAGAAGTAAAGCAGTATGCACATTACAGTGTTTTTGGTAAATGGGGCGAAATATCCAAGTAACGGGACATGGGAATGGCTGCATAGGGGATGCTCCATTCAACCATGATTTTGTGAGGAGGAAGGGTGGCAAACTCAGGCAGCCCTGGCTGAACTATATTTCTCAACTGTCCAACTTTTCACAGAATGAATAGATTTTTGCTTCTTATTTTTGGTTTGTTCCTCATAAAATTTGTGGTTTTCTGGCAAATCATTTAGGAATTAAGTCAATAAATAATGACAGACATTGAGTTTCAGGTTTCATAACCTTCAGAAAAATGCATGCTAAGGCAAGACCTGTTATTCTGTCAACTAAGTTTATACAAGAGAAATTTTTAGTACTGTTTGTATGTTCCCCCAGTATATTTGCCTTTCCCAGATTTCCTGCGTTAACAGGTTGAGAGGCATGTGCAAATAAATTGCTTTATAGAATTAGACATATACTAACCCCTCAACTGTCCTTGATTTTGGCTCAAAATGTTGTTCTCCCTCTAATAATCCCTCTGCAAAAATGGCGATTTTGGAAGAAAATGTGTAGGGTTTACAATTAATAAATAACTGTAATAATCAGAGGTAAAGATTACTTTTATTTCAGAAATGCATGTAGATTCATTTATTTTGTCAACTGCTCAAGTTAACAGTACTAATATTAAAAAAGTGTCCCTTCTTTGACAGGTTCCCAGCTGTATTGTGTGGCTATTTTATATTTTTGCATCACATTTTTTGGTCCATTTTTCATAAAATTGTGGATTTCTGGCAAATGAATGGCAAATCATTAAAGATTGAAGTTAGAAAATAATGACAGACATTTGAGTTTTAGATGTCATACCCTTCAGAAAATTCATACTAATGCAAGACTTACTATTCTATTAGAAGGTTTATAAGAGCAATATTTAAATATTGTCCTTATTTTTGTGCCTTTGCCTCACTTCTATGTATGGCTTTGTCCACATTTCTTGCTCTGATGTTGAGAGGTATGACAAATGTGTCAAGGCCATCACAGTTAGCCAGAGACATTTCAAATTGTGACATACTTGTTGCACCCCACTCCCCCATGTATTGTCTCTGGATGTGTCCAAGCAAGGCAAGGAGTATTTATGCAGTGTAAGTGTGCAGAGTATCCCCCCATCGAAGGTAGACACAAGTACTACAGTGGCTTTTCATCTGTCTGTGCTTGATTTTGCAGAATGTTCTGGTTTTCTGTCATATTTTTACACTGTTGATTTATGCTTGTTATTATTCAGAAAGTGCCCGTTGCTCTGTGTTTAAGTAGCAATGCTTTCATGACCATCAGGTAAGCTTGTCTGAGATTGTAAGATGCAAGTAAGCTTTAATTAGCATACAGTTAAAAAATTACCAACACTGAAAGCCCTTTTGCTGTTGCCATGCAAAGAATACTTGCATAACTAGATAATATAAGCCTTGGGTATTGAAATGCATATGACAGTATTTGTAATAAAGGACAGAATTACAGTATTTTAAGAAGCTCATTACCTTTGTTGGAGACTTGCAGTCATCTTTGCAGACTTTACCCATAAACTAAACAGAATGCCAATCTAACATGTGTGGTCCATAACCTGTGCAGTAATCCTTTAAGGAATTTATCTTGAGCTTGTTTCTTGTTTGCTGTTCATTTTTACTTTGATCACGTTTCCCCATGAAACAAGTAGATAGTTGTTGTCAGGCAGCAGGTCTTTTTTGGATAAGAAACATTTTTACAAGTGGGGGTGTCACAGAGATTGCTCCTTTCAGTATGTTACTTTGTACTTTTATAAAGCTGAATATAAATTATAATTAGAACTGCAATGTAAGGAGAAGTGGTTTGAGTTGAGTGCTACTTGTTTTTCTTATACTTAATTTTGACTGGCATTCCAGTAATGTATTTAAAAAGTAAGTTATGTTTTCATGTCTCACAACCTTTTTGTTTCCACCTAGATATTAAGCAAGCTGTCATGCAGCCAATGCATTGAAATATTTTTTTCTATACTTCATTTTGGCTTGACTGGACTCTCATAATGATGGTTTGGCACCCATGGCAGCGTATTTAGTTAAAGTTCCAGTTTTTGTGGTTTTGAGTATAGCCCCTCCCATTTCCGGTTGGCCACACCCCATCCCATTGGCCCCACCCATTCAGCTGTCTCCTGCAGCCCCCCTTTGATTTAAAGTCACCAGCCGCCACTGGGGGTAGGATCATCATAGCATTGCACCATTTGGTAGGAACAAAGCCTGAAATGAGGCTGTGATTAAATGCGTTTATATCACGATATCGAAAGATGAAAATAGTGAATGCTATTTCATCGAACCTAAACTATCTAAACTACATAATATCGAACATTCAGAACAGCAAATTTATTCCTTGGGGAAAAAAATTTGCTATTCCGAAACACATACACACAACACAAGCACACCTAAAAAAACATCAATCCACACACATACACATAATCCTACAACGAACCCTACACTAACCTGTGCATACACTACTATCTATCCACTTATCTTAACCCAAACCCTAACCCTAAGTTCCGTCACTATCGCACACTAACCTAACCCTCGCCCTAACCCTAACTCACTTAACCAACCCCTAACCCTTATTCACCTAGCCCGCGCCCTAACCCTAACTCACCTAACTTGCGGCCTAACCCCAACTCACCTAACCCGCACCCTAATCCTAACGACCAGACAATTGCACACTTACCTGAACCTGACCCGTAAATTTCCACCACAGCACTGAAAATAGTGAAGCCATAGAACCGGCCAAATTTGGTGTTCTGCGGCTTCGCTATTTTGAGTGTTCACTCAAAACGGGTCGATATTAGAATATTTGAAGTTTTAAAACTTCGATGTTCTGATATAGACCTGATTAAACAGGGTACTCAGGTGTGGTACCAGTTCACTTTGTAATTCATGTAGAAGACAGCCAGGGATATTATCAGGTCCCATGGTAGCTGTATTCTTGGCTTTGGACAGTGCATTTTATACCTGTTTAGCCATGATAACAGGGACGTGGCATTCCTCAGGTATTGTGATAGGCACTTTAGGGAGTGAAAGGGGAATAAAGTTTGCACTGAACCTGTCGGCCAATATATTGGCAATATCAGTTGGTTCTGTATATGTATTGCCATTGTGCTGTAACTCAGAACAGATCTGAGCATTGCTTTGTAGATTCTTGACATAACTATAGAATGCCTTGTGGTTGTCTTCTGCAGTAATTTTTATTTTCATAGCTAGCTTTAGAGGATTCGATGATGGATCTCAGTTTTTTGCTGAGGCTAACAAGGGAGTTTTTCCAGTCCTGGGACTTCACCCTTTTCTGCAACAGTTTTTTCCTTCTGTTGTAGAGTTTGTTTATGGTGGGGGACTGCCAGACTGGCTTCCTTTTTTTGGAGGAGAGAGTCTTGGTTCTGTTTGGTATGGCCCGTCCCATGCACTTGTGTATGTGCTCATAGAGTGCATTGGTGTATGATTCAGCAGTCATGCACCAATTTTCCATTTGCATAGTTGTCGTGAAGTTATCCACCTCTGTTTTTAGAAACCCAAAACTGGCTTTGGAGAAGTTTTTTACTGTGATTTCCTTTAGAGGGGGGGTGGGTGAGGGTGGGATGTGGATATCCATGGTGATTAGCTTTTGGTTAGATCTGACCAGGGAGGAGTTGATTACTAGTGTAGTTGAATGGTCGCCCATGTTAGTAATGACCAGGTCAAGGATGTTTCTACCCCTGGTGGGGGTAAGAATGAGTTGGTCCAGGGCATTGGAATTAATGAATTCCAGAAAACGTTGAGCAAGTGAGTTGGTACATGAGTAATTTTCCCAGTTAATGGAGGGGTAGTTAAAGTCTTCCAGGATAAGGGTATTGGGTTGTACCCTAATATTTTCCAGTGTGTTTAGGAAGTTGGAGTGGGAGTCTTGGGACATGGTGGGGGATCTATAGCAGGCTGCAACCTGGATTTCAATTTTACCCAGTGTCAGTTGTACTTGAAGTATCTCTGATGCATTGTGTTGGGCTACTAATCTGGAGGTGTGCATATCCTTTATGAATATGGAGACACCACCACATTTAGTGCTTCTGTCCAGGTTTAGAGGCCGAAATATCTGGTGTGAATTATAGCCTGGTAGTGCTGGGGTGCTCTCTGGAGCCTTGAACCAGGTCTCGGTCACTGCACAGATGTCAATATTCTCCATTTAAGGAGTGCTTCAAGCAAGTGCGTTTTCAGATTTAGACTTCTAGTGTTGAGTAGCATAACCCTCAGATTTCGTTAGCTTGTAGCTGTTATGGTGGTAATTTTGTCTTTAGGGCTTTGCCTAAAAAAGGCACTCTAGGGGTGGCAAGAGCCATGGCCAGTATCTGGAATCCCTGGGGTGAGAGGTGCAGGCCATCTCTGGTGAAGCATCAAGGTCTGTTGAGCATGTCATCCCAGGCAGATAGATACTGGATCCCCTTAGAATGACACCAGAAACTTAGCCAATTGTTGAAGTCAGTCATTTTCTACTTGTACTGTGGTATCATTCTGGGTGACGGTAAGATGCTTCTCAGAGCTAGGGTCATACCTGCCTGGGCTACAAGATCTGAGAGTTCCTCTATGTCTCTTTTCATGTAGTCCAGGGAGGTACATCTCAGGTCATTCACACCAACATGGAAAATGACAGTCATATTTATACCTGTTGTGCAGTGACCTAAGTGCGTGCATTATGTGGCGGATCCTGGCACCCGACAGGTAGCTGACCGTAACTTTCTCCTTATTCAACCTAGTGAGTGGGACATCAGTGTGTCTTTCTAGTGAGTCACCTATGACTAGTGTATTGGGTAAGTTGTTTTGCCTTATGGGCTTTGGTTGAGTGGCACACTGTTTATGTGAGCTATGTGTCTCATGGCTTGTGCTGGGATGTGGTGGTTGTTTGCATTTCTGCCCCGGAGGTCTCTGTTGTTTGGGCAGATTTTTATTGAGAGCCTACACAAAGGTAGGTGTGTGTTTTGTGTTAGTATGTGAGGGTTCTGGTGGTGTACGTTCTGGAGGGCTATCATAAGAAGAGAAGCAGGCCACGGCCACAGTCTTATCCAGGATAATGCAAGGGTCTGCATCTTGTAGCCTTTTTCTGGTAGATGCCTCGAATAGCAACCAGACCAATCAGGTACATTAAGCAGAGACACTCACTCTCCAACCAGAAAGAGCCAGGAATCAATGCACTCTGCTCCTACTCTCACCAGGATCAGAATATAAGCACAGATTCCAAGCTGTCACCTATAAAACAGTTATTAAGCTTTCTGCTGATCAACAGTCTACAGAAAATAATGTAACTGCACTCCTTCTCTTACCAGGAAAGAAAAGAAGCACTAATCCCAAGATGACTACTGAGAGGCAGAATGTGGGCTCTCCAATAACTGGTGCTCTTGCAATAGATGCTTAAAGGTAAGATGAAAAAAAATGGTTTAGCCTAAACTCTGCAGTGTGCACTAGAGGAGTTAGATGTGAAAGTAGGTAACTTAAGTTTTACCTGTCGAAAAAGTGAAGTTTTAGTGGAGAGTCACTATTTTTAAAACAGCAAGATAGATTGAAAGGGGGTGGTCACTTTTTTATTCTGGTACTATAGAATACAGCAGGATGGCCAATAAATTTAAATAGTTGAAGGGGAGTGATTTCACAAAATGATAATTTTGTGCTTACTCACACCAACCAGTAAAAGCAAAGTGGAAATGAGATATATGGTCAAATTAACACAAGGGGAAGGCAACTAGAAAGGCAGTGGTGTCTTTTCAAGTTTTAACATGCAGTTAAAAGCAGAATACAAGTAAAATTCAGTGTAAAGAAAACAAATCACAGTATACAAAATAGAAAAAGGCAATAAAGTAATACAGAATACAGAATACAAAATATATATATATATATATATATATATATATATATATATATATATATATATATATATATATACACACACACACTATATATATATATATGTATATATATATATATATATATATATATATATATATATACACACACACACACACACACACATAGATATCTGGAACATTTAAAATAGTAGGGTGGATAAGAATTTGTTGTAATCAGGATTTTCAAATAGGGAATGCTGTGATTTTTGTGGAAAAATTGGACTAGGATAATTTTATTTTGTGGATCAGGTTCAGGAGGTTGAATTTATGCAGCTAAATGAGTCTGCAGGTCTACAGTGGAGGCAGTACTTACAAATCTCCTGTAAGATAAGGGCCATATATAATATGTTTATAAATAAATGATCTGTTGGAAGCCCTCCAGTTAAAACCGATCTTCTCCAATCTGGGAGGTATAAGCTTTCAGGTTTGTACTGATCTTATGTTGAATGTTCTGATGTTGAGCAGCATTAACTTACGATACTTTGGTAAAATTAGAATGATAAGGGCTTACTGTGAAAGGACTTGTCAGCAATTATTCAGAATTGCTTTAGCTCTTCATTTGCCCCATCTGTATCATTTGTGTTCTTCAAGATGATTAATTTGTGGCAGCATGCTTCAGATAGATTGTGGTGAAGCAGTTGCAGTGCATCTCCTAGTTCTTGGAGGTCTAAGACTGTGAAGGCCAATTATTTTTACATGATTTGGGAGTGTTCAGCAATGTAATCGCCTTGGACCAAACGGTATCTTGCATTAGTATCTGTAGTATATACTGCTGTCATCACCTTGGACTAAAAGGTATCATGCATTGGTATCTGCAGTCGCAAAATGGGAGGATAATGCCTTCTAGTTGCTTGGATACATAGTAATGGCTGTAGAATTTCTGCTAAATGAGGTTTGATAACAAATCTGTTTTGTACAGGGACATCTTCTGAGTGATGTTAGATAAATAAATATAGTAGTGTGAAGTAAGGGGGTATGGAGGGATGAAAGGGTTAAAATGGAATGAGGGATGATTGGGAGGGAATGAGATAAGGGTAGGGAGGAGCATAAGGGGTTTATGCAAGTGTAAATGGGTAAGGAGTCAGATTTTGGCATGAACTTGATACAGAGCAGGATTATGTCCAAGACACAGGAACTTTGGTGGTCAGGTAGGCCTTAGGTTAATTGTAGTATGACTGAAGAGGTGAGCATGGTGGTAAAGTATTTTCTTCCTCTCTCAAGTAATCTATTTGCAATTATATTAGTACATTGAAGCTCTTAGTTTGCTACAGTTATTGGCCAAGGGGTGGGGATAGATGGTATATATTAAATAAATTCAGAAGAACATTTATTTTCAAAATGAGTATGTTGTCTTCTATAAGTTAAACAATGAGGTGAATGGATCCAGTGTATTGGATTAATTAAGTTTTAGCATTTAATGTCCTTTCTATTTCTTCATAGGTTCATAGGTTCATAGGTAGGTACTAGACTATTGGCCCTAGGGCGTATATAAGCCTAGCCAAAAAGGTACCCTGGCTTTCACCACCCAAGAAAATCATTTTCCTGTGCCCCTGTCAAGCAGAGCCACAGAAGTAATCCCCAGGGTGAATTTCCTATTTCACATCCAATCATCAAGATTTTTCTTGAAGAGTGCTAATGAGGAGCTCTGTTTGACATAGATAGGTAGTCTGTTCCAGAGTACGGGAAGTCTCTGGGACAGGAATCTATCCCTCCAACATGTTCTGTTTATTGTGGTGACAAAGTTTAGGTATGTAGAGTGTGTAGCTCAGAGGGATTGGGATTTCTTTAAGTAAAGCATGTCCAACAGCTCTGGGTTTGACATAGCATTGTATGTTAGGCAGAGATCGCCTCTGAGTAGGCGATATGCGATGGAGTAAAGTTGGAGTTTTTTGAGACGGTCTGCATAGGGCATCTGTTTGAGGCCAGTAATCCTCTTTGTGAGGTATTTCTGCGGCCTTTCCAGTTGTTGTAGATGTCTTGTGAGATACATACCAAAAGGGTGCTGACTCTATAATGGGTCTAATGAGTGATGAGTAGAGGGGAACAATGACCTCTTTTTTTCTGGATGAGAAACCTTTTGTGATGAGGTGTGCAACATAGAAGGACTTCCTGACCACTGTGGTGATGTGATTATCAAAAGAGAGACTACTATCCACCTGTGTCCCAAGGTCTCTTATCACACTTGCCATGTTAAGTAGACTACCGCCTATGTGGTAGTTCATGGGTACAGAGTTTTTACCGAAGGGGATGACAATGCACCTTTTGGCATTGAGCTTGAGGCCATGGCTTTGACACCAGGCATCTGTCTCAGTGAGCCACTTTTGTGGGTTGTCCACATTGTTAGGAGTTTCAATTATGGCTCCCAGTTTTCAGTCATCTGCAAACTTAACCAGCCAAAGACCTTCTGAGTTAACCTGTACTTCAGAGAAGTAGACACCAAACGGGAGAGGACACAGGACTGAACCCTGTGGTACTTCACTTGTCACTGGACTGAAGTCATATTTGGAGTCTGCTACTTTCACAGTGTGGGTTCTGTCAGTAAGCCAGTTGGCAACCCATCTTATCACATAGGGATTTATACCTAGTTTAGTGAGTTTATTCCAGAGTGGGGGATGGTGTCAAAAGCCTTGGAGAGCTCTAGATAGGCTATTACCCTCATCTAGGGCTTTGGTGACTGCTTCAAAGAAGTCTATAAGGTTTAGGAGACATGATCTGCTTTTACAAACCTGAACTGTGTGGGGTCCAGAGTTAGGAGATTACCAATGTCTTTGTTTATGAGTTCTATGATGATACGTTCCATGGCCTTGCAGACCAGACTTGTCAGGCTAATGGGGTGGTAGTTCCCGAGGTCTGTCATGGCTCCCCCTTTGTGGAGTGGGATAACCATCACAGTGCACCATTCAATGGGCACAAAGCCTGAGATGAGGCTATGATTGAACATGGCACTTAAGTGGGGTGCCAGTTCATTCTGTAGTTTGTGTAAAATGCAGCCTGGGATGTTGTCAGGGCCCATGGATGCTGTGTTCTTGGCTTTGGAGAGTGTGTTTTTTACCTGTGTAGCCATATTACAGGAACTTTGCATTCTTCCGGTATAGAGATGGGCCCTTTAGGGGGTGAGAGGGGGTAAAGTTAACACTGAACCTATCTGCCAGGATGTTGGCAATATCAGTTGGTTCTGTATACTTGTTGCCATTGTGCTGTAACTCAGAGCAGATATGAGTTTTGCCATTAAGATTCTTGGCATAGCTATAGAATGCTCTGTGGTTGCCTTTAGAATCATCTCCTTCTCTTTCCTTTACTAAGTTATTGTGGAGGAATGGCATTTTACTGTTTACCCTGGGGTACCTGATGTGTGGGAGTGTGCGTTTTGTACTATGTTTTTAGTTAAAACAAAACATAAAAAAGTGAACTTTTTGGGGGGAATAGAGGTGGACTTACAGTTTAATAGCTTCCCTATCAGTTTGGGAAAGGGTGAGTTGTTGCAATCAGAAATGGGGCTGTGTTTATATTGGTAATGTTGTTTCTTATTCATAATCAACTTGCAAAATCCCTATACTAGGCAATCACCTGAACAGATGTTGGTTGTACTACACTTCCACGGTACCAGTGGAGGACCTGAATGCTGTCATTAATATGATCGCTGTGATTATAGGAGTTAGTGGCACTGGCAAGTGGGTGACATCCAGTATCCAAATTGTTGTTTCCAGTGTTGATCGTTTATTTCAGTTAAAGGTTTTACTTTGTAAGGTATGAATGAATCATTGCATTGCATTAAAGAATTTTGCTTCCCGGTGTAAGCCTGTTGTGAAGTACTGAGGAGGTTCATTCATTAGTCGTAATGAAGGCCATTTGCGGTGGTTTCTTTTAGATGATTTCAGTGACGGGGATAGTTTACTGAGTCCTACCGGTTTTGTGGTTTGGTTGTTTTTAGTCAAGCTGTAAGTTTTTGTTGTAGGAGTTTTTGCGTGCCACGAGGCTCACCGCTCATGAGCATTGTAGCCTTGACTGTTAAGGGGAGGGTGGGAAGTAATGTGTAACGGGTGCACGGTATGCCTCTTAATATTCAGATTTCAATGAATATCTAAATCAACAGCAGAAAGTTCATATTTTCTGCATACTTTTAATTGGTTTCTCATAAATTGTGGGGAGTTTAATTTCCTACACTTTTACAATTTTACGAGAGAGAGCTTGCTTGATAAAAACGTGGTTCATTGTTCCATGGTTTTCATAGATGATTTCAGCAGGCATTTTAACAATTTACAGCAGACTGTCTTGGTTCAGACCTCAAGGATGAGTAGTGGGATATACATGGAGTTAAGGAAAGTATACCTAGCATTTGTCATAAGCAGCTGTACCATGAGCCCCTTTTTAGATATGTTTAGTGTTATATATGCATGAGGTTACTGCATTTAACATATATTTCATGCTATTTATAGTCTAGCAGAAAAATAAAGCGGCATGGTGGTATGTCATTTTCTTGATCTGTGAAGCAAAGCAGTTCAGACAGGGCCTTTCAGTGTTTCAGTTGTGGAAAAAGATGTCATTTTCTGCAGTAATGCGAGTGCTTAAACTGAATTACATATGCTTGTTTGACTATGCTTATAATTCAGCTGCCAAGGTTTTCATGATGGGGGCAGTAGGGGCACTATGCCAGACAGTTGTATTAAAAATAAGTAAATAAATAAATATAAATATTATGCGAAGGAACTGAGGATGATGGGCGTCTGTGCAGAGGATGTTCAGCATTAGGGGGAACAGAGCTCTCACCTGTCTAGATTCACTCTACTGTACAGATTTTACCTCATATTTTGGTCCATTTTTTCATAAAACTGGCTTTCTGGTAAATTATTGGCAACTCATTAAAGACCAAAGTTAGGAAACAGTGATAGACACTTGAGTTGCAGGCTTCATACCCTTCAGAAAATTAATGCTAATGCAAAACCAGTTAGGCTATCAACTTTCTAACTTTATAAGAGCAATATTTTGAAACTACCCTCTTTTGGGCCTTGCTCTTACTTTTAAGACTCTATCCATATTTCTTGCTCTAACAGGTTGAGAGGTATGGATTGCAGTCGCTAAATAATGCGATACATCGGAATTCAGGGGGAGGCACATAGCACATTTTCTTTTATTCTAGCCACTTTCTAAGTTGGTAAGTGCAATGTTTAAAATATGTCCCTATTATGGGACTTCTTCCCCCATTTCTTCCGGTTTCTCCAGGTTTTTGCGTAAAGAGGTTGTGGGCTATGGTTTCCTTCATGGCTCAGCCGTTGGTGGCTTTGAGCCATGAGTATGTTCCTGTGGTTAGTTTCAGAAGCACAAGGGAGTAAATTCTGCTGAGCAGCAGTGTTTTTACAAAAGGGGCTGACCATCCAGAGAGAAGTGTGTCTGGAGTGAAAAGCTCCCAAGTTTCTGCCACCACCAACTGTTCACATGCACTGTAGGTTATGCAACCCCCCCCCCAAAAAAAAAAAAGGGGAGCTGAACTGCATTGTGTATGAAAGCTTTTCATATTCTGCATGAGTTTTCCATGGTTGATGAAATATAGTGTTACTTTTGGAAGTCTGAGTGCATTACTCATAGCAATATCTCAATTGTATTCTCCAGTGACTCCTTCACAATCGCATTAGTATAATTTAAAGCCATGATTTTCCCAGCATATTTAAAAGTTTAATGCTTCATGATTTATGATTCAAAGTTAATAGCTACCTTAACTATTATTTTATGGAGGATTAAGTTAACTATAGGGTGGTACTTCAAATCATTCGACCGTGAGTTTCCGTTTGTTTTGGGTGCTTTTCACCATGGTTATATCATTTGTGGTGCTGTCATAGTGGCTTGCAGTGGCTGGGTTGCTTGGAGTCACCCCACAAGTGCCTGGTAGGGTGTTTCACGTTCAGTCACTTGCCAGGTATTCGGCATTAACCACTAGGGGGGTGGGAAAGGGATTAATCCTGGGGAAAGGATGGTCTGTTACACCTTTCTTCTGTTTAGGTTTTTAGCAGAATATTTAGATTTTGTGGCAAATCAGTCAGGAATGAATTCCATAAATATTGACAGGCTATAGAGTTTAGACTTTATATTCTTTACAAAATGCAAAGTAACACATGATCTGTTATGCTAATAACATTTTAAGGTTATGAGAGTAATTTTATTCTGCGTGTGCAGAGATATAATGTTTTCCTTCTCTTCACAGATAGCTTCCTGTCTGAAACTTTAGCTTCCCATCTGAAACTTTTGGTGGGGAAGTGCAGAGTGGGCACCAGTCGGTGACCTGAAGAACAGTTAGTGGCCTGAAGGAAGTTTTTTGAAAGGTAATGGATTCTGCAGGGCCGTATGTTTCAGTTGCTGGAGTGGTGCACAATGAGGTCACAGGTAATCTTACTTTATTTGGTGCTCATTAAGGCACGTCAGAGTTGCTGCAGTTTTGGGTACTGTGGGGGCAAGTGAGGAGGAGGTATGTTGTGGTCAAGGTAAAGCATGGTAGGGGATTATTAAGGGAAAGTCTGGGGTTCCCACAGGTGGGGTGGAGTCACAACAATCATAGGATAATAGGAAGTTACTAGGCTATTGGCTCTAGGGCTCTTGCAAGCTAGCCACGTTCAATCCTTATTTCTATGTGCAGCATCTATTGCGCTTGTCCAAGTGGATATGGGTGGGACCCCTGGGGTGAATTTACAGTTACCCAGCCAGTTGTCAAACTGTGTTTGAAGTGGGCCAATGAGGAGCTCTGTTGACATGAAGTGGGAGTTTGTTTCAGCGGCATGGTATCTTCTGGGAGACAACTCTGTTCTTCAAGCAGGTTCTACTAATGTCACATATCAGGTTAAAGGCTTTAGAACAAGTAAGACAGGTACCATTTGATTTGTGCTTTGGGCTGCTAGGAGGTGGTTCAATATGTATGGCTTGAGTAGGTAGGGTTTGATGGACCATTGTAGGTATGTAGGTGTTTTGGGGGTCACAAGGAAAGAAAAGCATTGATGGGAGAGCCAAGGATCAGCAGCAAATTAAGGACATTCTCCTGAATTTGCATATGGCCAGTTTACTCGGATCATTCTTGGGTGAGGGTTACTAAGTTGGTGCATTATTTTACCATTGTGGTGCCTTTTGGAGCATTTTGGTGGTATGGCTTTTTGGCTGATGGATAGGGTTGTTTATGGGGATTTGTATTTATTTACAAAGGAGACAGGAGGTGTTAGGTTGGGAGGCATGATGGGGGGGGGAGTTTGTGGCTTGTTTGATGGCAGAAAGGAAGGACGATTGGGGGATATTGAATATTTTGGAGTTTTTCGGTGGGATGGCTTTTTGGCTGATGGATAGGATTGTTTATGGGGATTTGTATTTGTTTACAAAGGTGGCAGGAGGTGTTGGGTTGGGGAGCATGATTTGGGGGGTTGGTTTGCGGCTTTTTGGATGACAGGAAGGAAGGACAATTGGGGAATGTTGAATATTTGGAGTTTCAATTTAATCTGGCATAGGAGGTTTAGCGAGAGTTGTCAGGGATCAGGGTTCATTTCCATCTGTTTAATACAGCAGTGGTATGGGTTGTGTTCATGCTGTTAGATGAGGTGTGTTGGGTAGCATTAGGATTAAAGGCTTGCTACAGACATTTGTGGCACCTTTTATATCGAAGGCTTATGGTGGGGCATTACCAGAGTGGTTAAATTTATGCTGCAGCTGCCTGTGGGAAGGAGTTTGATGGGAAAGATTTAGTTATTTGTCAGGTTTGAGAACAAAGTAAGGCAGTTTAGTTGGTTGGGGAGGATTTAGCTGTGACTGGTATAGTTGCATGGGTGACAAGGCTATGTAAACTTACTAAACCTGGGTTTGTGGTTCATTGGTTGGAAGGGTTGGGGTATGTTTGATAGTGTGAAGATTGACAGACATTGGGTATTGACAAGATAGGTTTTGTTGCAAGGGTTGCTGTTGATAAATGAACATTTGTTGGGGTACATTCCATGTGGCATTTATTTTATGGATGTATTGAAGTTGTTCAGAGGGTGGTTTGTTGGTCACCAGATGTTATGATGTTTATTGAATGGTTATTTTCTTATAATGGATAGTGTGTTGGCAGGATTCTTATTAAATTGATTTTGAAAGGAAATCTCATTTTGGTCATTATTATATACATTAGATGGTAAAATAGGGCTTCAGTTAGGCATGATGGTATATAATCGCCACTGCATGGTTTCATGTGGCATTGAGTTTAGTGTTCTGGTGGTCCATTGGGCAGGTAATTACCCATGAATCATTACAAAGCTTATATTGGTGGTTAGCAGAAGTAAGAATTTAGTTAATATACAGTGGTTATACAAGGTGATGATGACGATTATTACTTTAGCACTGGAGAGGAATCATTGGTTAATTTTAGCTGTTTAGGCAATTGGCTACTTTGGCTATTTATGTGACGGGGCTTTGGGAGGTGATGACATGGATCCAGTTTGGTTAGAGAGCATGGAGTACACCGAATAATGTTTGGCTTAATGCCTTTTAATGAGAGGTTAGGTTGTTGGACGTTTGGTAGGGGAGAGGGAGAACAGTCTGGTCAGGCTAATGGGCAGAGAAGAGGGGCATCATTGCCCGCTTCTATTCCCCCTCTGGAGTTGGATGCTCATTTCAATGAGATGGGAAAGGAAAGTGAGCAGTTGGATGCTACTTGAAAAGTAAAATAAGTGAGCGGAGGTAAGAACACTGCTTATTTGGTTGGAGGTGTAATTCAATAAATGCTAAATGAAATGAGTGGTAGGATGCTGCTTCATAAGTAAAGTAAGCGAGTGGAGGTTGGAAGCTGCTTACTGGGTGAGGATGAGTGAGGCCACACTGTCCTAGTTAACATTACATAGATGTTTATACTGTGATTAATATCAGCTATACTTTGTGTCAGTTGTAACTAATAAATATTGGTTAACAAAGTTATTTATGGAAGTTTAATAAAGGTCGTCAAACTTCATTTGGAGTGAGGTGTTTATTGAATGGGACTGGGAAAAATGAGGTTTGGTAACAAACCAATTTGTCCAGAAACATCTATAAAGAAATGTTAGATAAATAAATATAGTAGTGTGTAGTAAGGGAGTAGGGGGGATGAAAGTGTTAAATGGGAATGAAGGATGACTGGGAGGAAATGAGGTAAGGGTAGGGAGGGGCTGAGGGATGATTGGGAGGAAATGACATAAGGGTAGGGAGGGGCCTAAGAGATTTATGTAAGAGTAGCTGGGTAAGGAGTCACATTTCAGTGTGAACTTGCTATCCGCCCTCCCCCCTTTTTGGGTAGACTAGTATGGGCTGTGCTTATTTTATCAGTCTGGGTAGAGCAGAGAAGAGGGGCAATCTTGCCCTCTTCTGTTCCCTCTCTGGTGTTGGATGTTCATTTCAATGAGATGAGAAAGGAAAGTGAGCAGTTGGATGTGCTTGATAAGTAAAATAAGTGAGCAGCGGTAAGGATGCTGCTTTTTGGTTAGATGTTTATTTCTACTTCTTTCGGCTTTTTCCCGGTTAGGGGTCACCACAGCGGATCCCTTGTCTGCTCATGACTGGCAGTGGAGTTTTACGGTGTTGAGTTGTCAGCCTAGAGCCCAACCTTCCACAGAAGGCACACACATGCATGCACTCACACCTAGGGCAAATTTAGTGTCCAATCCACCTATAGCATGTCTTTGGGATGTGGGAGGAAACCGGAGCACCCAGAGAAAACCCACATGACCACAAGGAGGACATGCAGACTCCACACAGAAGGCACCCCAGCCGAGGTTCGAACCAGAGAACCTCTTGCTATGAGGCGACAGCGCTAACCGCTGCACCACCGTGACTCCCGGTTAGATGTTTATTTCTATAAGTGGTAAATGAAGTGAGTGATGGGACACTGCTTCATAAGTAAAGTAAGCGTAGATGTTGGACGCTGCTTACTGGGTTAGGATGAGTATAGGTTGCACTGTCCTAGTTAATGTTACATGGAAGTTTATGCTGTGATTAATATCAACTCTACTGTATTTCAGTTGTATTTAATAAATATTAGTTAACAAAGTTATGTTTATGGAAGTTTAATAAAGGTCATCAAACATCATTTGTTGTGATGTGTTTATTGACGGGGACCAGGACGAACTGTTTTTTCAATATTAGAATAGGCGTTGCACTAATTTTAAGAGTAATTTTTAGGCATTCAAAGAAATTTGATTTGGACTAAAAAAACAGAAGAAGATTTTTTTCTGTATAGATTGCTTAATAGTTTCACATATTAAATTTCTAGGTGTTATGACAGAAAAAAAGCTAAAATTTGATCTGCATAAACATAAAGTAATCAAGAAACACTTCAAAAACTTAAAACATACCAAATAAAACATCACCTTACTGAACCTAACAGAAAGATTACAGCATCCACCTATCCACACACTTGTAAATAAACCTAACAGGTGTCTCAGCCAATAAAGTATATTCCAAACCTACCTACCCACACTCAACAAACAAATCCTTTCTATCCATTTACAAAACTAATAACTCTGCAGGGGAAGACCTTTAATCTAGTAAAATCCCTAAACCATGTAACTCATTACCTCTACGACTAAGACTCAATAACAACTTCTCCACTTTCATAGGTCATCTGAAAGACCATCTCAAAGATATCTCAATGTGCTGATGTTCCTTACCAGAGTGACTCCAATGAAAACAAACTCCTCCTTATTACTGCTTTCCCACATCTCTCTCAGCCATCAAAATATTTGGGACTTGTTAATAAGCTGTGATGACTCAGTTATAAATAAAATGTATATCATCTACATCTCTTGTAATTACTGCTGCACTCTCTACTCTTAGACTAACACTAATGTCCAAAACTAAAAGTGTTGTGCCTTTAATTTACTACTTTATCTGCTAAAGGGTATATTCCCCATATACAACCTGAAACTTGCTTACTTATGTAATCTCTGGAAATAGTCTGTTTGTAATATGTAATGCTGGTATTATGTAATGCTGTATCTGCTTACCCCAGAAGCTTTTCTCCCTGGGCCTCCGCTGAAAATGGACATGCATCCAGTTGGACTATCCCGGTCAACAAATGTAAAATAAAAATAAAAATAAAATAGCTTGCCTAAATCCCACTTTAATACATGTATCTATTGGTTTACTCACACATACCCATGTTTACTGCTATCCCACTACAACTGCTTGCATACAATATACTCTATTTCAACATCCATGTGTTTATGTCAATGTGAATGGATCATGCTAGTGTGCTCGCATTGCTGTGAATGTATTATTTTATTCAATATCAGTTTATCTAATGTGATCCAGTTCAATACACTACTGTTTATAATTTTCTAATGTTATCGATGACACTAATGTTTAACTTACCCATGTTATTTTACATTGTATCTAGTACGACATTGTACAAATAGAGTATTTCTCCCAGTGCCTCTGCTGAAAAGACATTCAACACAGAGTCAGATTTCCCAGTCAACAAATGAAAAATAAATAAATAAGTAAATAATAAATGTGTATATGGGCCACAGTGTCAAACATGCTGCCTCAATATAAACTGTGGAGGGTTACAAGTATGTTTGCATGATTGTGTTTTTCCAACAGTAGTGAAGTGCTAGAGACTTAGTAGGGTATTTAACTACCAGTGTTTAACAGCCACTTAAGTTATATACACTCTGCTTGTCAAGTTCTATATGTCCAGTCCTGCAGCACAATCAGCACATATAGGTCCCCAGAGAAAATGTATGTTTGCTTGTGTGTGTGTTTGTGTGTGTGTGTGTGTGTGTGTGTGTGTGTGTGTGTGTGTGTGTGTGTGTGTGTGTGTGTGTGTGTGTGTGTGAGTGTGTGTGTGTGTGTGTGTGTGTGTGTGTGTGTGTGTGTGTGTGTGTGTGTGTGTGTGTGCATGTGTGTGTGTGTTTGCGTGCATGAGAGTGTTTGTGTGTGTGTGTGTGTGTGTGTGTGTGTGTGTGTGTGTGTGTGTGTGTGTGTGTGTGTGTGTTTGTGTGTGCGTGTGTGTGTGTGTGCATTCTATAGGTAGATTTGGGCCTATGACAGAAATTCCCTCAAAATATGAAATGTGTTTTCACAAATTGTAAAAATCTCTGAAGGATGAATTCCCCTCAACTCCCCTGAAAAGGTGTGTTACCATTAAAAAAATATTTAACTTTTTTTCTGTCTAATTAGTATACATGCAGAATTATGTGGTGCATATATGTTAGAGCATGATTATCACTTGAGTAGGCATGTTTAAATATAAAACAAAATTTGTTTCCTTTGAATATCAACTGTGAGTAAAATACGTATATGTCTGAGGAGCATTTATTCTTTGTATATGGACCATAGTATCTGGCATCAAAATACTGCTTCTATGACTACAGGCACCCACATCCCTTGTTAAATAACTCACCGCATTAATCCTCTTCCAGACTATACATTATGGTGGCTTCCCTTCTCATTTATATGCTATCAGGCTGGTTAAATTAATTAACTAATTTTTGTTTGGTCCAAAAAGTATATTTTTTTAATTGTAGCATTCTCATGATAGTAAAAATTTTGATTTTATATTACTTGCACTTCTTTGAACCTCACCCCTTTGTCACTATCCTCTCCCTTAAATAAATTTATTTTCCTTATAATTTCATTTCTCTCTATTTCCTTCACTATAATATGCAGCAGAGCAGCGACCTGAACCCAACCCACCAGCACTACCTGTTACCCTCCACAGGTGGCAGCAGCACCACTTTTTTTCCCTGCTTCCTTCCCAAACAGATTTATCTGTATCTTTCAGTTACAGCGATAAATGTGTATACAAGCACTACTAACTGTATGTTGGCACTTGGCAGATTCATGATGAAAAGCTTCGAGGGTCATGCTCATTCAATGTTTACAACACTTCTTGGGTGCTAAGAGGAAGTCCAATAAAATCTTCTTGTGGGGCCATAGTGCTGCTGTGATTAACATCAGCTCATTCTGCACATGTGCATGTCTGCATGCATTACTGTTGAGCTTCGTTGCATACCATGCATGGATACATGGTTAGTAAATTGAGCTGACTTGGCCAAGATTGCAGCTGCGACATTTTAGAATCCCTTGGAAAATAATCTATTCATCTTTATTTTTACATCACTTCTTACAAGCACTTTTTTTGCAACCACTTTTTTACTATCATTTAAAAAGTTTTCATTGTTACAAGGTATAAATGCATCTTTTAGAGTTTCTTCTCCTGAACATCTGGAGAAGGTGCAAATTTGCTAATATTAGTCACCACATTTATTCCATTCTTCAGTTTTTTTTACACCTGTTTTATCTTTTTTATATTTATTTCTTTTCTCAACATTAGTGATTACTAAGCATCCACAATGTAGTTTCATGTCATAATACTTGTATACAATGTTGCTCTCTCGAGAAAATTTTCCATGTTCACCTTCCATTCCGTATCATTCTACCATATTTAACAGTATTTCTCACAAAAATGTTTAATTCCAATTTATATGCATGCTTAAATCCTTTACATTTTTAATAGCTTTCTTAGTGTCTATTACTTTTTACTAATTTTAATGCATAGACTAAATGCAATTAATCAAAATGAAAAAAAAAAAGAATAATAAAATAATAATAATGCAGAATAAATGTAAAAAGCATTTTGTCATATTTCAGGGGGGAATAGAACAACCCTGCTCAATAACAAAACTAAAAAAAACAGTACTTAATAAATGTATCTTTAAAAATATATTTTAAATATATTCTATATCATTATTATGTCTTTTTCCTTTCATTCCAGTCTTTTATTTTAAGAACCACAATTTATACCTAAAAATTTGGATCCTTTTTTTGACAAATACATCCCTTCAGTCTTCACTACACCACCATATTATTTCCTTTCTCTTTGCTTAAATTCTACTCAGTGTTTGTCATCTTGCAGAACCAATATTCCTTCCCACATTTCAACTTTAATGTTCATCAAAATTCTGAAATGTGCAGAAATTTACATAACTGGTATATCTATCCCTTCATCCAATATCATGTTTCATTGTATTATTCTTTAGTTTGCTTTGCTTTGTTTCATCACCCAGCTCATTACAAAATCAAATAGCTGTCTGCTCAACAGACAGGATTGCTTCAAACCATACTCCAGACTTATTCCAACACTAAAATACCCGTTCATTATTCTTGTGCTCTTATATCCACTTTTCAGTTATAAATACTTCATCAGAATTTTATTTGACAAGAATTTCATATACATGTTCACATCAAACATTATCAAATGCCTCTCAAATGTCACAGTTTAAAAGCTTAATGCCTGTTTTTCCCTTCTTTTATAATCCCTGTTATATCTCTTAACACAATCAGTAATACTTTTATATGTTTATCTTTTACTCCATCAAAATTGTAAAACCTTGAATAAAATATTTTATTCATTTTGACAGATCACCACATGTCAAAATTCTGCAAAAATCTTCTGTGTGTGTGTGTGTGTGTGTGTGTGTGTGTGTGTGTGTGTGTGTGTGTGTGTGTATATCTATATATATATATATATATATATATATATATATATATATATATATATATATGAATTCACTTGAGAATCTCAAAAACCTGAAATACTGAATTTCAGTTTTCCGAAATTAAAATCCCGAAACCCTACAAGCCTGAAACACCATAAGCACGAAACGTAAAATCCCGAACATACACTACAAACACAACACACACATTTTAAATCGAGTTGCTGGCTACTGAGACTTCTCTGCATACATCAACTGGACATAAGCTGATTTAAGTATATTTCTGCACTTATTTAAGATTTGAGTGAGTAAATATTGTGTGTGTCTCTGAATCTCTGCTGCTGTGAAATTCCTTTGTTAAGTGTTAAATAACTTGAGGGTTTCTGCTAGCATTAAAATCTGTCTTGGTTACATTTCTAGTAATCATTTTAAATCGAGTAGCTGGCTACTGAGACTTCTCTGCATTTATCAACTGGACATAAGCTGATTTAAGTATATTTTCTGCACTTATTTAAGATTTGAGTGAGTAGATATTGTGTGTCTTGCATTCAGTAAATATTGTGTGTGTCTTTGAATCTCTGCAGTAGTTGTTAGACTGCAGTGAAATTCCTTTGTTAAGTGTTAAATAGCTTGGGGGTTTCTGCTAGCATTAAAATCTGTCTTGGTTATATTTCTAGTAATCATTTTAAATCGAGTTGCTGGCTACTGAGACTTATCTGCATACATCAATTGGACATAAGCTGATTTAAGTATATTTTCTGCACTTATTTAAGATTTGAGTGAGTAAATATTGTGTGTCTTGCATTCAGTAAATATTGTGTGTGTCTGAATCACTGCAGTAGTTGTTAGACTGCAGTGAAATTCCTTTAAGTGTTAAATAGCTTGGGGTTTCTGCTAGTATTAAAGTCTGTCTTGGTTACATTTCTAGTAATCATTTTAAATCGAGTTGCTGGCTACTGAGACTTCTCTGCATACATCAACTGGACATAAGCTGATTTAAGTATATTTTCTGCACTTATTTAAGATTTGAGTGAGTAAATATTGTGTGTCTTGCATTCAGTAAATATTGTGTGTGTCTCTGAATCTCTGCAGTAGTTCCCTACCCCCCCTCCCTGTTTCTTGTTGTGGTGTTAATCTTGGGTGGCTTTGGAATTGCCCACCCCTGCTGTAAATCTCTTTTTGCACACTCCTCCTGGACCCATCTCATTCACTCACTCAACTGAGTACAGTGAGATCATATTTTGATTTTGGATACTCTTACCAGTCCCATCTCCTTTGCAGTGTACAGAGAGAGCACTTGGGAAGGGCATTCCCCTATAGTATCTTAATCTGCTCTGTTTCCTCCATCTCAAAAAAAAAAAAAAAAAATTTACACTTCATCTGCCTTACTGTATTTGTGTTTCTTCCTACTTTATTACCTTATTTTGCTTTTGCCTCTTTTAACATTTTAAAGTGGAACCTGTGTGTTGAGAGACAGCCTTACAAGACTATCTGCAAATATATAGAGCTGAGTATATTTTTCTGTATTATTCTGCATTATAGAGCTAAATTGTTGCTTAGATATCTGTTCTGCAAATATACAGAGATCAGTATATATTTTTTTGGTTTTATAATTTGCACTCTGATTCCTCACATCTCTGTTAAAACTGGTTTCCCCACCCCCCTCCCTGTTCTTGGTTGTAGTTTAAATTTGGTGGCTTTTGCAGTGCCTGCCCCACTGTAGATTTGATCTAGGACACTCCCCCAGTCCCATCTCTTTACCGCATTCTACCTAATAAACCCTCTCTGGACTTGCTTTTAGTCCTTTTTAATTTAATTACATTTTTTTCAAACTGTGTGTGGACTAATATTGCTACATACTCAAGTGTGTCAGCTTACACTGCATGTGAATTGTTTTTACTACTGTCTTTGCTACTTTTCTGAAAAAAAAAAAAATTATCTGTTTTACTGTATTTGTGTTTCTTCCTACTTTATTTTGCTTTTGCGTCATCTTAAATGTACTCAATTGTATGTATTACTGCTTGGTGTATCTCATTCTAAGTCTTTTAATTTAAGCACTTGGGCTTCAGAACAGTTGTTTTACATTAAGAAGGTTTGTGGTCTGCACTGTGGTGGCAGAACAGGTAGCTTACATCCTTCTAAGTTGGGAACTGCTGACTGAGGGCTCAGTGTCTGTTATTCTAAAAGTGTATTAATTCTGGTTTAAGCACTTGGGCTTCAGGCCAGTTATTTTACATTAGAAGGGTTTGTGGTCTGCACTCTTGTGGGAGTAGAGGCTGGACTCTGCCCTTCTGAGTTGGGAATTTCTGGTTAAAGTCTTATAGTGCCTGCATATTTAAACTGCTTCTTACTTAAATTGGTAAACCTTGTTTGCTGTCGCATAGACTAGATCCAGGCCTGCTGAATCTAGCTTTGTTTGTATAACTTGAGCACTAATCCAGGCATTCTTTAAAGTATTCAGTTGTATTTATTACTGCTTGGTAGTAACTTGATTGAAGTGTAGCTATCATTCTAAGTCTTTTGGATTAAGCACTTGGGCTTCAGACCAGTTGTTTTACATTAGGAAGGTTTGTGGCCTGCACTGTGGTGGCAGGACAGGTAGCTTACATCCTTCTAAGTAGGGAACTGCTGATTGAGGGCTCAGTGTCTGTTATTCTAAAAGTATATTAGTTCTGGTTTAAGCACTTGGGCTTCAGGCCAGTTATTTTACATTAAGAAGGTTTGTGGTCTACACTCTTGTGGGAGGAGAGGCTGGACTCTGCCCTTCTGAGCAGGGGATTTCTGGTTAAAGGCTTATAGTACCTTCATATTTGAACTGTTTCTTACTGAAATTGGTACACCTTGTTTGCTGTAGCAAAGACTAGCTCCAGGCCTGCTGAATCTAGCTTTGTTTGTATGCTTGTTGTTTGTTTGCTTGTTATTTCCCTGAAATGCTAATTCCACCTAAAACGCGGCTTTTCAGTGCTTCTGTGGATCCCTAGTGATATCTGCATTGCTTACTGTACTTATTTCCTTGTTTCACTTGAAAGAAAGTTACTGTTTGTCTTTTTTGCATTTAGTGCAGCCAACGAGAACAAAACAGTAGAAAACAACAAAGCAAGCAAGTCCAAATCCTCAGAAACTTTAAAAATTCGTAAACGTATTTTAATAAGAACGTTTTCGCTCCCACAAAGCAAGAGCTTCATCAGACAATAGTAAAAAGGCGCCAATACACTTTTAAATAAAACAGCCATGATGTCATATCCTTAACAACGGTGGAATTAAAAACAGGTTGTTTACATTTTCAAAAATAATACCTTGACAAAACCACACAGTCAACCACCAAGAATGAATGGCTAAGGTACTTCCACCGGGTCGACACCACGCAAAACCCCAACAGATCACAAACGGGGTACATCTAATTACAGCCCGGACAGAAAGTTTTTTTCAAAAACAGTACATTTACATTTATAATACACACGTTGTACTTTAGTTATCCAAAGGTTAAAAAGTATATAAAAAAGTAAATAAAACTTATAACATTTAATCCCTACAGCATTTACTCTAATGTATCCCAAGCTTATATTCAAACCGCTCCTTAAATTAAAACTAAGTGTCATGTATTCAAATAACTACAGCAATATAAACATTTAGCATAACAAATTTCAAAACAAATTGAAAAAACAGTTTTTCAGATATCCCTACCACTTAAACCAAGAGAGACCACACAAACCTTCTTGTGTGTTTAAATAAATACCAAACCTAGAAGTTTTTCTTTAACCTTAAAGTTAGTTAACTAACCTAATTCCTAAGGTAACTTTTATATTTTAAAATCACAGAGATGTTTCACATTTCATTAAGGCCAGGTGGAGAAAAAGCGTTTAATAATAACTGCCATTCCAGTTCTTTTAGTTCTAGAAGGAGCGTTTGGGGACCACCCCTAAACCCAACTTTCACTACGTCAATCCCCATAAAAGAGAAACTGTGTCCCATGTTCTCTAGGACATGTTTTGAAAGAGCATTGTCCGTTTTTTTATTTTTAATGGCATAATTATGTTGGTAAACCCGGTCTCGTAGTCTCCGATCCGTTTTACCAACATAAAAGCCCGGACAGCAATTACAAAAAGCGATGTAAACTATTGATTTAGAATCACAGAAAATCTTATGTCTAATGTGGTATTTTTCACCTCTTATCCTAAAGGAGTTTCCTGTTTTTAATAGTCTACACCAGTGGCAAAATCCACAAGCAAAAGTTCCAGTTTGTCTAGATAAATTAAGGCATGGATCACCTGTTTGTAAAAATTCCTTCAAGTTTTTTCCCCTTTTAAATACAAACCAGGGGTCTGTACCCAAAATTTCGAGAAGTTGGGCATTGTTTACAATGAACTCCCAATTTTTCTTGACAATACAACACATACTATGAGCATGTTTGTTGTAGGTCAAAATAAACCTACTTTTGAAGTCAATGGGAAAAAGGGGAGGAAGCCCTTGGTCAGTATTGTTTGGTTCTACCAATTGATTTCCATCATTAGAAATTGATCCTGTTTCTAATTCCAAGGTCATTTCAGGGTTGACACGTGTGAGATTTTGTAATAATGGTTTATAAAAACCTGAAATTCTCTTGAAGGAAATTTCCTCAATTAGGTTATCTAAGAGGTCCAAAGGGTAACCTCTATTTTGGAACATGCTTTTAAGGGTAGCACACTCATCTTCGAAATCAATAAGAGTACTACACATACGTGTGGCTCTCACTAATTGACCTTTAAAAATAGATTTCTTTTGTTTCCAAGGGTGGTTACTGGTAAAATGGAGAAACGCATTGCAGTAGGTATTTTTTCTAAAAATCTTAGAACGGAAACAATTATTTTCAACATCTTTAATCAGTTTGACGTCTAAATAGTCAATCTCACTAGTTGAATAATGGTGAGTAAATGTCAAAAAAGTACATGATTCATTCATGTACTGCAGTAAGTTGTTAACTGTATCTAAGTTCCCTTCATTAAGAACAAATGTGTCATCCAAAAACCGAGTGTAATATTTTGAACACTCCTTAAATAAAGGGTGTTCAAATAAACAGGTCTTTTCCCAGTAAGCAACCACAAGGTTCGCCACGCTCCCACCACATGGCGAACCCATAGCAATACCCTTTTTCTGTAGATAATGTTGGTTATTGAAAATGAAAAAATTAGATGATAAAATAATTTCAAGGAGGGTAGTAACAACCTCAATCTCCTCTTTTGGTGCCCCTAGGTCTATTAACATCAGTTCCACCCATTCCACAGCTTCAAGATGTGGTATGGACGTATATAAGTCCACCACATCGATGGTTAAGAAACTGTAAGAAGGGCTAAACAGGATATTGTTAATAGACCCTAGGAAAAACCACGAATCTTTACAGATCTGGGGGAGTGCTTTGAGGTATTTATTTATGATGTAATCGACCGTTTTAGCACTTGGGTGGGTGATACAGCATCTCCCATCCACTAGGGCCCGCATAGGTGGGTCCTCCAAGTTTTTATGTATTTTGGGGATCCCAAACATGGTTGGGACCCTAGGGAAGGAAATGCTGATGAAATTAAAAGTATCAATATCAATCTTCCCTTCAATGAAAAGATCTCTAAAGTAACCTTTTATTCTGTTGTACTGACAGTTTGTCTCATTTAAAGAGGAACTTTCATATGCTGAAGAATCTAAAATTTTAAGCATTTTTGAGATGTAATCATTTTTATCTAGGATGACCAAGCCCCCACCCTTATCTGGCTTGATCACTCTAACAGGTAGGGTACCCAGATTTTTCAAGTGAGATCTTTGTTCTGATGTGATATTACTATCAGAGTCAAACCATCTAATATTCTGAAATAAGTGTCTAAAGTCCAGTTCACAAGCATATTCAAATGTTTGCAGTGTTGGATGGAGAGGAGGATTAAAGACACTTAACAGTTTGAAAGGAGGTTTTTGATTATTAACATCACCATTGAACAGTACTTTAAGATTTAAGCCTCTTACAAAACATTTAAGGTCCATAAGCAGTTTAGGTAAACTCATCCCCTGATCCGGCACGAAGGATAACCCATAAGCCAAAAGCTCAATTAGATCTTGTTCGATGTTATAATCAGAAAAATTGTAAACAAAAAAGTTTACCTAAACTGCTTATGGACCTTAAATGTTTTGTAAGAGGCTTAAATCTTAAAGTACTGTTCAATGGTGATGTTAATAATCAAAAACCTCCTTTCAAACTGTTAAGTGTCTTTAATCCTCCTCTCCATCCAACACTGCAAACATTTGAATATGCTTGTGAACTGGACTTTAGACACTTATTTCAGAATATTAGATGGTTTGACTCTGATAGTAATATCACATCAGAACAAAGATCTCACTTGAAAAATCTGGGTAACCTACCTGTTAGAGTGATCAAGCCAGATAAGGGTGGGGGCTTGGTCATCCTAGATAAAAATGATTACATCTCAAAAATGCTTAAAATTTTAGATTCTTCAGCATATGAAAGTTCCTCTTTAAATGAGACAAACTGTCAGTACAACAGAATAAAAGGTTACTTTAGAGATCTTTTCATTGAAGGGAAGATTGATATTGATACTTTTAATTTCATCAGCATTTCCTTCCCTAGGGTCCCAACCATGTTTGGGATCCCCAAAATACATAAAAACTTGGAGGACCCACCTATGCGGGCCCTAGTGGATGGGAGATGCTGTATCACCCACCCAAGTGCTAAAGTGGTCGATTACATCATAAATAAATACCTCAAAGCACTCCCCCAGATCTGTAAAGATTCGTGGTTTTTCCTAGGGTCTATTAACAATATCCTGTTTAGCCCTTCTTACAGTTTCTTAACCATCGATATGGTGGACTTATATACGTCCATACCACATCTTGAAGCTGTGGAATGGGTGGAACTGATGTTAATAGACCTAGGGGCACCAAAAGAGGAGATTGAGGTTGTTACTACCCTCCTTGAAATTATTTTATCATCTAATTTTTTCATTTTCAATAACCAACATTATCTACAGAAAAAGGGTATTGCTATGGGTTCGCCATGTGGTGGGAGTGTGGCGAACCTTGTGGTTGCTTACTGGGAAAAGACCTGTTTATTTGAACACCCTTTATTTAAGGAGTGTTCAAAATATTACACTCGGTTTTTGGATGACGCATTTGTTCTTATTGAAGGGAACTTAGATACAGTTAACAACTTACTGCAGTACATGAATGAATCATGTACTTTTTTGACATTTACTCACCATTATTCAACTAGTGAGATTGACTATTTAGACGTCAAACTGATTAAAGATGTTGAAAATAATTGTTTCCGTTCTAAGATTTTTAGAAAAAATACCTACTGCAATGCGTTTCTCCATTTTACCAGTAACCACCCTTGGAAACAAAAGAAATCTATTTTTAAAGGTCAATTAGTGAGAGCCACACGTATGTGTAGTACTCTTATTGATTTCGAAGATGAGTGTGCTACCCTTAAAAGCATGTTCCAAAATAGAGGTTACCCTTTGGACCTCTTAGATAACCTAATTGAGGAAATTTCCTTCAAGAGAATTTCAGGTTTTTATAAACCATTATTACAAAATCTCACACGTGTCAGCCCTGAAATGACCTTGGAATTAGAAACAGGATCAATTTCTAATGATGGAAATCAATTGGTAGAACCAAACAATACTGACCAAGGGCTTCCTCCCCTTTTTCCCATTGACTTCAAAAGTAGGTTTATTTTGACCTACAACAAACATGCTCATAGTATGTGTTGTATTGTCAAGAAAAATTGGGAGTTCATTGTAAACAATGCCCAACTTCTCGAAATTTTGGGTACAGACCCCTGGTTTGTATTTAAAAGGGGAAAAAACTTGAAGGAATTTTTACAAACAGGTGATCCATGCCTTAATTTATCTAGACAAACTGGAACTTTTGCTTGTGGATTTTGCCACTGGTGTAGACTATTAAAAACAGGAAACTCCTTTAGGATAAGAGGTGAAAAATACCACATTAGACATAAGATTTTCTGTGATTCTAAATCAATAGTTTACATCGCTTTTTGTAATTGCTGTCCGGGCTTTTATGTTGGTAAAACGGATCGGAGACTACGAGACCGGGTTTACCAACATAATTATGCCATTAAAAATAAAAAAACGGACAATGCTCTTTCAAAACATGTCCTAGAGAACATGGGACACAGTTTCTCTTTTATGGGGATTGACGTAGTGAAAGTTGGGGTTAGGGGTGGTCCCCAAACGCTCCTTCTAGAACTAAAAGAACTGGAATGGCAGTTATTATTAAACGCTTTTTCTCCACCTGGCCTTAATGAAATGTGTAACATCTCTGTGATTTTAAAATATAAAAGTTACCTAAGGAATTAGGTTAGTTAACTAACTTTAAGGTTAAAGAAAAACTTCTAGGTTTGGTATTTATTTAAACACACAAGAAGGTTTGTGTGGTCTCTCTTGGTTTAAGTGGTAGGGATATCTGAAAAACTGTTTTTTCAATTTGTTTTGAAATTTGTTATGCTAAATGTTTATATTGCTGTAGTTATTTGAATACATGACACTTAGTTTTAATTTAAGGAGCGGTTTGAATATAAGCTTGGGATACATTAGAGTAAATGCTGTAGGGATTAAATGTTATAAGTTTTATTTACTTTTTTATATACTTTTTAACCTTTGGATAACTAAAGTACAACGTGTGTATTATAAATGTAAATGTACTGTTTTTGAAAAAAATTTCTGTCCAGGCTGTAATTAGATGTACCCCGTTTGTGACTTGTTGGGGTTTTGCGTGGTGTCGACCCGGTGGAAGTGCCTTGGCCATTCATTCTTGGTGGTTGACTGTGTGGTTTTGCCAAGGTATTATTTTTGAAAATGTAAACAACCTGTTTTTAATTCCACCGTTGTTAAGGATATGACATCATGGCTGTTTTATTTAAAAGTGTATTGGCGCCTTTTACTATTGTCTGATGAAGCTCTTGCTTTGTGGGAGCGAAAACGTTCTTATTAAAATACGTTTAGGAATTTTTAAAGTTTCTGAGGATTTGGACTTGCTTGCTTTGTTGTTTTCTACTTTTTTGCATTTAAGTTACCTGTAACACATTGCATTTAAGTTACCTGGCACTTGCCCACTAAAGCAATTATATGTCAGCACTAAAAAATTAAAAGCACTAATCCCTCACAAACTCCCCTTGAGTACCTTGTTCAACATTAGCCTTTTTTTTTCAATTATAAAGGAATTCCCAATACTATTCTAGCATGTCCAAAGGTCAGTTGTCAATCTCCTCTCCAGTCCAGCTGGTGAATCTGGGAATCTTGAGGCAATGTTACAACTGCATCATGTACACAGATAACCCTCTCATCCTCCCAACAAATTCCAACACATGTGAGAGATGCAACCATATAGCCATACTGGAGGCTAAGCTCTCTCAACTCAGTACTGGCATAACCAGTCAGGAGGAGAAGGAAACCACACTCACTACAATTCCAGTCTCACATAGACCTACCACGACAGCAAACAAAACACATAAACACACAAAAACATACTCAGAGGCTCTAAATAAAAATCTGCCTAAGCAGCAGAAACCTCCAAAGCAGACACCCAAGCAACCACTACTCCAAAACAAAACATGTACAACACATAGCTCACAAAGCCAGTGTGATGAACAGTCAGAGCCCTTAAGGATAAACAACACACCTGATACATTTGTAATAGGTGACTATATCGTCAGGCACACTGACGTCCCGCTCACCAGGCTGAAGAAGGAGAAGGTCATGGTGAGCTGCCTGTCGGGCGCTAGGATCCGCCAGATAACACAAGCACTCAGGTCACTCCAAGGCAAGTACAAATATGACTCAGTCATTGTCCATGCTGGTGTGAATGACCTGAGATGTACCTCCCTGGACTACATGAGAAGAGACATAAAGGAGCTCTCTGAGCATGTAGCCCAGGCCGGTATGACCCTGACCTTGAGTACCATCTTACCCTCACCAAGAATGATGCCACAGTATGAAGACAAGATGATCAATTTCAACAATTGGCTTAAGTATTGGTGTCATTCAAAGGGGATCCAATGCCTGTCATCCTGGGATGACATGCTCGACAAGCCACGATGCTTCGCTAGGGACGACTTGCACCTGTCACCCCTGGGCTTTCGGATATTGGCAAAGGCTCTTGCTACCCCCATAGTGCCTTTTTTAGGCAAGGCTCAAAAGACAAACACACCTCCATAGGTATCACAAGGGATAAGAAACTAAGAGTAAAGCTATTCAACACCAGAAATCTAAACCTCAAGATGCACGCACTCGAAACTCTCCTTAGCATGGAGAACATCGATATCTGTGCAGTAACAGAAACCTGGTTCAAGGCTCTCGAGAGCACCCCAGCACTACCAGGTTATACCTCATACCATGCTTTTCGGCCCCAAAACTTGGACCAAACCACAAAAGGAGGGGGAGTATCAATATTCGTCAAAGATACCCACAACTACAGGTTGGTGGCACAGCACGAAGCATCAGAGACTATCCATGTGCAACTAACAGTGGGTAAAACTGCCTTCCAGTTTATAGTCTGCTACAGACCACCCTCCCAAACCCAGGAACCCCACTCGGCCTTCCTGAGAACACTGGAAAATATGATGGTCTCTCCAAACACCATTATATTGGGCGACTTCAACTACCCAAACATAGACTGGGAGCATTACTCTAGCACCAACACCCTAGCCCAAAAGTTCCTAGAATTTATAAACTCAAATGCTATGGAGCAACTTGTTACCACTCCCACAAGAGGGGAAAACATACTGGACCTGATCATGACCAACATGGGGACTCTATGCTCCAGACCAGAAGTGTATCCCTCATTGGTAAGATCAGGCCATAAACTAATCTCACTGGATATTCACATCCCGACTCCACCCCCTGCCCTGAAAACCACAGTGAAAAACTTCTCTAATGCAAATTTCACACTCCTCAAAACCGAGGTGGAATACTTCAAAGCCCCCGGGCCTGTGAAAAATAGGGCCCAGACCGCAGAATCCTTTATAAACGCATTCTATGAACACCTTCAGGAATGCATGGATCATGCAATCCCAAATAAAACCAAGTCCCAATCCTCCAAAGGCAGACGTCCTGTCTGGTGGACCCCAGCCATAAACAAACTATACAATAGAAGGAGGAAGCTACTACATGATAGAGCAAAATCCCAAAAAGAGATGGCATCTCTGATCCGTATTAGCAAAAAACTACGGGCACTCATAAAATCGTCTAAGGCCAGCTTCGAGAGAAAAATTGCACAGGACACTAAGGATAATCACAAGGCTTTCTTTAGTTATGTTAGGAACCTGGGTGGGAATTCCCAGATATGCTCAGAATTAGTCCAAAATGACAAAAAATACACCAAACCCACAGACATTGCCAACATCCTAGCTGACAGGTTCAGCGCAAACTTCTCCCCCCCTCCCCACCAAAAGGGCAAATATCTATCCCAGCAGAGTGCTGCCCCCGTGACATCTCAGATGCTCAGGTAAGAGCTGCCCTCTCCAAAGCAAAAAACACAGCATCAATGGGGCAAGACTGTGTCCCGGGCTGCGTCCTACATGAATTCCAAGAAGAGCTAAACACAAACATAAAACTACTGTTCAATCTCAGCCTTACTACAGGATATGTACCCAAAGAGTGGCGTACAGCAACAGTGGTCCCTCTCCACAAAGGTGGTGCCTCAACGGATCCTGGAAACTATCGCCCCATAAGCCTGACTAGCTTGGTCTGCAAAGCTATGGAAAGGATCATCATGGACCTCATAAATAAAGATATTGGGGACCTACAGACACTGGATCCTACCCAGTTTGGCTTTGTTAAGGGCAGATCCTGCCTCTTAAACCTGGTTGATTTCTTTGAAACAGTCACTAAGGCCATTGACGAGGGGAAGGTGGTCCATGCAGCCTACCTGGACCTCGCAAAAGCCTTCGATACAATACCCCACTCAGGCATTATAGATAAGCTCACCAGCTTAAATATAAACCCCTATGTCACTAGATGGGTTGCAAACTGGCTTAAGGACAGAACCCACATGGTTAGAATTGCTGAAGCCATGTCAGACTCTAAACCAGTTACAAGTGGCGTCCCACAAGGCTCAGTCCTGGGACCTCTCTTGTTCAGTATATATTTCTCGGAGGTACAGGCCAACACGAAAGGACTGTGGCTGACCAAGTTTGCAGATGACTGCAAACTGGGCGCCATAATCGACACTCCAGCCAACACAAGCATCCTCCAAAAGGGCCTCATAGAAACAGACAACTGGTGCCAGAGCCATGGCCTCAAGCTAAACGCCAAAAAGTGTATAGTCATCCCCTTTGGCAAAAACAAAGTGCCCACAAATTACCACATAGGTGGTAATCCATTAAGTACAGAAGAACTAATTAGGGACCTGGGGACCAAAGTTGATAGCAATCTCTCATTTGACAACCACGTGGCCAAAGTGGTTAGAAAAACATTTTATATAGCCCACCTAATCATGAAGGGATTCACATCTAGATCAGGGGAGGTCATCGTGCCTCTTTACTCATCCGTTATCAGGCCCATAATTGAGTACAATGCCCCTTTTGGGATGTACCTTACCAGAAACCTGCAGCAACTGGAAAGACCCCAAAAGTACCTCACCAAGAGGATCAAAGGGCTCAAACAGATGCCATATGCTGCCCGGTTAAAGAAACTCCAGCTCTACTCAGTGGCATACCACCTGCTCAGAGGCGATCTGTGCCTGACGTATAAAGCCATGTCATGGAATTAATGGACATGCTGCACCTCAGAAAATCCAAATCCCATCGAGCTACATGCTCGAGAGACTTGAACCTCAGCACTGAAATAAATAGGACATGCTGGAGGGACAGATTCATAACCCAGAGGCTCCCTTCACTCTGGAATAAAATCCCAGTCCAGGTTAGGCAGAGACCCTCATTGACTCTCTACAAGAGGAATCTTGATGAGTGGATGGGAGATCATAGGGTTACCCCGGGTATCACTTCTGTGTCACTGTTAGACAGAGGCACAGTATACTAACCTCGAAAAAGGGCATAGCAAAATTATTTTAAAATGGGTGGTGAAAGCCAACCACACTCTGGCTAGGCTTATAAATGCCCTAGGGCAGATAGCCTAGTATGAACCTATGAACCTATGAACATACACACACTCTCCCCCCACAATCAAACATACAATCCTAAAATGCAACTAAGCAGGGGGATAAGCCCCCCTGTACCCCCCCATGTGGGGGGTTGTGCCCCCCTCAACCCCTACTTATATATTCTATCTCTGAGACCACACAATCACACACACAAAGGTAACTCACACCCACACATTTCACAGCCCCTTGCACACACACACACACACACACACATCACAACCAAAACATACACTAACATACACTACAGCCCATAACCTACACACTTATACAGACTTACCTGCACTTACATCCATTCATATACCGCAACACCAGAAACTTCAAACTTCGGGATTTTGAATTTCGCACTTCTGGTGTTTCGCAATTTAAAGCTTTCAGGCTTAGAATTTCAGAAAACTGAAATTCGGTATTTCAGTTTTTCGAGATTCTCAAGTGAATCCATATATATATATATATATATATATATATATATATATATATATATATAAATATATATATATATATATATATATATATATATATATATATATATATATATATATATATGTATATATATATATTCAGTTATTGTGCTATAACTTTTGACACACACATACACACACACACACACACACACACACACACACAAAACAAATCAGGTCAGCTGTTTATATATATTTTGCCAAAACCATTTCACCCCATTGCTGAATGCACATTTTAGTTTCCTAATGTTTTGTTTAGTTTTTGCAATCTAATCACTTTACTCGCTGTATTTTTTTTATTTAACGTCTAGCATTTTAAATTTCAACTTCATAAGATTTTTCCTTGCATCACATTTCTTCTTATAAAATTTGCTCACATACACATTCACTTTAACACAAACATTTTCAGTGCATTATATTCATTAACTTCACCATCAAATATGCAGCCCATTAGAATTTATTCCCTTTTATTTTCTTCTTAATGTTGGGTTTATATCTTCTTCCCTGCCTCTCACTGTAAGCCAATCCCACAGTAAGAACTATTTACCCAACTAATAATACTACTATAGATTTCTTTTGAATTTCACAAAGATCTTTATATCTTTACCTTGTATGCTATTGCAAATGAATATCAAATAATTATACTTTTCTTCCTTTTGTAACTGCCTGATTACACTTGATACATCAGAACTTAAATTTCCCTTTCTAGTTATTACACCAATTAGTCCTGGATTTGCAATATGGTCTCAATACTTCTGATCTTTCTGCAATATTTCTGTCTTCTACCACAGTTACATTGCTACCTTTCCAAATTCAGTATGTTAAGTTGCATGGTGAGACAAATACTACATCCTGACTATAACCTTAGCTTCATTTAAACCTTCTGAAATCTTGATATTATCCATTTGTCTCAGTTTCCCCACCTATAAGTGAATTGTTTTCTTTCCCATTACAGACAATACTGCAACCTGCCTTTGTAAACTTCTCTAAATGTTCTGAAAGTTTGATATTATGAATTTGCATCACTTTCCCCTAAGTCTATGCACAGTTTCTTTCTTTCCTAATACATAATTTCAAACCATTTCCTTAAATCAGTTATCTTCCTCTATAAATCTAACATATTTATAATAAAGACACACACCCTCCAAATAATATTGATGTTCACTAACACATAAGGCTCACTGTGTCTAATAATTTCTCCTTAATGCAATTAGAGTACAAGAGGAAATGCACTCAATCTTCTTTCAAGAAAGATCAGTTATTACACTTCTTCTTAAAAACAAGATGCCATAATTGTTTTAAAGAGTTTTTATTAATTACTATTGCAGTACTACAGGTGTTTCTGGCAGTTGGCACAGAGGTTAAGGTTTTCCCTAGGCTCTTGTTTGCCTACTGCATGACCTTGATCAAGTCACTAAACTAGATATTACTCCAGGTTGACCCTGAAGAGGATCTGTGTGTCCATTAGGCCTAATTGCTTGGAAAATCAGATTATTATTATTATTATTATTATTATTATTATTAGTGTTGTTGTTGTTGTTACCTTAGCTCCCCTCTTCTCCTTTTTAAGAAATCATAAGTTGTCTACCCAACCTTCTTCATCTTAAGCAAGTCTTAATTAATTTTGTCACCAATGATCTTCTTAACTGGGATATTATGTTATACACATTTAGATAATACAGTCTAAGATTATCCGTCTCCTTTCATTTTAACTGTATTCTACAAACATTCACAAACTCTCAGTTCTTTGTCTACTGCTTATGCATTTAACAATTTTTTTTTCATCTTTATTAGGCCTTTTTTTCCCACTTCACATTTCTCCATTTAGTCAACATAATTGTTTTTACGTTAACATTGTGTCCTTCCTGTCCTTCAGTGTTACTGTTCACTCCATGTAGCTCTTCTTGCACATTAAACATTAACATCAGGTCATCATTAATTCTTTCTTTCTTTGGGTGTCATTTCCGGTTCACTCTCTAACTTTCTATGCTACTGAACTTATAATAAGTCAGCCCCCTCCTCATTTTCTGTAACTAGGTTTACAATTTCTTTTGGTTTAATGTAATTCCCAAAAATGGCTCACATCAGCTTTTATTTAATTTTTTTTTTTCACACACTGCTGAATTAAATGCCCATACTGTCCAGAACAGTAACACAATTTGGATTCCATGGAGTACGTCAAAAACCTAAATTTCCCACTGCATTTGAAAATGTATGATATATGTTTTTAAATATATTGTTATTTTTAACTTTTACATCTGATAGTACTACTCAACCCTCAGTCTGTAGCCATCTTGTGCCCAACAAGATTCTTACTTATGTGTATAAATGGTTTAATATGAAAAGCTGAATTTCACATTTGCCTCACGACAGAGGCCCAGATATCAGGTCTACTGACTGATTTCCATTTTGCTTTAGGAATCAAGGACACAATGTAGAGTTGCATTGTTTATGGTTCTGTTCTCTACAACGTGCTTCCCTCTTCCTGCTTTGGTCTTGTATGATCTCAGTTATCCTTTGTTGTTGTCTACTTCTGTCTTATAGCAGACATTTGCCTTTTGTTTTCCATATCACTTTCCTGCGACACTGCTGGCAACATCATCATCATTCTGCTCCCTTTTAGAGCTACTATAAAAATAATCAAAGATAAATTGATATTGCCCTCATGCTACTTAAACGTTTCTTCATTTTCTTCAGCTCTGTTATCGTTTTGTATATAACCCTCACCCCTCAGTTTTAACTCCATCTCATCCAGTAAGTTTTTGCTGTTAAACTTGGCAATTAGCATGCCATCCTTCTCCAGGACGTTAAGCACTCTGACTTTAGAGTCCCCTCCTAAAATGACACTTCCCACATCTTGGAGAATTCCCATATCCAAAATATAACAGAGTTGGGGAATTTCCCTAGTGAGTTGACCAAATTACTATAGTAAGTATGAAGGCCACCTCAGGCCTCCCCTAACAGTAGACCAGAATCTTTAAGTTGATTAATCATTTCAATATGAGATCAATAATCTTTATGCTCCATTTCTCTGGCACATAACCCTAATTTTCAGCCTCCTCCTTATATTTTTTATTACAATCATCCAGTCTTTCTGAGATATTTTATTAAAATTCTGTACTATCCCTGCTGCTCATTTCCTATGGGTACTTCCTAACCTCACATCTTCGGAACATGTGTATCAAAAGAGCAACAGACAGTGTTTTTACTACAGGATGTGAATGAGAAAACTATAGAATGTATGCCCCTTGTTACACTATTTAATTGCATTTAAGGTTGACTTATAGACAATGTTGACCAACTTGACTCATTTAGAAAACTTGAAATAGGCTGTGGTCACCCAGGGTTGATGAGCTTATTTAATATATGCCTCTAATGAATAAAAAGATGGCTTCTGTGTTAAAGCAGGTTGTTTGAATAAAGGATTAGACATTCTTTATTCATTTAAAGTTAAATTATTCAGGCCAGACTATAATAGAAGAGATGAGCAAAATATAAATCCAGAATACATTATATAAAATGCAGTGGTGCATAGTTATGGTTGGCCAGAAAGGATGAAGTGAGTTTAAGCCATGTCATGCTTGACTGGGAACAATGTCACAACCAGATCATGCTCATTAAGGCTAGATGATGAAATTCAGGATATGTTTGATTTTGTTAAAGCCAAATAAATTGATCTTGCTTAATCAGAAAGTTTATCTTTTAAGCCATGCTTTGTTCATTTAAAATGGCCATACATGTCCAAGGATCTAATTCTAATTATATCTGAATCAGATATAGCACTGTGGTTTAATCTACTAAGAGATGAGGAATACAGTGTTCTTATGCCTTGATAGGCCAGGTAGAGCAGAATAGGGCAGACCATGATTCAGCAGGATATCTGACAGAACTTTTCACTTGTTTACTGCAAAGTAAAACAGATCCTACTTTGTATGGAGAGAAAAGGTTATTTAAAACATGCTTAGCTCAGTAAAAATAAATTATCGGGTTATACTTGGCTAGGCCTTTAAAATATAATATAATATAAGGGGGTTTGGCAAAGTTAAGGCAGAATGGAACAGGTGATACCTGGTTAAAACAGATGAAGTAAATTTCTGGATTGAGTCATTTAAAATAAAACAATGCAATCTGTACTTGCCAGAATGGATTAAGTGAATTAATTCATGATTAAATCACTTCAAAATGAAATAGTAGCAATGCTGATTGGTCAGGATAACTGACATAATTTCAAGATAGCAATGACTCCCTTAAAAGCAAAATTTTGTAGATTATTCAATTTCAAGTTTGAGCAAAGTGTCTCAGCCACAAGTTGATCACTTGAAATGAAATTGTACAGACCATGTTCAGTCAGACTGTGTGAAGCATTTTAAGCAATGCTTCAATCATTTGCAGGAGAACAGTGCATAACATTTTTGGAGAAAAAGGTGAAGTAAATGTGAGACATCTGTGGCTTGGATATAATAAAATGATGCCTAAACAGACTAACTGCTATTTCCATCTAATATAAAAAACATGCACAGCCAGAGGATGCTTTGTGTTTGCGCTATGGTTAGCCAGCTGGAACAAAACAGGGCAGGTAATGCTTTACCAGAATGCTTGTCTCATTTACAGCAAAATATTGTAGGGCATAGTCATTCATGATGGACTAACATTATTTAAGCTTTGCTTTTCTTGGCTGAAAGAAAACATGCATGTCATGTTGGGCAAGAACACATGAAGTGATTCTGAGACATATTTGGCACATTAGAAAGCATTCAGATATGTGACCAGGAATAATGAAATTAATAGACACAACAGAACAAAGCACAATAGTGCAGACCATTCTTGGTTATGATGTATAACGTGTTTAGGTCGTGTTAGGTTTAGATAGGACAAAATGCATAAGGCCATAGCAAGGCATGATAGATAATGTCATTTAAAACATCTTTGATTTAAATATGAAAATGAGGTAGATCTTACCTGGTAAGAATAAACAAAGTGAATATTTGCTTGTCTCCTTTATAATAATTAGGAAAGGAAAGATAAAGTTATGCCATATTGGGTATATTTCAAACATAAGTTAATTGTCTGGGACACAGGAAATGTTTACTCCGACATCTGACACACTAAAAACTGAGAGATGCAAGTCATACTTTCACAGAATGAATTACATGAATGTCACATATGTAGCCATAGCTGACTTTACTGCTAGGAGAACTAGGTGACCACAAAGGGTACTTGAGGCATTTTTCTGATATAGCAGCAACATTTGTGATCTATGAATTAATCATTTCAGACTGCATCTATTTAGAAAAAAGCTGTTTTAGAAGGTATTATGGTACTTTGTCCATTAGAGCTTTCCAATGACCATGCAGAGAAGAACATTTTGGAAGGAAGATGATCCCAGGGAATGAGATATGCAAACAGAGTTTATAGAAACAAGTGGTTTTAAAAATGTAATCTAAAGAGAAAAGTCCTACAGTTAGTTATGTTCAAACAGCTATTTTCTTATACAAAGTCAGGCAAATAAGGCAAATACAGCTGTTTACAAAATTGGTGTGTTAGTCTCGTTTAATATATATATATATATATATATATATATATATATATATATATATATATTTTTTTTTTTTTTTTTTTTTGCTTGCTGCGGATTCTGTCATGGTCCACTGCTTTCTTAGAATTACACTTATTACATGTTCTACTACATTCTCCTTTGAAAACAGTACTTTGCCTTGTGTTACTCTCTGTTTCTGAAGCTAGTCAATTAATTTTATCTTCTGATCTAGGCTTTTTATGCTTAATAAATCCTGTACAGGAATAACCGCTGTTTCTTTGATATTGTTATTGACTTTAATCTGCCAGTTCATCATCTGCTCTTTGGCTTATCTGTTGTTATTAACTTCGCGGTTTCTACCTGTCTTCTTGATTTTTATTAAGATTTTTGTTTTCATCTTAATTCCCTATACACCATTTTATATGGCATCCTTAACTTTAAACTACTTTTGGGCCTATACTTTTGGAACTACTTTTCTTCCCTTTCATAAAGTTCTTTAGTTATTTAATTTGGCAAATTCTATTTTCATTTTTCTATGATTTTATGGGATATGCTGTCTTTACATTACCTTCTTTTTCACTGTTATGTTCTTATTCATCTAACATCTTTCCATTCTGGATTCTTTTTTATACACATTTTGCCCACATTTCTGCTAAACAACTCAGCACTTCTGACAATTTGTTCTGCAGTGGGAAGATTACAGAAGAAACATCACATATGCAACTATCAGTGAATTTTTGCTCTAATTGTTTCTGGGTATGTCAGGATAAACCATCCAGATGGCAGAATGTGCTACATCAGGAAGTTACTCACTTATGCAGTTGAAGCAGTGCCTTGAGTCACCCTGTCCATCCTGCAAGCAGTTTGCTCAGGTTATGAAGTTTTGCAATTGAACCCCCCCCCCCCCACATCAGCCAGTGCTTTCTCATCTTAAGTCATCATCATCCAGATTTACAAGTGCTATGAACAATAATCAAATGCAAGTTAGCCCAGTTCTTTGTACAGAGGAATATGTCCCCGACTATGACCCAGGCAACCTTAGTTCAAGTAGTTGTTTAAGTGCTGGAACAGCCAGGCGAGGAAAGGTGAGAGTAAGTATTTCATGATGTCTTGCACATCATGGAGAACGTTGTTTTTTTTTTTTTTTGTCTGACTTCCACTCTGTAAACTACTAAGCTATGGCTTGTATATCAATGAATCAGCCATGAATAAAGTTGTGGGTCTGCACAACTCATGATGGTGTTCACACCCCACAATGGCATATTGCAGAAATATGCACAGTGTAGGCATAGGATGCCATGCAGTGAATGCAGGTGCTCTTGCCATCTACCAGGCATAGATTATGTTTAGTATAAATGCACTCATTGCTGGGATATTCCAGCAAAGACACAAACCACATCCAGACTACCTGCATTATAGTCCCTCTAGTGTTATCTCACCACTCTGCTGGGGATACACACTAAGGGGAGGAAATTACCTCAAGACAGATAGCAAGTGGGCAGAATGCTGGACATCACCAAGATAAGAAGAGTATTAAAAAAATAAAAACATTGGCTGGGATGTAGTCACATTTCCATCCTTCTGTAACACAATGAAAATTAGTCTGCCTTCTAGGAATTTGGATTATCAATTTTAAGTCATGAATTCATGAAATCTAACAGATTATGATTAGAGTGTGTGCATTCAGTATTTAAGCTGTTTAATATACACTTTCAATTTAGAAATGATAGCAGCAAATCTATGTCTATCAATCTCATTTTTAGTGGTCTGTAGATTGGAATGTAATGGTAATTCCTGTCACTGCTAAGCAATGTTAATTGATAATCAAACAATGATGGTTACAGATACCTTAGGGGCTCAGGCTGTTTAAATGTGATGTCAGTCTTGATGCTTGCAATATCTTCCATTTTGTTATGCTCATGTTGTATATTAAAACATACTCAGTGGTACATTAGCATCAGTGTTCTTATTTCAGCAATGTTACTGTGGTTCATTCGCCTTGTTATCTCTACACTGACACAATGCGGTATGTAATAAGCCTGCATTATTCAAATGCACACAGAAAAATTGTCATTCTCCTCCATTGTGTATCACAATGCTGAACAGTTTCCACAATCAGTTCTGTGCTCAGTTCACCCAACTCTTTATCCATGTGTTTTTATACATTTGTTAGCAGTAAGCATATTGGACAGAAGTGTCCCTTTTCAGGAGAGAACCATGCAGAACTGTAGTGTCTGGTATTAGCGTCTGACTGTAATTCTTCATAATTCACCAGAAAATCAAAAATTGTAACAGGGACAAGGCAAAAATATGAGGCAAAATCAAGGTCTTTCTGCAGAATCAGGGACTAAGTTAGCTCCAGATCTTCACAGCAACTAACTTAAAAGGTGCATATTATTCTAGCTTATTTGGTCTTAGACATAAACATTATCATGGTTCAAACCAAACCTCAGGCAATGTTCCTTCACAAATGTTACCAATCATTAAGAAGACACGTGGATGTCTCTTAACTATCCCTTCTTTGCACATAAAGTTACATACACTTTCTCCTTAAATGGCAGAATTTAACCCAAAGGAGTGTAGACACAATATATCTGTATCATCCACACAAAGTGTGAGTGGAAGAGGACACTGTCATGGCATTCCCTGTATGAAATATTACTCAATTCACTAGTTTACTATAAGGTACTCCTTTGTTATTATATTATATTATATCCAGCTGGAAATGTAAATGGTGTTTCTCAGGTTTTTATCATTGTGCAATAAACATTCGGAAAGGTGGGTACTTTTAATGAACTTTGACATAGTACTCAGTTTTATTAACAGACTGAAGGCAGAACAAATTCCATCTTTATAATATGCAGTGCTTAAATTTCAAACTCTACATAATGAAAGCCATCTATTTTTTTCAATAAAGTAGACATATTAAAAGGCACTGAAATATAGGGCAGAAATGAACATGTTTCTGGCAAAAAAAAAAATCAGAAAGAACACTATCATTGTGACAAAAATATAGTTATTCCAGGATCATTCATTGAAGAATATCAGCATAAAATGATGTGGTCACCAGACTGCAAGCAGTTTAACATATTGGAAGAAGACGAAGAAGAAGACGAAGAAGAAGAGTGCATTTGCTATCACCAAGCTCTTAGAATATTTATATTTTCACTATGCATACTATATACTATCAATGTCAGTGGCTCAAAATGTAGCAGATGTGCTGGTGCTGGAAGGTCAGAATGTCATGTGGTTTTAGAACCATATCAGCTGCTTCCATTAATTTCTAGTGTAGTACAGTGGGGGAGGGGGCTGTTCTCCTGAGTATTCCATCCTTTGGATGAGTTATTAAAATCTCATCTGCCCAGGCTGGTGATAGCTCAGGTGAATGAAAAAAGATCCAATGGCACTTATGGAAAAAAGAGTAGGGGAAGGTGCCCTTGCCAAATTTCCTTTAGCAAGTATGAATACCACTTTGGGTGTCCCCTGAAATAAAGGATACTGGCCTAACAGTAGCAACCAGGTCAACACAGAGTACATGAATGAATGTATACTTTGTCTTATTGTATTCATTTGTTAACCAGATAAACCCACTGGATGCAGGTGTATCATTTTGGAGATAACTTAGTACTGTCAGGTTAAGTCATTTGCTTAGAATCACACAGAAGGCAGCTAATTAATGGCTCTGAACCTTAATCCTCTGTTCAAAGTGCCAGTGTCAATGGTGCAACAAATAGGAGAAAGCTGTGGGCTCTATTCCCACACCATCACATCACTGTTAGTGAGAGTAACAGGGCTGCCTGATCTTCTTTAGCACAAGTGATTGGTTGAAAGTGCAAAGGCTAGCAGGACTGGGTAGTAATTCAAGCTTCTAGATTCTTCCATCTTTTCTGGTATTTAAACCCTGTGTCTGCAGGTTGCTGTGCTTGTTTTTACCAGGCTGAGGAGTGGTGATTCATCACTGTGACACAGCAGAAATTCCCTAAGGCTCCAAGAGCAGAATAATGATTTTTTTTACATTTATTTAATTGAACTGCACTTATTAACACTTAGTTGTGCTATACAGCTAATCTACTGCATTTTGCACTGTTATAAAGCCTTTTTTACTGTTTCATTGCATGTTTGTACTATTTTATAATGTTTTAACTGTATTTTCATTGCTAGATAGTGTTTCATTACTGTAACTGCATTTTCATTGAATTACTTAACAGTAAAACTCTTTTTTTCATACTGAGAGTTGTATTTTCTGTTTGTGAGTGCTCTATATGTGATTTTCTGTGCATTTTCTGTGAAGTTTCTTCATTCTAGTCAGATAGCATAGTCTGGACAAAGGCCTGCTGTATCCAGGCCTGGTTGTTTTGCTTGTTGAGTTTCCTGTGTTTCTGGCAGCCATCTTATGCTGGGAGGGGCTTATCTTCTCTGTTAGTGAGAGTAACAGGGCTGCTTGATCTTCTCTAGCATGAGTGATTGGTTGAAAATGCAGGGGCTAGTAGGATTGGGTAGTAATTTGAGCTTCTAGATTCTTCCATCTTTTCTGGTATCTAAACCCTGTGTTTGCATGGTGTTGCTCTTGTTTGCTTGTCGCGCACTGCCGCTGCACTGTTTTAATCCATTGTGAGGTATCTCAGTTACATTTTTCCCTTACCAGCATCCTTTGTAACTGATGCCCTCCCTTGCAACAACTGTGTTGATTTTATACAGCCCTACTCACACCTATAGGCACTCTATTCTAATAGTACTCATTCTACCATCCTTGACCTCTCTTCCACAGATACTGGCAACCATGGATGAACAATTTCCTGTGGTTTCTTCTGCTAGACTGAATGATATGGGATCCTGAGACAGTGTAGCAGCTGCCTTATGTACACGGACAACCCTGTTCTTCTACCACCTAGGTACACAATATGTGAGAGATGCAATTACATTAAGAACCTAGAATCCTTACTGTCTCAATGACAAGCCAGTACATCTAGCACTGAGAAGGCTGTCTGCACAAACACCACACCTCTAACACCACCCACACCTATACAGTATATTCCTACATAAGTGGAGGTTCTCAACAAAAACATACCTAAACAAAAGAGACCTCCGAGGCAAAAGCACACATGCACATCACAACCCACTACACTAAGCACCACACATAGTACACATGCCTGTCTCTCACAGCCTCTAAGGCCCAGCCACAAACCCAACATACTAGTCATAAGAGACTCTATTGTGAAACACACAGATGTGCTCTTCACCAGGCTAGACAAGGGGAATGTCACAGTAAGTTGTTTTTCAGGTGCTAGAATCCACCATATCACTCACACACTCAAGTCTCTCAACAACAAGTACTGTTATGAATCTGTCATAGTCCATGTTGGTGTGAATGACTTCAGACATAACTCTCTGGACTATATGAAGACAGACATGATTGACCTCGCTGAATATGTGTCCAAGGCAGGTATGTCCCTAGCCTTAAGCAGCATCCTGCCATCACCTAGAATGATGCCTCAATACAAACAGAAAATGATTGACTTTAACAAATGGCTTAGTTTTTGGTGTCATTCCAAGGGGATCTAGTATCTGACAGCCTGGGAGGATGTGATAGACAGACCACAATGCTTTGTCAGAGATGGCATTTATTTGTCTCCCATGGGCTTCAGAAGGCTTCTGGCAAAGATTCTTTCCTTCCCCATAGTGCCTTTTTAAGGCAAAGTCATGAGGAGAAAATAATCAATGTGAAAAATTCTTCTAAATGAAATATGAAGGTCATGCTGCTAAGCACAAGCAGCCTTAACATGAAACTGCACTCATTGCAAGCATTCCTCATCCTGGAAAATGCTGACATTTGCACAGTCACTGAAGCCTAGTACAAAGCTGCGGAAAGCACCCTGACCCTACCAGGTTACTTGTTCTACCATACTTTCAGACCCCAAATGGAGGGCTACAAAGCCAAAGGAGGTGGAGTTTCAATATTTATCAAAGACATACACACCTCCAGGGTGGTCAAACAGTATGATGCACAGGAGACACTCCAGGTGCAGTTAACTGTTGACAAAACACTTATTCAAGTCATAGCTAGCTACAGATCCCCAAACATGACTCAAGAGGCCCATTCCACCTATCTGGACTTACTTTTTGGATATACTTTTCTGAGGTGCAAGCCAAAACATGTGCTCTGTAGCTAACCAAGTTTGCAGGTGACTGTAAGCTGGGCACTGTCATAAATTCCCCTAGTGATGTGAACATCCTCCAAGAGGGCATTACCCAAACTAATGACTGGTGCCAGAAACATGGTATCAAACTGAATGCCAAGACATGCATTATTATCCCCTTTAGTGAAAATGGCACCCCCACTAATTATCACATTAATAACAATGTACTAAGCATGCATTCATTTGTTAGGGACTTGGGCACCCACGTTGATAGCAACCTGACTTTTGACCACCATGTTTCCTCCATTGTATGGAAGGCTTTCTACATGGCCCAGCTCATAAGTAAGGGTATTTCATCCAGGAACAAGAAAGTCATAACATCTATATACTCCTCCCTTGTCAGACCCATTATCGAGTAAAGTGCCCCCTTCAGCATGTACCTTGCCAAGCACATGCAGCAGATGGAGAGACCACAGAGGTTCCTGACTAGGAACATCCATGGTCTCAAACACCTATCCTATACAGATAGGCCAAAAGCCCTGTCCTTCTACTCAGTCTCATACAGATTGCTCAGAGGTGACCTGTGTCTGGCATACAAGGCCTTCTCAGACTCAGCCTTGATGGAGTTGCTGCATATCCATAAGTCAAACTCCACTCACGCAACCCAAACACAAGGCCTCAACCTGGTCTGTGACATTAATAGAACTTGTTGGCGGGATATTGTTGTGGCCCAACAATTCCCCCATCTGTGGAATAGGCTCCATCTCCATGTCAAGCAGAGTACTTCACTAGCCCTCTTTAAGAGGAACCTGGATGACTGGATGGGAAACAGAAGGCATACCCCTGGGATCCCATCTATGTCTCTGCTGGACAGGGAAAAGAGGTGCTGACTTTGTGGGAACATGAGTGAAATTCTTGGCTAGGCTTATAAGGGCCTCCAGACCAATATAATAGTATTGTCCTATGAACCAGTTAACCCATGAACCAGAATTGGTGATTGCTTACACTGCAGTGCAGCATAAGATGGGGGGTGCTGCACTTCTGAGTGAGTCATCCCTCAGGCCTCATCTGCCTGAGTTGGTCGCAGCTTAGGTGGACATAAAATATTCCACAGCACCTATTGTAAAAAGTAGGGGTCCTTTATTTATATACAAAAATAACTCTTATTTACAAAATATTTACAAATGCAATATATATATATATATATATATATATATATATATATATATATATATATATACACACACACACACACACACACAGATATATATATATATATATATATATATATATATATATATATATATATATATATATATATATATATGTACCAACCCATTTGCACAATTATATTAAATTTTCAAACCTAATAGACTCCCACTACTTTTTCCATAACCATCATCTGGTTTTACTTAATATTGTTCATAGGTTCATAGGTTCATAGGTAGGTACTAGGCTATCAGCCCAAGGGCCTAAATAAGCCTAGCCAACAAATTCCCTGGCTTATGTCAACCCAAGAAAGTTAATTTCCTGTGCCCCTGTCGAGCAGAGCCACAGAAGTGATCCCGTGGGTGTATTTCCTATTTCCCATCGACTTATCAAGATTTTTCTTGAAGAGTGTTAATGAAGAACTTTGCTTGACATAGATGGGTAGCTTGTTCCAGAGTATGGGAAGTCTCTGGGATGGAAATCTATCCCTCCAGCAAGTCCTGTTTATTGTGGTGACAAAGTTTAGGTCCCTAGAGCATGTAGCTCAGTGGGGTTGGGATTTCTTTAGGTGTAGCATGTCCAACAGCTCTGGGTTTGACATAGCTTTATATGTTAGGCAGAGATCACCTCTGAGTAGGCGATATGCTACAGAGTAAAGCTGCAGTTTTTTTGAGATGATCAGTGTAGGCCATCTGTTTGAGGCCAGTAATTCTCTTTTTGAGGTATTTCTGTGGCATTTCCAGCTACTACAGATGTCTTGTGAGGTACATTCCAAAAGGGGCGTTGTACTCTATAATGGATCTAATGAGTGTCGAGTACAGGGTAACAATGACCTCTTTTTTCCTGGATGAGAACCCTTTTGTGATGAGGTGTGCTATGTAGAAAGATTTCCTGACTACTGTGGCAATGTGATTATCAAAGGAGAGACTACTGTCCACCTGGGTCCCAAGGTCTTTTATCACACATTCGGTGTTAAGAAGACTGCTGCTTATGTGGTAGTTCATGGGTACAGAGTTTTTACCAAAGGGGATAACAATGCACTTTTTGGCATTGAGTTTCAGGCCATGGCTCTGACACCAGGCATCTGTCTCAGTGAGGCCCTTCTGTAGAATGTCCATATCATTTGGGGACTTGACTATAGCTCCTAGTTTTCAGTCATCTGCGAACTTCATTATCCAGAGGTCTTCTGTGTTAGCCTGGACTTCAGAGAAGTAGATACCAAACAGGAGAGGTAATCACAACTACGCAGGTAAAAGTTGCACTCTCTAAAGCCAAAAACACAGCATCCATGGGACCCGACAACATCCCAGGCTGCATTGTACACAGACCTCAGAACGAACTGGCTCCCCACCTAAGCACCCATGTTCAATAATAGCCTCACATCAGGCTTTGTGCCTACTGAATGGTGCACAGCAACAGTTATCCAATTCCACAAATGGGGGGCCACCACAGATCCCAGGAACTATTGCCCTATTAGCCTGATGCTCCTGGTCTGTAAGGCCATGGAACGTATCATCATGGATCTCATAAACAAAGACATTGGTAACCTCCAAACTCTGGACCCAATCCAGTTTGGGTTTGTGAAAGGAAGATCATGCCTCCTGAACCTGATTGACTTCTTTGAGGCAGTCACCACAGCTCTAGACAAGGGTAAGGTGGCCAACACAGCCTATCTTGACCTTGCCAAGACTTTCGACACCACCACCCATTCTGGAATTATAGATAAACTCACTAATCTAGGTATAAATCCTTACATCACAAGATGGGTTGCTAACTGGCTCACTGACAGAACCCACACTGTAAAAGCTGCAGATTCCAAATCTGACTTCAAACCAGTGACAAGTGGAGTACCACAGGATTCAGTCTTGGGACCTCTCCTATTTGGTATCTACATCTATGATGTACAAGCTAACACAGAAGGCCTTTGGCTTATGATGTTCACAGATGACTGCAAACTAGGAGCCACAGTCGAGTCCCCAAATGATGTGGACATCCTACAGAAGGGCCTCACTGAGACAAATGCCTGGTGTCAGAGCCATGGCCTCAATCTCAATGACAAAAAGTGCATTGTCATCCCCTTTGGTAAAAACTCTGTACCCATTAACTACCACATATGCAGCAGTCTACTTAACGCCGAATGTGTGATAAGAGACCTTGGGACCCAGGTTGACAGTAGTCTCTCCTTTGATAATCACATCGTCACAGTAGTAAGGAAAGCCTTCAGCATGCACACCTCATCACAAAAGGGTTATCATCCAAGAAAAAAAGAGTTCATTGTTCCCCTCTACTCGACACTCATTAGACCCCATTATAGAGTACAATGCCCCTTTTGGAATGTACCTCACAAGACATTTGCAGCAGCTGGAAAGGCCACAGAAGTACCTCACAAAGAGGATTACTGGCCTCAAACAGATGCCCTACACTGACCATCTCAAAAAATTGCAGCTTTACTCAGTAGCGTATCGCATACTCCGAGATGATCTCTGCCTAACATATAAAGCTATATCAAACCCAGAGCTGTTGGACATGCTACACCTAAAGAAATCCCAATCCCTCCAGGCTACACACTCTAGGGACCTAAACCTTGTCACCACAATAAACAGGACATGCGGGAGGGATAGATTCCTGTCCCAGGGACTTCCCATACTCTGGAACAAGCTACCCATCTATGTCAAGCAAAGTTCCTCATTAGCACTCTTCAAAAAAAATCTTGATGATTGGATGTGAAATAGGAAATAGACCCCGGGGATCACTTCTGTGTCTCTGCTCGACAGGGGCACAGGAAAATAACTTTCTTGGGTGGCATAAGCCAGGAAACCTTGTTGGCTAGGCTTACTTTGCTCCTTGGGCCAATAGCCTAGTACCTACCTATGAACCTATGAACTCATACTAATCTAGTCTTCCTATCTATCCCTCTCTCTGCTATCCTTAGTACCTCTAACCCACACTATTACATTAACATTCTCCTCACATCTCATTTTCCAGTTTTTCCTCTCCATCAGTATGCTACTTCTCACTGTGTTTCTCCTCACTCTACTCACAACACCTTATTACCTTACTTCCTTTCACCAACTTCAAGTCTTGTGTACAATCACACCTACTACCCCTACATACCTTTCTACACCTTACCTGCTCAGCTACATCAGCATATCACCACAACTGTTCAATAACTCACCCATCCAACTATTCACACTAAAATATCCTTCCATTCATATACCCCACACATCCTATACAAATTCTACAGACTGACTATCAAATCCTCACTCACCTTCCTACTCAAATACTATCGACTTTATCTCAGTGGCGACATTCATCTGAATCCAGGCCCTAACCCATACAGTCAGACACTCTGCCTTCAAAATAATCCCACCCTGCTAAGCCCTTCACCCTTAGCACACACTTCTTATGATGTATTAATCCTTAACATTAACCTTAGAAGTATTCTAAATAAAGTACCTGACTTCCAAGCTGCCTTGTCACTCTACTCTCTAGACATTGTAGAAATTACTGAAACTTGGCTAAAAAAAACTAAAAAAGATAAAGAATTCTTGCCCCAAGGATACAATATTCATAGAGCTGACAGAATACACAAGCGTGGTGGTGTAGCCATTGTATATAAGAACAACCTTAACCTGCTACAACTGTACACTACCACGCCCCTAGCTACAGATTCAGAAATACGAATCTCTCATCTTCAGCTTAACATAAATAAGTCTATTATCATCATAGCAGTATATCTCCCTCTTGGAAACAATAGTCTTGGGATAGAACATCTGTTTAGCTGTGCTTCCACTAACTTTAATCAGGAATAATAATTTCAGGTGACTTTAATATGGACTGGTCCACATGCACTTCCTTAAATCCAGCAAATCATATTAACCTTTTTGTTTTCTCCCAACTTATCTCCACACCTACAAGAACTGACGGACACAATTAACAAACATTCCGTACTAGACTGGATACTCTCTAATCACCCTAACCTATGGACTCAATCTGAATGTTTCCCTGACTCACTTAGTGATCATTCTCCACCCACCTAATTAGGAACAAGACACTCTCAACTAAACCCCCCATCTACACGCATATCCATACCAAGAAACACTTCTCCACTGAAACCTTTAACACACTCTTAAAACATCATAACTGGTACCACTTAAAACAACTTCCACTCGATGAGGCAGTCATCTACTTCAACAACTCATTCTTAAACATCTTAAACTCATTAACCCCTATTAGAAAAATATGTTGCAAATCTACACCTGCGCATTGGCTAACTAAAGACACCATAAACATAATGAAACAAAGAGACATAAACTCTTGGTCTTCAAAAACCCATCCATTCTTTTATGAATATCGACAGCTACGTAACTTAGCCAAAAATCAAGTTAGATCAGACAAAAAATCCTATTATACGTTGATCCAACAAAAACATAAAAATAACCCTCATTTTGGCATTCCATTAAACAATTCTTAAATCCTGGACAATCTACTATGCCCTCACCATCCAATCCTATTCCGAACATAAGCATAGCAACCCAATTTAACTCACATTTCAGAAACACTATCCTGACCTTAATAAATGACAGTATCCATATCCCTTTAATCATTCCCACTACTACTATTAATCACTCTGCAGCCTTCTCATTTCAGACCATGCTGACAACATACATCAAAAACTCCTTCTTTAACTGAAACCCACCAAACATACAGTAGATCAACTCCCAAGCAAATTTCTTAGACTAGCAGCAGACTCTCATACCCAGTGTCTGTACTCAATAATCGTTCCATTTCTGAACAATATGTACCAGTACTCTGGAAAATCTCCTGTATCATTCAACTGCATAAGGGTGGCCATTCCACAGAATTATCCAACTACAGACCCGTTGCCATACTTTCCCCTTAATAAAATACTTGAAAAATGTATACAAACTCAACTATTGACCTAACTACTAAAAATAACCTTCTTTCAAAATCCCAGCATGGCTTTAGACCAACACATAGTACCACAACTACCCTATTAAGTTTTACAGACTTCATAAACCACCATAGAAATAGTAATAACCTCTTTTCTTCCATCTTCTTAGATATGCCAAAAGCATTTGACACTGTATCCCACCAAAAACTACTTGAAAATGTAACATCTATGCACCTCTCACTTTCTTCCATTATCTGGTTTCACAGCTATCTATCTGACTACCAACAAGCACTTATATGGAAAGATGAAATCTCTGCCATTCTACCTATTACTGTAGGAGTCCCACAAGGCTCTATTGTTGGACCTCTACTTTTCTTCATCTTTACAAACAACCTTAGCTACGCATTCCAACATTCAACTATCATACAGTATGCAGATGACTCCACTATCTGCACAGCTTCCTTCCTCTCAGAACTCCTATCTAAGACCCAGAGTGCATTCTCAGACATAGAGCAGTTCCTCAAAGATAGACAACTCATATTAAACCCTAACAAGACAAAGCTAATTATTTTCTCCAATAGTAAAACCATGGAACCCCCTTCACCACTTTAGGTATTCTCCTCCATCAGCACTTTAATTGAGTCAGTAGAAAGCACAAACTTATTTGGTGTCACAATAGACTGTGCCCTAAAATTTGATAAGCACATAGCCCTTACTATAAAAATGTTCATATTAAATTTAGCTGCCTGTATAGGTCTAGAACTTTCCTCACCCCCTTGACTAGACAAGTCATAGCCAGAACACACCTTCTGTCAAATCTACTGTATACATCCCCCATCTTCACTAATCTTAGAAAATCTAAACTTTCTAAATTAGAGATATGCTGCCATAAAATAGTGTGCTTTGCTGCCAACCTCCAAAACAGAACACACTACTGTACATCCCTTAAAAAGTTACAGTGGCTGGCACTACCAAATCTATTTGCTTTTAACCAACTCACAGTTGTTTATAACATCTTACACCAACCAGAAGCCTATCCAGCACTAATGAACCTAGTACAATATTACAACACAACTTGCGCCCTCTGCTCATTCAACAGATTATTTCTAAAACCTAAGAAATCCTGCAAATCAAATTGCAAAATTTTGGAACAGCACTCCCCAATATATTCTGAATTCCCCTACTACCTCCAAATTCAAACTCCTTCTTAAAAAAACATTTAAACAAACATTGGCTATGCTCCTAAATTACCCCTGGATAAATTTTCACTTTGCCTTACTGATACCTTTTGTCAATTCACCTCCTACCTTCTTTCTCCCTACTTTGCATATTACATATATATATATATATATATATATATATATATATATACACACACACACACACACACACACACACACACACACACACACACCTGATTTTTAAACTCCCAGTACTCTTCTTGCTGCTGAACATCCACTCGCCATACATGTAACTACTGAATGTAAGTCCTTAGTGGAGCATTCTCTATGGTTCACCTGGCCATTGTAAGACACTCTCTTTGTGGACCTCAAACTGATACACTCCTCCATCTTGTCTGCCTGTCCTGCAGACATATCTATTCTAAAAGACTAATTAAAGTCCCTAGTGGAGCATTCCCTTTGGTTCACCTGGTCATTGTAAGAAACCCCCCTTGTGGACCTCAAACTGATACCTTCCTCCATAATGGCTGCCTGTCTTGCAGACATATCTAGTCTAAAAGACTAATTAAGCATGTGTCCTAGTGAGTGACTATTTACTTGCATATTGCTATTTTTTGTCAAATGGCCAGTCTTCATTGTAGACTGCTTGCCTATATTAGATGCAGCATCTTGTATTAACTAAACTCAGTAGCCCATATGCTAAGAAGATGCTAGCAGCCCTAACCTTTCTTTCTTCCCCATTTTTCCTCACTTCTCAATCTGCATTTGTCAGTATCTTTTTCCTTCCTATATCCCACCTTTTCCCTGGGACTAGCTGCTATACTTGATCTTAATCACTCCCACTGTTACTGCCCTGATCTTCTCCTGTCTGCAATTTCCCCTTTCCAGCTGTATAGCTACTCTCTTCAGTTCAACCTACTGTTGTACTGCATGAGTAATTAATTTTATAGTCACCAACCTGTACAGCCTACACCTAGCACTTTTCTCCTTTACTCACTCCTGCCACTTCTCACCTTTTTCTTTTTTTACATCTACTCCTGCTTTTTCTGTACCCCTCCAGCTTCCTCCCTAAATAGTTTAACTTTCTCTCTTACTTACTGATTGTTTTCCGTGTTTTCTGTGGGCTAGGTCTGCCCTGAGTGTGTGCCCCACTCCATTCGCCTTGCTCCACTTGGCTCATGCCACTCCCCTAGCCTGCCCCCATTTCCCACCCACCCCCACTACCTCTACTTTTATTCTAACACCTAATCACATGACCACTAGTCCAACCCCTAATTGCCTAATCTCTAGCCAAACCCACTCTTCTCACCTCCCTCCCACTTTCCAATCCAATTACTTCCTACACTGATCCCTCTCCCTACAACACATTCCAAGTCATCTCACCTCCATCCTTACACACAACCAACCAAGAATACTAATTGTAGCATTCACTCTAAAGACTATCATGTTACCCACACTCACATCCCTATCACTAGCTCTACTATCACTAACCTTCCTCACTTCCTTACAAACAAACCAACCACTGCACAATTACTCTTATCGTACTACTCATTCTATTTCTCCCTCTCAAACCCACTCACACTTCTACATCTGCCCTACAATTATAAATCTCAGAACTACAACGTACTCACATACAATCATAACACCAACTCACTACACTAGGAAAAACACACATAGACCAAGCTCACAAACAGTTAATATTAAAAAGCACATACTGACACTACTACAAACCCTGCTAACCTCTGGTGACATTCACCCAAATCCAAGTCCCCCACACCCAAATGAACTTCTGACCTACTGATCCTAAATTTCAACATAAGAAGCATTGCCAACAAGCTAACAGACCTACATGCATTCATAGCCCACTACAACCCTGATATGCTCATCATTACAGAGACCTGGCTTAAACCCAGTATCCAAGATGAAGACTTTCTCCCCCAGGGTATAATACACATAGATTTGATAGAACAAGCAGGAAAGAAGGAGGAGTAGCCATTCTCTTTAAAAACACCCTTAACCTCCAACTCCTGCACTACCCACATTTCAAAATGCTGAAGTCCTATTTTCTGTCCTCTCCTTAAGAAACACCAAGAAGATCAATATAATATGCTGCTACATACCTCCAGGCAATAACTCACTCATAATAGAAGACATCCTACACTGGACAAAGGACAACCTATCACAGGAAACAATCCTACTAGATGACCTTAACATTGACTGGACAGCCTGTAACTCCTGCAGCCCCAATATGCATATCAACTTATATGGGTTCTATCAACTAATTGAAGAACCAATTAGAATAGACAAAAACAAAAAAAACAAAGAATCTATATTGGACTGGACACTAACCAACTCTCCCAAGCAATACTATACAGTAGGCTGTCTCCCAGATGATCTAAATGATCAGCTCCCAACCTTCCTACTCCACAAACACTCTAATCACCCCAAACCAGTTGCATACAAAATAGTATGAGATGACCATAACCTTACCCCACAATACCTAAATACAGTCCTAAGCCACTGCAACTGGGAACCACAACAAACACTATGGTTAGACCATGCAGTAGAATACTTCAATACTACCTTCTCTAACATTCTTAACAGTCTTGCTCCCAGCAGAAAGATCAGATTTAAGGCCAACTATGCACCCTGGCTAAGTAAGGACACTAGAGCCTTGCTAAAGGCCAAAGATAAAGCTTGGGAAATCTGGAAAACTGGCAATAGCCCTAGCTCCAAGGAATACTATCAACAACTTAGAAACAAGGCCATGGCTGAATCCAAAATAAACAAACAAAACTATTTTTTTAGTGCCCAAAGCAAATATTCAAAGAATCCACAAAAATTCTGGCATGCCATTAACTCCCTACTAAAGCCAAGCAAAACCACAACTCCAGCACCCTACTCTACAGACAATATCCTAGACATAGCTTCTCAATTTAATAACCATTTTACTAAGTCCATCTTAACCCTATCCAGTCAAATAACCAAAATTAGCTTACCTCAATCACAACCCAACCTATCACCTGTGCCCACCTCAACTATCAAAAAACTTATCCTAAAACTCAAACCAAACACACTGGCAGCTGATAACATGACTGCTGCATACCTAAAATGGCTAGTGACTCTCTATCATATCCTGTCTCCATCCTAATCAACCTCTCCATACAATAATCCTACATATCCAAACTCTGGAAAGTATATCACATCATTCTTCTCCATAAAGGAGGTAACTCCTATGACTTCTCCAACTACCGACCTATTGTGATCCTGTGCCCCCTATTTAAAATTCTTGAGAAATGCATCCACTTGCAGGTGATGACATTTCTTAACACACACAATCTCCTATCTACCACACAACAAGGTTTCTGTTCACATCACAGCACTAACACTACCCTTCTGTCCTTCACTAATCATATAAACCTTCACAGGAATGATAACAAATTTGTATCAGCCATTTTCCTAGACTTCTCAATGGCATTTGACATGGTCTCCCACTCCAGCCTACTAGACTTACTAACATCACTATCCTTCACCTCTTCTACTATAGACTGGTTTAGAAGCCACCTATCTGACAGGCAACAATCTGTCCGGTGGAAAGGAAATCTGTCACCACAACTTCCAACCACCATAAGTCCCACAGGGCTCTATAATGAGCCCACTACTATTTTCTATATTCACAAATAACCTCAATAGCTCTACACAGCATGCCACACTCATTCAATATGCAGATGATTCAACCCTGATCTGCTCCACCTCATCTCCCACCACCCTATAAACACTCACTCAGGATACCTTCAACTCTGTAGAAAACTGAATCTCAGCTATCCAACTAATTCTAAATCCCAAAAAGACAAAATTGCTACTATTTTCCCCAAATAGATCCCCCCCCCCTCTCCTTTACCATAACATCTAAGGATGGCACCACCATCTCCCCCTCTAACCACACCAAACTTCTGGGCATTGAAATTGACAATAATCTTCACTTTGATGCCCACATCTCACATACCATAAAACTGGTACACAAAAAGCTAGGCTCTCTATACAGGCACAAGTCCTTTCTCACACAAAAAGCTAGAGTCACTCTTGCATAAAGCCACCTCCTCTCAACTCTATTATATGCAGCACCAATCTTCACCCAAATCAGAAAGTGTGACCTAGACAAACTAGAATCATGCTACAATAAAATAGCCAAGTTTGCTACTAACTCAACCTATAGAACCCATCACTGTACTGCACTAAAAGAACTAAAATGGCTTGAGTTACCACAGCTACTTAACTATCTCCAACTTGGTACAGCCTACAATATTCTCAAATACCCTGAAAAAAAAACTCAATATCCAATCTACTTACTGTCTACACTGCAAACCAGTACCTCAGATCTAGTGAAAAATCTATCCTCTCCATCTCCAAGGCCAGTAATAATGCAGGGAAAGCACGCTACTCCCACGCCATTGCCAGAAATTGTAACTCTCTACCCCATTCTGTTTCCACTGCCCTCTCCATCACTAAATTCAAAAACTCCCTCAAATTACATCTCCTTAGTACCTGGTTATGTCCCTGTATCACATAACCTTAACTATACTGCTATTAACTCCCCAAATTTCTCTCTCATCAGCTGCTTGATCTCTGATCTCCTGCATGCTTGTTCATTTGAAAAGTTGAACTTTTAGCTGTAGAATTTACTTAATATATTTTCTTCTCTTACCAATGTATAACTGACATTGTAATTTTACTTATTTTCTATACCATCATTTATTTGGAGTGTTTTTAGTTATTTCTTGTTATATTACTATGTTCACCACATATGTTGTAACCTATTTACTACATCTTATTTGTGTATTATACTTGCTGTAATGTTTTTGTACAACTAGATGCTGGAGCTTTTCTCCCCGGGCCTCCGCTGAAAATGAACCTGGTCCAGTCAGAATTTCCCAGTTAACAAATGTAAAATAAATAAAATAAATAAATAAAATAGCCAACTACTTAATCTCTTCTTCCACTGCCACATTTTGCACCTTAAACTCTCTGTTGAAGAAGCATAGCTTGAATTTATCAAATGTGGTATCACTGTAGACAACTGCATACATTGTAACTGCATGAACTTGTTTTAATCCTATTATAATGCTTAATCTTTTTTTTTCTTTGAATTTCTGTTTAATCTGTATATTGAAATAGCTGTTGTCTTATTAATATTTTTAATCTATTATGAAAATTGTTTGCATTCTTGGGGCTTTTCCCTTAGGACTCTGCTGAAAATGGGCCATTCACCCAGTCGCACTATCCCGGTTAAGAAATGTAAAAGGTAAATTACTAAAATTACTATACTTGACATACATAATTTCCTAGGTTTCTCACATATTATATTCATTCATTATTACCCATAAGATGTCATGTCCAATTGTGTTGATGCCTTATTAAAGTCTCCTATTATGATTTCTGCCTCTTCTTTTTTGTTCATAATTTCATCTACAATTTTTCTATCATTAATAATTCTTCACAACCCTTCCCCTTTATACTGTACATTTTATATTCCATAATATTTTCCCATTTTAGTTTCAAATCTCTTTTGTATTATTTTCTTAAAGATCTTATAATCATTATTATTCAATACTATTGGTTTCAAGTTTTTTAACTGTCTACTATCTTTCTTTTTTCTTATGCATTTATTTATTCCACTACGTAATTCATTATACATAAACTTTTCATGAAACCATTCATTCAAAATTTTCAAACCTATTAGACCCCCACTCCTTTTTCCATAACCGCCATCTGATTTTACTTCATATTGTTGTGAAAATCCATTTACCATTAAACATAAGAATTAAGCCTACATAGTCATTTTTCATAGTGTGCATGTTGCTGCGTGATGCACACATGAAGGTAGAAAGTTTTAAATTCAGTAAGCACTGAGTGGAGGTGTGCACCCCTGTGCAAACAAGTTAAACACTGCGGTATACTAATTCCAGCATAAGCAATTGAATTACATGCTAATTAACCAATCTAACATGGTGGAGCAATTCAACAAGCTATAAAACATCTGTGTAGACTCTATGCTGGCTTTCCCTGTCAATTCCAAAACTTTTGGAAAAAAGCCATGGAAAGGAGTCTACATGGACAGAATGCCAGGGGCTGCTGCTGCATTAATTCATTTATATGTGCTACAGGCTGAAGCCAATGCTGTTGCTGGTGATAATAGGCCTGGGCAGAGAAGTAGAAGAGTTTTCAGGCCCCGTTTGACTTTTCACAAACTACATGATGTGGAAATTGTACAGCACTATTGGGTGGATAGGGTCAAACTACAAGAACTCTGCAATCTCTGCCATCCTCAACTCAGAGCCATAGCCATCCTAGGTGAACTCATCCCAGTGGAGACAAGGGGACATACTGTGGGTGTCACAGACATCAGTATCCAGGATTCTCCACCATACCTGAAAGCTATGCTCCCACATGCCACTGACCACATATATTTTCACCGTAATTCTGAGGAGAGTACACTACCCTGAAGTACTAGGTACCATAGATTGCACACATATAGAAATGAAGCACCACCTGGGGACCAGCATAGGCTCTACATGTTACCACTCTATCAACTGCCAAAGTCTTGTGTAATGCCAAAGATATCATCTTGAACATGTGTGCTAGCAACCCTGGCAGCTACCAAAACTCACATATCTGGCACAACTCCCATCTGTACTAGATGTTTGCTGTGGGGATATTCCACAGGGTCATCTGCTGGGGGATACAGGCTATGTACTGGAACCATGGCTGATGATGTCCATCAGAAATGCATACACACCCATGGAAGAATGTCATAATGAGGTACAAGCTCAAACCAGAAATATCATAGAAGGTGTGTTTGGGGTGCTGAAGTCACACTTCTGCTGCCTAGATACATCTGCAGGAGCCCTGCAGTGCAGTTCATGGACATGTACAGAAATATGCACAGTATGTTCCATGCTATACAACATAAGGGGTACACATCCCAGCACCAATGCCAAGGTCACCACAGCCACAGGCAGATGCAGAGTCAGAGGGTGAACCACCAGCTGCTGTGGGTGTAGGCAGACATGGATGTGCTCAATATGCACTTGCACTAGTTAAGAAACAACACATAGCATACTCAATCACCACCTAGCAGCCTACAGCATTCCTCCTACACATATTCATATTGTAACATTTATACTAGGCAATTCATACAACCTTTACTTCCTCATATATTGGTTGTGTATTGCTTGCATCAGACAGAGCCATCCCTGGACTACAACCATGTCAACTGCTGCTTTTACGAGGTATGTCTCTAACCTGTAGTGTATTGTATAATAATATAAATGAGTGGCATATCCTTGTATCACACTAATCAGTACTGTAAGCAAGTAAGAGGTGGGAGATTGTTAGTGAAGTGATCTTAAAATGTAACAGCAAAGATCTGTGTGACTTATATGTGTTCATTTTTAAGTGGTAGGCCTGAAGCAACAAAGATTCACACAATCATACCCCAAAAACTAGCAATAGTCACTGCATGGCCCAGTTTAGTACCATATATTTGTAATGGAGATTCATTAAAGACAAAAGTTCAAAAGTAATGATACACACTGCAGTTTCTGACTTCACAAGCCTCACAAGATCATTCACAATAGCATTGGGAAATTCTTTTTTTTTTTCTTAAAATTTTTATTTTTCAAATACAGTTGAATAAATTCCATAGTATTTGAATATAACATCTCAAATAACTATGTACACTATTTACATCAGCCTGACACTGCACACAGAGCTCAATATATACAATTAGTTTATAGGTATAACAATCCAGTTATCAGAGTGTCTGTTCAGTTATTGTAAAGTGTCAATCAATGATACGACTTTTTTTTCTATGGATTGTTAATAAATGGCTTAGGATGAATCCTTAATTCTTTAATTTTAATTTCCAACAATGCTGTGGTCTTCAGTAGGCTGTAGAAGTCTTCCAAAGTCAGTATTGTGTTTGTATTCAGTCTTCCTGTTATACACTTCCTTGAGATTGCAAGTATAGTCCATACTAGATACATATTTGGTTCATTCAAATGAGGACCTTTGTACACATTTAATAATACTAGAGCTTTAGATAAATTAAACGATTCATTAAATAAAGCGTGTAAAAAGTTTTTAATACCATTCCAAAATGGCTTAATTTTAGCACAGTCGAAAAAAATGTGATTCCAATCTGCATTGTGTATTTGCTCACACCTCCAACATATTCCATTTGTGGAAAAATTTATTTTAGTAATTCTTTCTGGAGTTAAGAATGCTCTGTGCAAGCATTTCCAATTAAAAACTTTCCAATATTGTGTACAGGATGTATGTTTTATTGATAATAAAATATTTGATTCAATTTCTTTAGTTAGCTGTAATCAGTGTCCTTTTGTTATATAATTCCAGTATGAGGATTTGGGTGTTACTTTATAATTTATCAATATGTTGTAAAATTTCAAAGTACTATTTCCCATATCATAATCATTATATGTGATTTTATATAGGTATTTCATAAGTGTAGATATTTGTTTAAATAAAGAAGTACTAATTATTCTGCATAAATCTTGCAAATACATCAGAAAGCTTTGCATAGTTAGCCAATTTTGTTGGGGAATTTTGTATGTTGTTTCTATTGTTTGCATATCCAGAACTTTTAGTTCTTTGATACATTGAAACCAACAAACAAATCCTTTCTGTTCCCAGGAATTAATTATTTCTCCGTATATTTTATGTGGATAGCTGTTTGTAACTATGAATGGTGTTTAAAGATCAAACCATAATTTTAAATCTATATTTGCATTAATAATTTTCCTAAATAAGTAAATGTAATAATTAATCATATGAGTTTTAGTGGGCTTAGTTATGTTATAATGCATACTAATACATAATATGTGCCATGGCAAATTGTTTTTATCTATTTGAAAATTTATTTTTGCACATCAAATTCATATATTGATATTACAGTTAGTAATTCTTTACAATTTGCTGAATAATTTGGACTTATCTAATCTGATATTATTTTAAATATTGATGCTTTTATATACGTTTCTATATCAGGAAAGTTTAATCCTCCCTGTTTCCATGGCCTGATATGATCTAGTAAAGCTAGTCTGTTTCTTTTGGGAAACAATAAAAATTTTATTAGGCATGAGTTTATTTCTTTGAGTATATTCCTTTCTGGTAACAGTTATATTGCCAAAGCTATATATGGAATCTTGGGTAGTAAACCATTTTTATTAACTGTAGTCTATCTTAAAATGTTAATATTATTTTGTTTCACTTTTCCACAGAGATTTTAATTGTATTGATGATATTGTTGCAGTTTTTTGAGACTAATTCATTATTATCCTTGCATAACTCAATTCCTAGATATTTTAAGGTAGATTCTTGTTTGCCTATAATGTGATTCCTCTTCATCTGCAATTCTTTTTTTATTTAAAAATAAAATATTTGATTTTGATTTATTGAAATTGAGCCCTGAAGTCCTGTAAAATGTGTCAATTAAAACATCTAATTCTTCTAATGTCTCTTTTGTATTGGATAATGTTAATAATATGCCATCAGCAAAGAGCATTACTTTAGAACTGTAGTGTTCATAAACATCTACTCCTTTGATTTTTGTATTGTTACATATTGACTCTACCAAAATTTCACTAGCCAAAGCAAATAGAATCGGTGGCATGAGACATCCTTGTTTAGTACCCTTTGTTATATATATAGATTCAGAGATGAAAAGACCTAGCTTAACATACACTAAATTATTTGTATATATATGTATATTCTTTAGTAGATGAACAAAGGAAGAAGAAAATTCAAATAACACCAGAATTTTGAATAAATAGTCCCAATTTAGGGAATCAAAGACTTTCTCTATATCTAAGCCAATTATAAGTGTTTCTTTATTTTCTTTATTAACATAATCTATAAGAGAAATTATCCTTTTAATACTGTCATGTGTGTATCTATGATATATAAATCCAGTTTGATCATTATTTATTGTTTTGGATAGTGGTATTTTCTTTCTGTTAGTTAATATTGTTATAAATATCTTATAGTCATTATTTAATAATGATATAGGTTTATATGAAGTACAGAGGTTTGGAGATTTGTTTTCCTTTAGGATTGATGTGATTAAGTAATATCTCCAAGAGGGTGGTATTAAAGCTTGTGACTGAATTTCTAATATAGTTTTATGGAGGAGGGATAGTATCTTTGAAGGAAAAAGTTTATATATTTCCATAATTACGCCCTCTATACCTGGCACTTTATTGTTTTTACCTTACTGTATGGAGGTCACGGTGGTACAGTGGTAGCATTGTTGCCTCACAGCAAGAGGTTCTTCTGTTCGATTCTCGGCTGGAGTGCCTTTTGTGTGGAGTCTGCATGTCCTCCACGTGGTCGAGTGGCCTCCGAAAAACATGCTTGAATGGGCGTGCCTTCACTGAAGGTTGGGCATCGGGCTGGCAACTCGGCCCCATAAAAATCTACTGCCAATCATTAGTGGACTGGAGTTCAGCTGTGGTGACCCCTAATTGGGAAAAGCCGAAAACACAACACAAACAACAACCTTCTTTTACTGTATCTGTAATTTCTTTGTAGGATATGGGTGCTTGCAGATCTAGTTTTAATTTTTCTGTTTTTTTTTTTTTTTTTTTATATTAGAACATTTTTCATGTAGATTTACTTGATCGATGTGTATATTTTCTTTTTGAAAATGTTCCATATAGTGATTTCTATAGGCATCAAGAATGTCACCTATATCCAAGACATTTTTCCCTTTCTTTTCATGGAAGATGCTATTAATGTTATTAGCTTTTGATTGTATTTTGATTTTTGTGGATAAATTATCTAGATATTTGTGAGAAGTGGCCACGGTACTAATTTTTAGTTTTTCTAAAGCTAAACTAGTTTTATGTGTTAGAATTTCATTGTATTTATTGTTTAATACTTCTACTTTCTTTTTCATCTCTAAATGATTTTGATTTTTTTCAGCTTTTACTGACAAAAGTTTGATTGTAGATCTAATAATTCAGAATCCCATTGTCTGTTTTTTTTTATACCAAGTTAAGGTTTTACCATATATTTAAGCTTTTAATGAGTAACATATCATTATTTTATTTAACTCTGTGATGTAATTAATATCTAAGAAGAACTGTAATTCAGATAATAACCAGGGTTTGAACTCTTTAATTTTAGTTATATATACTGAAATTCTGGAGTTAAAGATTAATGGTTTGTACCCATTTTGAAGTTTTAGTATCAATGAATTGTGGTCTGAAAAGGGGCAGGGAGTGATTGAGAAATTAATGATATTAGATTTTAAGTCATGGGCAGCAAATATCTTATCTATTCTAGTTTGGGTACCAAATCTGTGATCTTGAGGAAAACAACAAAGATTTTTTTTCTTTCAATTTGAAAATATCTACAAGATGAAATGATTCTACCCACTTGTTTAAAGCTTTTGATACAGCAGATGTATGCAGCTGTCTTTAATTTTAGTTTCAGAAATATAAAATATACAGTTAAAATCTCATTGTAAATTTAAGTTGCCTTTATAATTTTTGGAAATGAAATCCAAGTGTTTTTAACAGTTCCTGTTCGAACGCCTGGGAACCAGTATAGATAGGATAGGATCCATATTCTGTTATTATATTTAACTATTACTAATGCCATAAGGCCTTCTTTATCTTCATACTTAAAAAATGATTTCTGGGTTAATCACATTTGTTTTCCATAAAATTGTTGCCCCTTTTGTCTTTGTTTTATAAGCGGATTGCGCCAATATCATATATTCCTTAGGATTTCATTTGTAATTGTCATTTGTTTTGAAAAGAGTTTCTTGAAGGAAGACAATTTGTGCTTTGTTCAGTTTTAAATATTTCAGTAGATCTGATCTCCTGCTAGGATTTTTTAAGCCATTGGTATTTAAAGATAATAAAGTTAAATCCATCTTAGGTTATTTAGACTATGTATTTTTTTGTTTTATTGTGCCTATTAAACATTTTCCTCTGATGACTATAAAGTATATGTTTGAGCTTTTAAAGGAAATTATCAATTTTGTACTTTGAGTGTTTACCAATAAAGTAATGTTTTGGTCAGGCATACTAAAATTGTTTTTGTGAAATAACAAATTTAAATTAATAAATGTTAAAGAAACTAAGATCCGCACTAGCTATGGAATGAAAATCATTCCTAATTTGATGGATAAACCTAAGTCCATCAGATTATCACTCATACTTTGCCAATCCATAACATCTGAGCTCCATAAATTGAATTATCATATGGAGAATATTTGTAATAGGAATAAGCAATATTTATATTATTTTGAACAGATATAGTACTATTGTATATCAGACAGAATTCTAATACAATATTAATGTCTACTTATTGTATAAGCAATTAATATTTACATGAAAGATAGATGACAAGCAATTCAATCATAGTAAAGTAGGATGTATCATATATAAAACCTCAGTAAAAGATTATAGCACATAGTTATTTAACATATTCACCCTTATTGATGAAGTATTTCAAAACGTATTACTTAATATAAATAGATGGTAATATTTATACCTAACGTTTATAATGCAATGTATTTTACTGGATATATCAGAAGTGATATTTCATTGTTTGCCAGCATTTAAGTAATCACTTTGTTTGTTGCTAACTTACTTAAAGCATCAAGTTTGTTTTATGTAAACATTGATGAAAGTTAGTGCATTTTAATTATCATAGCCTCCCTCTTCCCTCCCCATTTCCTACACATAAGGATTTTCATATCTGTCATTTCTTATTATAAAATGAGTGAAATTATAGGTCAAAAACAACAAATTTACTTATTGTGATTAATGATTACAAGTTCCCATTCCATATTGATAAATTGCCATTTTATGGCATATACTGAATGTTTTTTTATTTAAATGGCAACAGTCTATTTTGTATAATCAGCAAAGGTTAAACTGAGTGATTATTGTCAATTTAATAGTATTTGTTCAGAATGTGATTGTTACATTCTGTGACATTCCTAGTCCAGGCTACTATTGTTTCCCTTGAACAACTTTGTCAGTTTGATGTCATGTATAAAACATTAGTTACCTTGGTAACAGCTTAAGAATTATGTATGGTCAAGATGGGTTACAAAACCACAATTCAAGTTAAAGCAATTATATGACTTGTTATGCACATTTACTTATATGAGAAAAATCATCATGCTTCTCCTTGATGTTCAATATAGCGTATGTCATTTATGACAAGTTAAAACAGTAGTGTTATTATACACAAGCCCATGTTATTAAATCCTGTCTTTAATATCTAAATTCAGCAGACTGCTTCATCTTATATGATGATTGTATATTTTATGTAGATATACTGAAATCATACATTACATAACTATTGTGTTTTTTTTTTTTTGGCTGTTGCTTAGTTATTTAAGAGACCACAAGCTGTAATGTTTATTTTTATTATTATCTCTTTCAAAGCACGTTTATACAGTCCATAGACTTTAAATTATGAGACCCTTCTAGTTTCTTATTTGTTATATGTATATTTCCATCCTTACATACACACACATCAGTACTTCAAGGGCCAACAACGCCCATCCAGTTTTGCCAGAATACCACTCACTAGTTCATGTGGTGTGTTTAAAATATTCAAACCAATATTTGTCCTGTTCCATTTTACCAGGCTGTTACATGCAGTGGCCACTCTGCCAGTGAACCACTCAACACACCTTCCATTCCCACAGATATTTCTACAAAGGAAATCTGATGACTCTCTAGTACTTCCCGGCAACCCTAAACACCCCTAGAATCAGCTATCCACATATGCCCAACATGTCCAAGCAAGCTCACCTCCCAGACCACTGCAAAGGGTATTGCACAAGATCAAGTGCTCTTAGTCTTTCACAATAACTCAGAATTCCACTTTTATGTAAGTCCTTAATGTGTTTGGACCAAAATACATTTTAAATTTAAAATTGTGCTTATTATTATTATTTTTATGTATCAAGAATCAACTTAATGAGCTAAACAAAGTGTTGGAAGACCATCAATATGTGTATATGTGGTTTAAAACAGCCCTTTTATTGTATATATATATTTTTTAAACCAAAAACATCATTGCTGAGAATCATCTCGGAGGCTCCTCAGAGCCATTAAGCATTATTGTCACTCTGTCTCAGTTACCATAGCAACCTGGGAGCGTCTGTTTCTCTTAGTGTGTCTGTGTGCTGCATACCAAAGGCTCATGATGCACCTGAAGCAAAGCTTCACTTCACTGCAACTTCAAGACTAAATTTCTTCCCTTTCAGTGAGGCAGCAGCCAGGAAAAAACAGAGAGCAAACAGATCAAAAAAAAAAAAAACCCCAACAAGACGCCACAAGCGACAACACTCTCCTCCAGCCCTCCCAGCTCTCACTCAGCAGATGTATAAACAAACCATTCTCTGCCAAAATATCCCAAGTCACAGTTCTAGCCACCCCCTTCCCTTGGATCCAGGCTAAAACACCAGATGCCTCTTCCTAATACATAAGCATCAGTAAACCAAGCTGCAACCCACAGCTTCCTGGAGACAAAAACAGCAACATATAACAACTGCCAGTCACAGCTGCATCCACATACACCATGTCAGGCTTAATCAAACAGCACTTGAAGCTATGATACCTGCCATAATTGATATTAATTATGTTTAGACAAAATAATAATGACATTTGTACTAGCAGCCAGACATGGCTGCAATCGTGCACACCATATCAGGATTGATCAAACAGCATTCGTAGCTGTGATACCTGCCATAACTGATATTAACTATATTTAGACAGAATAATGATGACATTCATACTAAGAGCTTGCAACTATTATTTAACCAGGATATACATGACATTTCTAAATCATACTTTGAAGAAGGCATTAGACCCCATGGCAGCATTTTTTTTAAAATACTCTTCTGTTACTGCTATTATATGATGTTAATTTGTTACATTTGGGTCTGAACTGTGATGAATGGTACCTTGTTGAATTAGTTAATTACTTAAATTATTATAAATGAAATCAATGAAAAATGAACAAAATAAATATTAATTGATTTCAAGTAGGGGAATAGAAACTTCTGTGTTTGCATTATATGTTGCTTTGTCTGGCTTATATATAATGTAAATAGTGACCCATCTTGACCTACCTTTGTGAAGAATTATTGGACTCTTTAAACATTCTGAATAAACCATTACTGTTTCTCAGTTGTTTAAGAATCCCTCCTTTTTTAAAATAAAAACAGATCACAAGTGATGTACCATATCAGTTGATACTTTGAGAGATGTGGTTGTAAGATTTATTTTTTGGGACAGCTATCTTGGAATCAGTTTTTTGTTTCTTCTTTCTAGCATCAGTCCAAAGATTTGTTTCTTTTATTCTTTTAAGAGTAGGGGCCATCCATTCCATTTCTGTTGGGATAGGCACCATGTTGTTGTTTTTGATGAATATAGTAGTTTCTTCTAAGGCATTAAAGGTTCTCATCTCATTGGCAAAACAGTATTTTTATCTTGGCTGGAAAGGCCAGCTGTGCTTTAATGTTGTTTTGTTTCAACAGTTTTATTATTGGTCAGACTTTTTTCCTTTGTTCTAGTATTCTGGAAAAATAATCATTGTCAAACCTTATCAGGCTTTGATTGTATTTGAAGGGTGATTTTCTCCAAGCAGATTTTAATATTAGTTCCTTGTCCAGAAATGAAAGGAATTTTATAACTATGGATCTAGGTAGAGTATTTGTTGAGTTAGAAGCATGTTTCCTCAGTGCTCTGTGCACTATTTCAATTCCAAATGAAAGTCCCTCTTTCAAGTCTAAAAATTTAGGAATCCAGGTTGTTAAGTATTAAATAATGTATTCTCCTTCAGTGTTTTCAGGCAGACAAAAAATCCTTATATTGTTGCTCCTTTCCCTGTTTTTATGTCATCTATTTTGTTAAACAGCCATGCATTCTGTATAAGAAGAAATTCTTTTTGGAATTCTTCCTCTTTGAGTCTCTTTTCAATGTCATTTAGAGAAGTCTTAATATTTGTTATTTTTGTATGGTGTTGCTGTAACAGTTCCTTAAGAGTATCAGTCTGTTTTTGATAATTTAATTTGAGGTTTTCTAAGTCATTTGTAAAGCCATTCATCTTCAAATATAGTTCTTGTAAGGTAGATGTCATCAATTGCAGTTCTTATTTCAAAGCAGCATCTGTATGAGAATTCCTTTAGTTGTTCATATTCAGCGGCTCAATATATCTCCAAGTTACTTGACAGGAAAATGTTTGTATATCTCCTCCAAAATTGATATTTATATAGTTTAGTAGTTTATCTATAGATGTTTTAAACTTGAAAATAATGAAATGTTCCTATCTTATTATACTAGTTTATGGAGCTCTCAAAATTCACTGCTCTCAGTTGGCCATTTAGGCTCCGCCCCTTCAACATTAGGAAATTCTGATGCTATTGATTGTGTAACTTTCCAAGGCCAATATACATCAAAGGTAAAATTATTAGCTCAATACCACAAATGCAGATATAGCAAGTACTTTAAGTCAGATATGCACCCTGAGCATCAGATGCAAAGCTTATGTATCCCTGAATCCAAAAGATATTAAAAAGGCATATGGCACAGTTATCATCATTTGTATAGGGTGTTGTGTGGGGGAGTATAAGGCTTAGGCTGACACCAAAGTTTGGTGAGTGTGTGTTAGTAAGAAAGAGAAGCCGGCAGACATCTGGTTAAAGCAACAAATAACCACTAAGACAGCATGAGTTTGAACTGCATGGCAGAACCATGCAACTGTTGTGTGTATGTCTGTAGGGGTCCTCCAGGTGAAATTGGTGTGTGAGAGTCTGCATAGACACAGGCAAGCTCTGTGCTAGCTCTATGTCTTGATATGTCAAACAGGTATGCGCTACGTATGGTAGAAGTAGCAGTTCATTGTTGTCATCCCCAACCAAGAGAACTGTCTCTGCCAGCAGTTGCGCTGGCACTTCTACACCCATGGTTGCTTTCTGAATGTCACAGATGTCTGCTAGACAAGTTCCCTTCATGGACCATGACCCCATGACCTGCCATGTCTGGATGTAGACAGTATCCTCACTGAAGGTGCAGTGGGAGTACTGCCACTATGAGATTGTGATTGGGCATGGTCATGCTGGATGACAGCCGATGATGTGGCTGACCTTTGCCCACAATGATGCCGTTCACCTCCCAGCAGACATTCCATCACAGACACCGCACTTTCCATAACAGACACTCTGGGTTCCAAACTGTCATCCACTTAATCCATAGAATCTGCAACATGGTGAAGGCATTCACACATGCCAACCCGAACCTCATCTACAACCCTGAGCATTTGTCTGGAGAACACATGGGAATGTGCCTGTGTCTCCATGATGGCCCTAAACATATGTTCAGTGGAGTAGTACAGGCAGAGACACCAGCACCAGGTGGAGGAGGGACAGTACGCCCCCTCTGAGCACCCCTATCAATTCCCCTGCATGGCACCTTGCCTACATAGATTCATAGGTTCATAGGTTAGTACTAGGCTAACTGCCCTTATGAGCCATTTTAAGCCTAGCCAATTATCCCCTGTGAGATTCAAACTCTGTACCTTGTGTTTGTAAGGCAAACACCTTGACCATTAGGCCACCCTCCCAACCCCCATTTTGGCTACAGCCAGACTCCATAGGCACTGAAGCCACAACAACCACAATATTCTGATCAATGGCCTCACCATCCACCTGTCCAATATATGTGATGTCACTGTAATGGATAGGCGTAGACCTGTTGTCTGGTGTCTGATGGAATTGCAGCGAATGTCTGCATGTAAGTTTCAACCTCTGCACCCCCTGACTGTGACTCAGTTTGGCCACCATCATCATCAGAGTCTGATGATACATAGACATCTGGAGACAGAGGGCCCATACTTTCACTGTCACGATTAGCTATTATAAAAAGCAAGAAACAGAGGACAATACTAATACCTACATTACTGTATTTCAATATATGCTAACAAACTAAGAGTTGTATCACTATTAGAGACACCACAAAAATAAACACAAAAGACCTGACATTGACAGCTCACACTAAAATACTTCTTTCAATTGTTCATCAGTACTGACATAAAAATATTTGGCTTAACATCTCCAGATAAGAGTCTCTTCTGTAAGCCAGATGGGCCTGAAAGAAGATAAGCAAGGGGTAAGGGCAACATCATCACAATTAAAAGTAACACAGGTGATAATACATGTACCCTTTTATATGTACATTAACTATTCTGTCAATAAGGGCATGACTGTCAACACAAACCTAAGTTAATTACTGTAACAATCTTTATTCCTCCCATACAATTTGCATATGACCCAGAAATAATGTAATGATTTCAATTGCTTTAATATTGAACAGTGTTCAACATTTGAGATTGCAAAGCCTACCTGCAAGGTCCTCCTGGGACGTGCTTGCTGGTTCTGACACTGCTGCTTCCCCATCCAGGACATCCTGCACTGTGCTCTCCTGTGAGCTGTCTAGATCCTTGATATGGGTCAGGAACTCTTCACTGGGTGTTATTGGTGGTTTCCTAGCAGGCCCTCCCCAGGTACCCATCTGCCCACTGAAGCTGTTCTCCTCCGTGCAGATGTGATCATGTCAGTGGCTCTGTGGCACTCCTGATTGCATGCCCTGCCATGGCCACCCATGGCATTCAGATCATCAACTATACGTTGCCATATTTGCATATACATGCCATAATTCACTGTCCCCTTTCCAGCAGAAAAGCACCATGTTGTCTAAAGGCATCTACTATGACGTGGTTCTTGGCATTGGTGAAGCAGGGTCTCCAAGGATTGACACACCTGAGTGGTATACTCCTATGTGTCCTACAAGACAACACATGGATAAACACATAAGTATCCCATAAATAAGGATTATTTGTTTCCAGATAAAACAGAAAAGGTAGCCAGTCAGTACCCCCCCCCCATAGAAACATACAACAGACTACAGATGTGAAATACAAACAACAGGCAGGATGCAAAACAAGGAGAGTAACAGGAGCAACATATCCTTGTTTGTGCAGTAACAGTAACTCATCTTTGCTCACCCCACCTACAAAACAACAGTCTACCCTTATCTGTTTCATAACAATAACTCACCTTTGCACCCCCACCCATACAAGAAAGGTCCGTACTTGTTTGTGCCATCACAGTAACTCACCTTTCCTCCTCAGACTCACACTATAACAGTCAATTCTTCATTGTGCCATAACAGTAAACCCCCTTTGCTCCCCCACCACAAAAGAACAGTCTATCCTTTCTTGCGCAATAACAGTAACTCATCTGTGCCCCCACCCAAAAAATAACAGTCTATTCTTGGCTGTGCCATAACAGTAACTCACCTTTGTTCCCTCACCCACAAAAGAACAGTCTATCCTTGTTTGTTTCATAACAGTTGCTCACCTTTGCTCCCCCACCCACAAAAGAACAGTCTATCCTTGTTTGTGCCATAGCAGTAACTCACCTTTGCCCCACCCCCAAAAAAAAGGATCAGGAAAATGACACATTTTCCTAAAAAAATCTTTCTGATAGTAAAAGTTATATAAAGGGAACTTCTCGGACACATTTGTACATATTTATCACAACTCATTCTATTTTCATGCATTGGCAATCATATATACCTCTGAAATGGCTTGGCAAACATGCCCATGCCATCAGTATACTTCTAAATAATGCATACAGATAAAAGTGTAAAATCCTTTTCTTCAGAATTTTCTAAAATACATTCCAGCATATGCAGTATGTAGCTGAACAAATTGAAGCACACCTTCTGAAGTTCAATGCTCCTCCATGTAGATGTATCCCAAATTAATAGCATATCTTCACTCTTCTCCACATAAACAAGTCTCGTCACTATGTTTGCCTAGCTGCATGGTTGCCTTTTTATATGGTGTAGATTCAGAGCTGTCAGCACAGTGAAGATGCAAATGAGGTGTGAACTCATTAGAATTGCTGAATCCCAAAAAAATGAATCTGGGTAGGGATGTAAACATAGTGCAGCCACTCCCTCAGTGTTTGGTTTTAATGGATTGCAACTGTGACTGATTAGTGTTTGGGAGAAGAAAAACACAACACCGCAGGCTGCCTTACTTCCAGTGGGTGTGTCAGATCACATCTACAAAGTATTATTTATAAGGCTGGAAATGTAAGTAAGCAACACACAAGTCACAGGTTGTGTTCCTTCACATCCAACCTGCCCTTCATTTTTTGGCAACTACATATGATATTATTTCCACATAATATCCAGAAATATTTTTAAGGCCAATGATATAGAATAGCTTACACACTGCATGTCTCAGATTACTACTCAGATACATGAATAATGGCCAACAAACCCAGAAATGTAACACAGGCTGCATGATCACTAGGTGTACTACATCCAAAACTACTAATTGTACAAAGTTTATTTCCGGATGTTTTTATAACAGCATGATGAAATCATGCTTTTTAGCAAATAGCAAGATAGCTACTGTGTTTTAATGACTAACAAAGTTATCTGGCACTGTCTAATTACTGAGACTTGGTGTTTTTGGTGTTAGGCAGTCTCTAACAGACTTAAATATAAAGTAATAGAGTTGGTGGACAAGAAAGCATATCAGCTACTAAATAACAACAGTGTGCACTGTACTAATGAATGTTGCTTAAATCAATGCTTTAGTCTAACATTGGGGCACTGGGACTTCTATAAACTATGGAAACTGCTTTTTATTAAGCTAGTCACTCATACCTATTTTATTTATTTTACCCAGCAGGAACCATTCCCTCCAACAGCAGTCCTGCAAAACAGAAGGACGCTACAAAGATGAAATTAAATACAGCATATCTGCCTTGAGCTGCCCCTTGAACTAAATGTCCTGCCAAGGTTAATACACTCAAATTCTCTCTGTGTATACTACAGTTGCTTGCCTGGGACTATAGCATGTTTAGATAGTCCATTTATTTCATTTTACATAACCAACCCCTAAAACTAAACCAGTTTGGACAAACTAAAATACTCCCTATTGCCAGAAATTGGAAGGAAATAAGAACATATTCCCTAAATTCTAACACAAATTGGAAGCTAAAAACAAGTGTACTGCATGACCCTATCTTGAAAAAGGTTAACCTGAAACTGTTCTATTTTACAAATAAAAAGTCTATTTCACAAAAAAGCCTTACCTATAAAATAAACTCCAAGCATATAACTGCAGGTTCCAAGATCCTTGAGTCTGGTAAAGCTCTGCTCCGCTCACCCTCCCTGCCCCCAATTTCCACTACTGCTAGCTTTATAGCCACAAAACCACACCCCTCCTATCTGACTCAACCAGGATCTCACCCCTCTCTGGCATCCACCCCTTACATCCACCTCCACTGCCTATCATTTCCTCCCACCATTTCCTATCAGTTCCAATCAGTACTGTACTGCTTATTCTGACTCGGCCCATCATCCCTCTCCCCAGCATTCTGTCCTATCCATCCATATAATATTGAGGGCACCACACTTCATATATTACCAAGTCACCAACTTTGTCAGCATACAAAACAATATATCCACTCTCTCTGTTACCCCTTATGTTAATTCCATACCTACTCACCGCTTATGAAAATCAGCCATACCTTAGTTTTCACTACCCAAAATGTCAAATTACCCCAGTTATGTCAAATATGACTGCTCAACAATTAGGAACTCAGATACCCAACTCCAAATCCACAATAATACATCAACCTATCCAACTTAGATACATCAGCTCAAAATCTAAACATTATCAAAGACATATATACAAATTCCTGAAGCTAATCATAATCCTACACAATAACCTCACAATGGATGGAGATATTCACCCAAACCCTGGCCCTTCTACCCCAAATAGCACAACCTCTTACGAAAACAACCCTACCAAATCACCATCTACAGTAAGGTCCCCCAACTCCATCCTGGTTTGCCACCTTAATATTAGGAACATAAATAATAAGGTACATAACCTACATGTCCTCTTACAAGTTTAATCCCCTGATATTCTGTGCCTAACTGAAACCTGGCTAAAACCATCAACCTTGGATAATGAAATCTTACCACTTGGGTATAATATACTTAGACATGACCATATAACTAGGAAGGGAAGGTGTAGTGGTACTCTTCAAATCCACACACTGAACCACCCCAAATCAATAAAGCTGAAATACTTTCCACCAAGTTCCAAATTAACAAAAGCAAATGCATAAATATTGTCTGCTTGTACATTCCCACAGGGAATAATACTAACACACTATAGGACATCCTCCACTGGTTATCTGATAACTATCCACAAGAAACCATAGTACTCGGAGATTTTAATATTGACTGGAACACCTGCTCCTCTCAATCTCCTACCACCCATGTAAACCTGTATGGGTTCACACAGGTCATATCCACCCCCACCAGATTAGTTAAACTTAACCAAAAAAAAGTATACTAGACTGGATACTAATCAATAGCCACCCCCAAATGTATACATCAGGGACCATCCCTGATGACCTCAGTGAACACTTTCTCACCTTCATTTCTAAACACAAAACCTATAACTCCCATCAGCCCACCTATAGAACCGTAAGAAATAATAAAAACTTTAACCTCAAAAAAATTCAAGATGAACTTAAATCATGCAACTGGTGTTCCCTAAAACACTTGCCCCTAGATGAAGCGATTGCCTACTTTAACAATAAATTCCTCTCCATTCTCATGCTCCTGCTCGCTCCACTAGGATCAATACTAAAATTGCACGGTTATCTAAAGAAACCAAATCAAAAATTATAATCAGGAATAAGGCATGGGCTACCTGGCATGCCACAAAAACTCCCTTAGATCAAATTAAATTTCAGCAAATAAGAAATGACAGTAAAAGGTCCATCCTACTAGATAAAAATAACTATTACTTCAATCTCCAGCAAGGAAACCAAAATAATCCTAAAAAAATTCTGGGCAGGCATAAACAAACTACTGCACCCAGGATAAACTGCCACTCCACCTCCCTCAGCCTCTACTGATAAACTACCAGGATATGTACGAGGGTAGTGTGACAGCAGTGAGGTCTGCGGTGGGAGTGACGGATGCATTTAAGGTGAGGTGGGATTACATCAAGGATCAGCTCTGAGCCCTTTCTTATTTGCAATGGTGATGGACAGGTTGACAGACGAGATCAGACAGGAGTCCCAGTGGACTATGATGTTTGCAGATGACATTGTGATCTATAGTGAGAGTAGGGAATAGGTGGAGGAGACCCTGGAGAGATGGAGATATGCTCTAGAGAGAAGTGGAACGAATGTCAGCAGGACTAAGACAGAATATATATGTGTGTGAATGTTGCTAACACCTTTAATAGTTTCTTTATGGAAACTATCCAAACCCTAACTAGCCAGTTACCCTTGAACTCTACTAACACTCAGGGTACCGTTCTTAGTACTTAGTCCTCCTTTAGCTTCCAACCTGTCTCTACATCTTTCATTTGTACTCTAGTCAAAAAACTAAAACCTACCACCCTAGACGCTGACTTTCTCCCTGCTGAATATTTACAAAAAGCCGCAGATTCTATAGCATTACTCATTTCTGTTCTAATTAATCGTTCCATATCTGAAGCCAAAGTCCCCTCTATCTGGAAAATATCTCATGTCATACCTCTCCATAAAGTTGATAGCTCTACTAAATTATTTAACTATAGAACAATAGCCATCTTGTCACCACTGGCAAAAATCATGGAAAAGTGCATCCACAAACAACTACTGTACTTCCTAACCCAGAACAATCTACTGGCTAAATCTCAGCATGGCTTTAGACCACATCACAGTATCACCACAGCCCTCCTCACTTTCACTAATGATATAAACCATAACAGGAACAATAACAAGCTATCCTCAGCCCTTTTTTTGGATCTCTCTAAAGCTTTTGATATGGTTAACCACCATCTACGTATCCACTCCCTGACAAAAATGTCCCTTGGTCATCACTCCCTTCAATGGTTCCAATCCTACCTCCACAACAGACAAGAAGCTGTACTATGGCAGAATAACCTATCCAACCTCCTACCCAACACCCTAGGTGTCCCACAGGGGTCTATTCTGGGACCACTGCTGTTTTCCATATTTATTAATGATCTCCACGCTGTCATCCCAAATGCTAAATGCATTCAGTATGCAGATGACTCCACATTGATCTGCACCGGTACCACCCAGGCTAAGCTGCAGTTAATTACTCAGTGTACTTTAAATCTAGTTGAAAATTGGCCTGCTGACCAATGTCTGATTCTAAATCCAAACAAAACAAAGCTACTACTTTTCTCCCCCACCCAAAGATCCCCGGTGATATCTTTCTCCATTAAGTCTAAAAATGGCACCATAATCTCCCCAGATGTTCACACAAAACTCCTTGAGGTAACTCTAGAAAGCAATCTCAAATTTGACACTCACGTTAATAAAATGATCAAATCCATTAATAAAAAACTGGGCTCACTATAGAGAATAAAACCATTCCTAACCCCACCTGCTAAGATTGCCATTGCCCGCTCCCATCTGCTTTCCACCCTCTTCTATGCTCAGGAGAGTATACAGAAAAAGAGGTTGGCAAAGAAGAAGTGGGATTGTCAGAGAGATGAGGAAAGTAAACAGGAGTATAAGGAGATGAGGTGCATGGCAAAGAGAGAGGTGGCGAAGGCTAAGGATAAGGCATATGAAGAGTTGTATGAAAGGTTGGGCACAAAGGAGGGAGAAAAGGACCTGTACCAATTGGCTAGACAGAGGGACCGAGCTAGGAAAGATGTGTAGCAGGTAAATGTGATAAAGGACAATGAGGGAAACATACTCACAAGTGAGGAGAGTGTGTTGAGCAGATGGAAAGAGTACTTTGATGGGCTGATGAATGAAGAGAATGAGAGCGAGAGAAGGTTGGATGATGTGGGGATAGTGAATCATGAAGTGCAATGGATTAGCAAGGAGGAAGTAAGGATAGCTATGAAGAGGATGAAGTATGGAAAGGCTGTTGGTCCAGATGACATACCTGTGGAAGCATGAAGGTGTTAATGTGAAATGGCAGTGGAGTTTCTAACCAGATTGTTTAATGAAATCTTGGAAAGTGAGAGGATGCCTGAAGAATGGAGAAAAGGTGTTTTCGTACCGATTTTTAAGAATAAGGGGTGAAGTGCAGAGCTGTAGTAACTACAGAGGGATTAAATTGATCAGTCACAGCATGAAGTTATGGGAAAGAGTAGTGGTAGCTAGGTTAAAAAGGAACGTGATGATTAGTGATCAGCAGTATGGTTTCATGCCGGGAAAGAGCACTACAGATGCGATGTTTGCTCTGAGAGTGTTGATGGAGAAGTACAGAGAAGGTCAGAAGGAGTTTCATTGTGTTTTTGTAGACTTAGAGAAAGCATATGACAGGGTGCCTAGAGAGGAGTTGTGGTATTGTATGAGGAAGTCAGGACTGTCAAAGAAGTATGTAAGAGTGGTACAGGATATGTACAAGGGTAGTGCGACAGCAGTGAGGTCTGCAGTGGGAGTGACAGATGCGTTTAAGGTGAGGTGGGATTACATCAAGGATCAGCTCTGAGCCCTTTCTTATTTGCAATGGTGATGGATAGGTTGACAGACGAGATCAAAATGGAGTCCCAGTGGACTATGATGTTTGCAGATGACATTATGATCGGTAGTGAGAGTAGGGAACATGTGGAGGAGACCCTGGAGAGATGGAGATATGCTCTATAAAGAAGAGGAACAAAGGTCAGCAGGACTAAGACAGAATATATATATGTGTGAATGAGAGGGAGGATAGAAGAATGGTGAGGATGCAAGGAGTAGAGGTGGTGAAGGAGGATGAGTTTAAATACTTGGGATCAATAGTTCAGAGTAATGGTGAGTGTGGAAGAGGCGAAGAAGAGAGTAAAGGCAGGATGGAGTGGGTGGAGAAGAGTGTCAGGAGTGATTTGTGACAGACAAGTACCAGTAAGAGTGAAAGGGAAGATCTACAAGAGGGTAGTGAGATCAGCTATGTTATATGGGTAGGAGACAGTGGCATTGACAAAAAGGCAGGAGTTACAGCTGGATGTGGAAGAGTTAAAGATGTTATGATTTGCACTGGGTGTGATGAGGGTGGACAGGATTAGGAATAAGTATATTACAGGGTCAATCCAGGTTGGAAGGTTTGGAGACAAAGCCAGAGAGGCGAGATTGCGTTGGTATGGACATGTGCTGAGGAGGAATGCTGAGAATATTGGGAAAAAGATGCAAAGGATGAAGCTACCAGGTAACAGGAAAAGAGGAAGGCCTAAGATAAGGTTTATGAATGTGGTGAGAGAGGACATGCAGGTGGTTGGTGTGAGAGAGCAAGATGACGAGGACAGGAAGAAATGGAAAAAGATGATCCGCTGTGGTGACCCCTAACGGGAACAGCCAAAAGAAGATGATAATGATATTATGTCAGTTTTACCTGTGTTACTTTCTTTGGAGCTTTTCTCCCCAGGCCTCCACTGAAAATGGACATGTATCTAGTCCGACTATCCCGGTCAACAAATGTAAATTAAATAAAAATAAATAAAAAGTAATACTTGTATGGTTTCAATTCACTGTAAATGCTGTTGCAGTTGTTTTGTACATATTAAGTTCCTTGTTGCAACATCGTGTATGTGGCAAAGAAGGATAAGGCACCCATCCTGTGTTTTGAAGGTGCACTGGAGTGAGAGTTCATATCCAGACCTATGTAATAATATCTCATGTGTACTAACATTTTCTAGTGGGTTTACAATAGGTTGATTTTCCTCATTTCAAATACCTCTCCCTTTTCTTTCTTTCTTTTTTTTTATTGGCCAGAGTTTGTGTGATGCACCAATTGGGGCAAGCATGGGAGACAGAGAAAAATGAATGTCAGATTTGTCTGTGCTTATTTTATTTGCATTTCTCACAGCAATGCACAAACCAGACAACTGGACCACACAGGAAGCAGATGCAACCCAGACAACCAAAATAGAAACAGGATGCATTAAGTTAATACTACTGAGCATTGTACAAACCCTATAAGCAATGTTGCATTTATATTAAGAACAAAAATTAAAGAATGATTAGTAAAATAGGCAATGTCATGTTGCTTGTCCTATGGCAGCAGGTGTTAAGTGTAGGGCTGGATACAGATGGTTGTGGGTCAAAGTACAGGGTGTGCAACCTTTGTTTTACTGTTGTGACATTGCAGTTTATAGCAATGAACTGCAACATAGACAAGTGCTTTCTCAGCCTTCTTGTGGTAACAGTTGTAAGTGTAGGACTAACATACAAATGGTCCTGGATTTGAATACAGCATATTCCATATACTTTTGCTGTTGTTCCACTTCCCATTATTATTACTCTCACTTATAACACTTGACACGATGTAGCCGACATTAATGATATGTATGACAGCTAAAGCATTAGTATTGTATCAGATATGTATTCATTTATCTATGTGTTATCATATTTTTTTTTCTCAAATGTATGACTGTGGGTATACTGTGTACTATATTCCTGTTAGTATATTTCTGCTATCTGGACTGTCATGGCCTTCACCTTTCTCTAACACACATACACAACTGCCTGTACATCCAGTAACATTGAATTTGCTTTGCTTGCTACTGTTGAGCTCTGCTTATCATCACGCAAACACGGTGCTCTGAGGTGCGTACTGCTGAGCACCTTGTTTATGTGATGGTAAGTGGAGTGCAACATTTCCAAACAGTGTGTGCACTCCCAGTAAATGCAATGACTGTTAATGGCGGGGAAATCATCACTCTTCATTGCTCTTGATCCATGGTAAATATTGCAGGTGTTTCTAGAGAAGGTGTCAGATAAAGGGCACACAGATGGAGTGTCCAGGAATGCAAGAATTTTATTGGACTCTTAGTTAAACACCACAATGCCAGGCTTCTGCATAGGGACTATTCTGGCTCCCACTCTAAGTTGGAAGCTTGGGATCGTTTGGCTTGGGCTGTAACCAGTGCCACCAGTATCTCACACACTGGTGACCAATGTAGGCATCACTATAACGAGCAACTGTGGAGGAAGAGGGATAACTTTTATGCTTAGAATGTAGGACTGCAGACATTCCACAACTGTGTAAGTATCAACTACAGGGAGTACTTGTGAGACTTAAAAGCTGAATATAGGCAAGACTGGTATTCATAATGGGTATTCTGTTCTGTGTTTTCTACAGCTGCCATGGACAAGAAGGTCAGTGTAAGAACCCATGGGGCTAGACTGGGGAGGATGAGGGAAGCATGTGATATGTATGCAGCAGAAGAGCAGTGTTATTGTTGCATTAAAAGTTAAAGCAGCTTTTTGGTATCTTATAAAGTTGCATCAAATTGAGCATGCATATCTCAACTGCAAAAGTGAGTATCCATGCATTAGTCTGCAGCACAAACAAAGAGTACAATATTAGACTTTAGTCAGAGGTCGTGGGTTCAAAGACCACACTTCCCAACTATACAATACTGTTAATTCTTCCATTATGTGCAACATAAAGGTTTAAAGTAAAAGCTCTATACCAGTGGTGCACATGCCTTGCTGTAAAGTGTAATCTGTATAACTAGAGCACACGTATGTGCATGTCAGGGAGTACTTGCTGCAATCTGTAGTATAGTGTGCATCTGTTAGGAACTGGTAGTCTTAAAATAAAAATTCTCTGTTAGGAGGTGGTAGTCTTAAAAGTAAAAGTTAAGATAACAGAGTCAAATAATTGTATTAATGCATTATATGTTACATATGAAGGTACTCATCTCTTTTTCCTCTCACCCCAACCGTTATCTCTCTTTTTTATTTTAGTTTAATTTTATTTCATTTTATTTTATTTTTTTATTTTTTGTTGTATTTTATTACTTCATCAAAATGTGTCCATGTCTTCCATGTGTATCACATCACTAAATGCTCCACAGCACAGTTAGGTAGGCCTGCCCCATAGGATCCATCTACCCCACCAGCACTGGCTCTAGCACCATTGCCTAGCATGTCTGGAAGCCAACCTGGTAGCATCACCTATGCTCACCTGCACTACCTGCCCCAAAGGCTGGTCCTGTGGTTCCATCTAGGGACAGTACCAGAGATGGTGATTGTATCACCTGCACAGAGGTACCAAGGATGGTGTGTAGGGTCATGCACTGCACTGACGGTGCACATCTACACTTCCTGGAGAGGCTGTGCTCTCTCATTTTATGTGTAGTAAGAGGAAGAGAAGGAGACTTCAAGTACTCCAGCCAGTGGCAGAGTGAGGTGACAGTGATGACAGTCCAGTGGGTAAGGACTAGGTTCTCACTGTCATCCAGCTTGATGACCATGAGTTCTGGTTGTCCCCACCCTCACCCCAATCATGGTGTCCCCCAGCCTTTTCTGACCATCACCATCCCTGTCACTTTTTTTGTTTGTCTTGTCTGCCTGCAATTGCTTCCTCACTTACCCAACTTACCGGACTCAAACATACCTACATCCCTTCTTCAGCATTCCTCTCTCTAAGAAAAAAAAATAATGGGCACCTATCCTACAAAAAAAAAAAATTATCCCATACATAGCTGCCATTTCTCACATGTGTCTTCTTGACACACTTGATTTGGCCCAGTTGACTATACAACATAATTGTGCACCTGTCCCACAAAAAAAAAAAAAAAAATCATCCCATACATAGCTGCCCATTTCTCACATGTATTCTTGACACACTTGATTTGGTCCAATTGGTTATACAATATGATTGTGTTGTGGTCACCCCTCTCTCTGGAAGTGACAATCCAAATTCAGTTAACATTTTTCACATATGTTCACTTTACGCTGTTAAAGAAATGTAAAGCTATGGTTCTTTCCTACCTCCCTCCAGCACATTCCTGCCCTGCTTTCCCTTTGCTTTTCACTCTGCTTCCTCCCCATCTCACCACTGTCCTATCTTCCCCATTTCTTTTCTTTAATGCATTATTGCACAATGGTGGGCATTGTGCACCAACTCCAGCAATGGCAATGTACAAGCAATTAAAAGTATTGCATGCAGATGTACTCAGACCAAGTACCATCTGGCCCCAAAAATGAATGCATCACTGCATTAACTGCATTAGAACATGCTGCCATAGAGTCAGTTAAGTAGCAGGTATATTCCAGAGACTTAATACTGGCCAACTTTGTTCTTACCCCTGCTTTCTCCCCATTTCACCACTTTCCTATCTACCCCATTTTAACACATTTAACCTGGTCAAAAATTATAATCACACACAACACATAAGTAGCAGAAAAAGCAATGGATCCCTTCACTTTTGGGCTCCATGTTTGCAAGGAGGTGCGCATTGTGCAACAATGTGCAGTGATTGGCAGCAAAATGCTGTGGCTATGTCCGATCAGTGCCATTTAGCCCCACTGTGCTACGCCAACCCACAGCAAGACATCTCATATAAATAATCCATTTCATTGCATTATCAGTCTGTAATGAAAAGCATTTTAAAGTAATAGATATACCTCTATTCAAACCCAGTACCATCTGGCCCAAAAAAGGAATGTATCAATGAATTAATATGTGCAGCTCGTGTATTTCATAGATTCAGCAGCTTGCATTTGTGCACTGCTTACATATGTACAAACATGTGTATCTCACATGCGTATGCACTTTGATAACCATTGTGCAAACCGCATGTGCATATTATGCTGTATTATTGTTGTTTACTTTCCATTTCCTGAGTATAACATGAAATTACTTGTGGAAACATTACAAACTGAGGGCCCTATCTAACAGTATGTCACATATTTAGAATTCACCCATGTGTTTGCACACCCCCAACACTGCAACCTTGGGATCTCAGTACTTTTTCCACACATATCTCAACCACACTACAAAATGTAATATCAAATGTGTGCTATGCAATACACATCAGTCTGGTAACATGCAGAACTACAACTATTGACCCATACGCCTAAAAAGCCTTATCTGCAAGGCTAGTGCAGGAAGTAGCATGAACCATATCCACAGGAACATAGATGACCTTTAATACACTTGACCCTCCCCATTTTAGTTTTATCAGGGATAGATCTTGCTTTTTGATCCTTGTGTACTTCTTGGATACTAACTCCAAAGGCCTGGATGAGAGATAACAGGAAATAATACCTATGTTGAGTTATCCAAGGCCTTTGACACTATCCCCCATTCATGTCATAGTGAAGATCTCATATTTTGGAAATAGTCCATACAGTACTAGCTGGATAGCCAGCTGGTTCAACAATAGAATACACACTCTCAAAGTTGGGGATTGCATCTCCATCACTATCCCACTCACCAGTGGAATACCACAAGGATCTGTGCTGGGCCCTCAACTGTTTGGAAAATACTTTCCTGAAGCACAGGCAACAGAAGATGGCCTGTGGTTTACCTGGTTTACCAAGTTTGCAGATGACTGTTAACTGGACACACTTATATTGAGAGCCCCAATGATAGAAACATATTACAGAAGTGGCTGACACAAACTAATGATTGGTGCCAAACTCACAGAATGAACCTTGTAGCACACTTGGTCAATGAAGTACCCTTGCTAATTAAGATATACATAGCACCCCCTAAGCACAAACACAGTGTTGTGAGACTTGGGAACACATGTTGATAGCAATCTACACTTTCATCACTATGTGCCTGTAGTAGTGACACACACAATCTGCATTGTGCATATCATACATATGGACATCATATTCAAGACCGAGGTAGTCATACCTCTGCTGTACTCTACCGCTATCACACCATAATGGAGTACAATGCAAACATCTGTCTGTACCTCACCAGACACCTGCAGCAATTGGAGAAAACACAGGGTTGTGCCTGAAAGAAACCCAGGCCTCAAAACATAACAGATATATAAAGACTGACATACCTGTCACTGTACTTGGTAACATGCAGGCTGCTGAGAGGTGACCTATGCATGCTCTGCAGAGCAGTCTCAGACTCTGTCCTTCTTGAAATGATGGACATCTGCAATTCAAATGGGACAAGACTAATTTGTCCCAGGGTTCTCAACCTAGCCTGTGATATAAGAAGAACATGCTGGGGAGACAGATATATCCCACAACGATTCACATTCCTCTGTAATTGGCTCCCGTTGCATGTAAAGCAGTGTTTTTTAATGACCCTGTTCAAGCACAACTTTAAGTACTGGTTGGGTGATTGTAAAGCCACTCATGGGCTGGTACCTATGTCCCTTATGGACAGGGCCAGTTGGTGATGATCACAAACCTGCTGTGCTAAATATGACCATCCAACTTTGCTCAATAAGGGTACTTGTGTTTTTACAAAGCTAGGCTTCTAAACACCCTACTGTTATTAGGTTAGTGGCCTCATATGAACCTTTAACGCTATGTGCCTATGCAGGCCTCACAAACTCTTGTCCCCCACATGACCTGCTGATGTCATCTACTATAAGTTCACCTGCACTCTTATACAAATCAGATTTGTGCCATGGCACTTGCATAAAGCACTGGGTTCTGTAGTCTGTGTACTTAGACAGGTAGGGGTTCTGTTCTCACTGCATTCGACTTGGTGTGTGTGTGTGTGTGTGTGTGTGTGTGTGTGTGTGTGTGTGTGTGTGTGTGTGTGTGTGTGCATGTGTGTATATGTGTGTGTGTGTGTGTGTGTGTGTGTGTGTGTGTGTGTGTGTGTGTGTGTGTGTGTGTGTGTGTGTGTGTGTGTGTGTGTGTGTGTGTGTGTGTGTGTGTGTGTGTGTGTGTGTCTGTCTAGACAGCCAAAAAGAAATGTGTATCCTACAGTTACCTCTCCAATGATATGGATTGTCAGTATTTTGATACTTAAACATTCATTTACATCCATTTCATGCAGGCCTCCCAAATGGCCTGCTGATGTCATCTACAGTACATTTACTTGCACTCCTGTATAAGTAAGAGTTGTGCCATGGCACCTGCATAACGTACTGGGTTCTGTAGTCTGTATAGTTAAATTGGTAGGGGTTCTGTTCTCACTGCAGTCAACTTAGTGTGTGTGTGTGTGTGTGTGTGTGTGTGTGTGTGTGTGTGTGTGTGTGTGTGTGTGTGTGGGTGTGTGTGTCTAGACAGCAGACCAGAAATGTGCATCCTTCAGTTACTTCTACAGTGACATGTATTGCAAGTATTTTGATAACTGCACATGCTTACACAACTATTTCATGTTGACCTCACAGCTCCTTGTCTCTCACATGGCCTGCCACTCCTGGGCTGCTACTTATGTCCCTTATGGACAGGGCCAGTTGGTAACGATCACAAACCTGCTGTGCTAAACATGACCATCCAACTTTGCTCAATAAGTATACTTGTGTTTTTACACATCTAGGCTTCTAAACACCCTAGTTTTATTAGGCTAGTGGCCTCATATGAACATTTAAAGCTATTGGCACATGGCCTGCTGATGTCATCTACTATAAGTTCACTTGCACTCCTGTATAAATCAGACTTGCCCCATGGTGCCTATGTAAAGCACTGTGTTCTGTAGTCTGTGTACTTAGATAGGTAGATCTGTTCTCACTGCATTCAACTTTGTGTGTGTGTGTGTGTGTGTGTGTGTGTGTGTGTGTGTGTGTGTGCGTGTGTGCGCGTGTGTGTGTGTGTGTGTGTGTGTGTGTGTGTGTGTGTGTGTGTGTGTGTGTGTGTGTGTGTGTGTGTGTGTGTGTGTCTAGGCAGCAAAGCAAATGTGTGTACCCTGCAGTTACTTCTCCAATGACATGGATTGCCAGCATTTTGATACTTGCACATGCCTACACATCCATTTCATGCAAGTCTCCCAACTCCTTGTCTCCCACATGGCCTGATGATGACTTCTACTAGAAGTTCACCTGCACACCTCTATAAATCAAACTTGTGCCATGGCATTTGATTAAAGTACTGGGTTCTGTAGTCTTCGTACTTAGATAGGTAAGGGTTCTATTCTCACTGCCGTCAAGTGTGTGTGTGTGTGTGTGTGTGTGTGTGTGTGTGTGTGTGTGTGTGTGTGTGAGAGCTCATGCTTGACATTACAGACAGCATTTTACACCAGCATGTGGGACATTGCCTATGTTATCAGCTATGTCACATTTTTTGATATGCAGTACTCTCACCAGGGCAGGGTCAGAGACTGGCCTGGAGGCCTAGCAGAAGTCACCTCATCCTATACAATAAAGATTATAGTGACATGTTTTTAATCTATCTACATAAATGATGGCATGGCATGTAGACCCTGTGTTATCTTGCTGAGAAAGCCCTGTGGTGTATCCAGCTGCTACATGTGTCTAATGAGGTACATGTGAAAAATAGCATTATACTCTACTAGTGTTGTAATGAGGTTTGGATATAGTACTTCATACAATCCTAATATCTCAGTATGATGGCCTGACTTATGATGTGTACAACATAGGCTTTCAATAGCAGTCTAGACACTTGTTGACCATCATTCAGATTGCAATCTACTATGGTGTGACTCAGCAAATATAGCTTCCTGATATGGTTGGATATTCAGTTCAACACACCATCCACATGGCCTATGTTCCCATACAAGAGTGTACATCAATATGCATCCACCTGAGCTGGAAGAACAACACCTAGTGCATTCATGTATAGAGACATCCTGACTCTCCTCAAATGTGAGGTAGACCAACATGTCATCATGGACCTCTTCTACATGTAGGTTCATAGGTGTGTACTAGGCTAATGGCCCTGGAGCCTTTACAAGCCTAGCCCATAGAAGTGCTCTGGCATCATGCCACCCAACGTTTGTTCCCAGTGCCTCTATCAAGTAGAACCACTGCAGTGATCCCCGGGGTGAACTTTCTATTTCCCATCCACTCATCAAGATTTTTCTTGAAGAGGCCCAATGAGGTGCTCTGCTTGACATTTATGGGAAGTCTATTCCAGAGCGTGGGCAGTCTCTTGGTTATGAACCTGTCCCTCCAGCATGTTCTGTTGATTGTGGCAATGAGGTTGAGGTCTCTGGAGTGTGTGGTGTGAAGGGATTTGGATTTCTTTAGATGTAGCATTTATAACAGGGCTGGGTCAGACATGGCTTTGTAAGTCCCCTCTTAGTAGATGATATGAGACAGAGAATAGCTGGAGTTTTTTTGAGTCTGTCCATGTTGGACATGTGTTTAAGGCCTAGGATCCTCTTTATGAGATACTTTTGTGGCCTTTTTAGCTGGTGCATGAGTCCCGTGAGGCACATGCCAAATGGGGCTTTATACCTGATGATTAGCCTAATGTGGGAAGAGTAGAGAGAGATGGTGACCTCTTTCTTCCTGGATGCAAAAGCCCTGGTAATGAGACGTGCCACATAGAAGGACTTTCTGACCACCGTGGCAATGTGGTGGTTGAAGGAGAGGTTGCTGTCAAACTGTGTCCCCAGATCTCTTATAATGCCTTCAGTGTTCAATGGGCTCACATCCATGTGTTAAATAGTGGGAACTGAGTTTTTCCCAAAGGGGATGATGATGTATTTTTTGGCATTAAGCTTAAGCTTAAGGCCATGGTTTTAATACCAGTCATTTGTCTCAGTGAGGCCTTTCTGCAGAATATCTACATCACTTGGAGAGTTAATAATGGCTCCCAGCTTGCAGTCGTCTGTGAACTTGGTCAGCCAGAGTCCCTCCATGTTGGCTTGGACATTTCAGAAGTAGATGCCAAACAGGAAAGGAACCAGGACCGATCCCTGTGGGACTCCAGTCATGACTGGTTGGCAGTCTGACTTGGAGTCCACTACTTTCACACTGTGGGTTCTATCTGTGAGGCAATTTGCAACCCACCTAGAAATATAGGGGTTGATGCCTAGTTTGGTGAGTTTATCAATAATTCCTGAGTGGGGAATGATATCAAAGACGTTGGCCAGATCAAGGTAGGCTGTATGAACTGCCTTGCCCTCATCTACAGCTTTGGTGACTGACTCAAAGGTTGAGCAGGCATAATCTACCTTTCACAAAACAAAACTGCATGGGATCTAGAGTTTGGAGATTACCTATATTCTTGTTAATTAGGTCAACGATGATGCGCTCCATAGCCTTACATGTCAGACTCATCAGGCTAATGTGGCAATAATTCTCAGGGTCTGTAGTTGCTCCATCTTTATGGAGAGGGATTACTGTAGCAGTGTGCCATTCAGTAGGGACAAAGCCTGAGGTGAGGCTGTGATTGAATAGGGCACACAGATGTGGTGCCAGCTCACTTTGTAGTTCATGTAGAACACATCCAGGGATATTGTTGGGTCCCATGGAAGCTGTATTCTTGGCCTTGGACAATGCAGCTTTAATCTGTGCTGCAGTAATGCTGGATGCCTTGCACTCCTCTGGTATTGTGATTGGTCCTTTGGGAGGGAGAGAAGCTAATTCTATCTTGAATTTTCCAAAAAGCAAAACTATCATTTTCTAGTCTGTTTAACATTATAATATTTTAATGTTTTGGTTGAGAATACTTGTTTGTAGACATGTATGTGAACAGACTTTTATCTTTCATTGTGTTGTCCTTAATAAGATTTGTTTAGTCCCTGAATCATTAAATAATCTGAAATTCCATTTTATTTTTAACATTACAGAACAGTTTTTATTTCCATGGCAGTTTCTTTATTATAATTACTAACAGCTGTACTGACACATTTCCAAGACATTTACATGAACAGCACAGAATGCTACTGCTGATGTTATGTAACACCACAAGAAAGTGAAACGGAAGAAGGCAAGTGACTGATGAGGTGATGGGAGCACAGTAGATATGGAATGACTTTAAATTTAGATAACATATCAGCAGTTCCTCATTACACATTGTGCTATCATCTGTACCTGTCAGGCATGGAATACCGAGGGTATTTCACATAGTAAAGCAGTTGTATCACTTATAAAAAGCTTTGCATTACTGATAATATTAAAGCTGTAGACCTGGGAGGAACAACAGTTCATCTTAACATAGCAAGCTTTGTTTGTTATTAAATTCCATATTCTTTTACTACACCACAATAGTCACGAAAATACAAGTCAAAATTCCACATGACCCATGATACCCAGTTATATTTTATTTTATTTTTCATCAGGATAGAATAAATTACTGATTATGCATGAAGAAAGGTACTGTGTCAAAGGTAATCAATACGCCCTTTATTTTGAACAGAAATGCACCACACAAGAGGGAATTAAAACTTACTGCAATATGCATTTATTTGTTTGTTAACACTGTTTAGGAATGAAAACCAAGCTAGCTCCAAAAAAAAATCAGGTTTGCTTATATAATGGCATAAAACTAAATGAGAAGAGAGTTTTTCAATGTTATCCATATATTCAGTGCTGTCTACCCCTATTCACTGTTACCTCCAGTTTCTCTTTTTTCTTTTCTGCATATTGCCCTACCGTCTCCCTCTCATGTTTTCCATTGAAGGAAAACACAACTATAGGAAGCCTGCATCCTATTACCCTTTATGCAAACAAATCAGACAAGATTTTTACTTGCATGAAGTGAAAAATATCATACCAGTCTCACCTAGTATCTCATACTTCTGATATCAGAATTTTTGTTAAAAGTAATAGCTTTGTAACTGCACTGCGTATTGTCTAACAGTAGGCCAGATTGATATTCAGCATAATAGAACATGGACTGTCAATGTTCTGAATCTAGAGTTCCTTAAATAAAGGAAGTTTTCTCATCCTCTTTTACACTTAACTGCTTAAAGGAAATGCTCTCATCATCTTTTTTATACTGTTGTAATTCAAAGTATTCAGATATAACTGACAGCCTGCATCCTCATCCTCTTCCATTATGTACACTGCAGGATTCTGAGTTTATAATTTTCTGTCCTGTTGCAAACATGTCATACTGACTTGGGTATTCCATAGTTAAAGCTCTTAAGAACACATTATTAAAGCATACTTCTCAATCTCATAGCACAAGAAAGCTGGACAAAGCTATAAATAATGGGGCGTTAATGTCCCTAAGTAGGAACAAGGTTTAACTGCTGCTTCTGAATGGTATGAAGTCTGAACTTCAGATATCTGTCATTATTTTCTGACTTCAATTCTCAATGAATTGCTAGAAAACAAGAAGTTTTATGAGGAATAGGCCAGAAACATGAGGCAAAAATGTGGGCATTCTTCAAAAATGTGGCCACTTGCAAGGCATGTGTAAAAGCCAATGACATCTGCCTGAAGTGTTACGATGCAGTTCAACCTAATTGTACTTTTCCCCATTCTTTAGTTAATGTCTACGCTGTCCCTGCATTCAGAAGCTTATACGATGCTCATTTCTATACAATATATGTTGCTGCAATTCTTGACACAGTTTGGGCTGTTATTAAAGCTTAAAAAATATATTACATGTTTACACATTTTTGCAGCTTATATTTATTTACAACATTTGTTATAGTGGTTTTCAGAAAGAAGTTTACAATGTAAAGACTTTCAAAGAGTTTCTATACAACATGCTGGTTTAATGCATTAAATAATCAGATTCAATATTTAGTAAAATATCGCCTATGTGAATTATATATCTTCAAATAAATGAACAGAAATGCTCAAATTCTAAACTGAAACATGCCGGATAAAATATTTAAAATAGAAATGTTGTTAATAAACACTGTGCATAATGTATTATCTCATGCTATGCCTGTAAATGGTCTGTTGAGATCAATGTACTACCCTGGCAAGCAAACTAAAATAAATACAAAAAATAAAAAAATATACGGTTAGAAACGCACTGTATTTTCATTGTTCAAAAATGTAGATTAATAAACTAAATTGACATATGTAAGTTAAGAAATACAATAATTGCAGGGCCTTTTATCTAGAGAAGTATTAACCCAAATAAACTAGTATATCTTCCTGCATGGTTTCATGTGAGTTGAGTTATTTTAATATGATGCCCCATGTTTAGTTACACAGCCATAGTTTTGCCCATGCTATTGGCAGTGGACTGTTGTGCTAAAAGAAGACAACAGAAGCACTTTCATCAGTAACCCACGAAAAGCAGACTTCTTAAAAGAATAATGCTTTCATAAGGTACAACTAGAGCTGAATTTTTCAAATGGTATAGAATTCTATCACATGCTCCATCTAATTTGGTATATCACCTACACACTCATATTTATAAAAAACTTCAAGACTATTACAACTTTGCATAACAAGGGATTTCCTCACTTACATGCATGGAATAGCAGGAAGCACATGCATATACACGTACATGTATGCATCTGTTGAGAATTACACACATGCAGACATATGAACACACATGCACACACACACCCACACAAACACACTTTCCCATAAGAAGATTTCCATTTGGAAAATTATAGCAATATTTTTGATCCTGATAGTAGTTTTCAGATGAAAAAAAAAGTCATATTCATACTTAAATTTGACAAAGAAAGGTGATGCACCTTACTACTTAAGGTGACCGGCTGATTGCCAATGCAATACCCTAGCCTGGGCTCCAGTTCAAGTAATCCTAATTTCTCCACTTAGCAATTATGAGATATGATGCCAGATGCATTGATAAAAATGAAGAGTTTTAAACTAGCATTATGTGAGAAAAGAAAAAGTATTTACTAAAATATTATATAATGTTCTATAAAAATAAATAAATAAACCATGGTGTTTGTCATCCTTTGCCAGATGCCCAGAGTGTTTCTGCTTGAATCCAAGCCACCCAAAGCTAAGAATAAGAAATTAAGCTTATCTGAGTTTGATCTGCACTTTTACATCTGTATTTCACTGTTTTACAACATTAATTTGTACCTTTATTAAGTTTTTACTATTTGTACCTGCTTATTACCTGTACATGTTTTGCACTGAAATATTATTTAGTTAGCATAGACTAGATCCAGACTTGCTGAATCTAGCTTGCTTTTCATACACTTGAACTCAAATCCAGCCATCTTATATTAGGAAGGGTTCCCCCGCACCCCTGTGGCAGAACTGCATGGATATAGCCTTGTCTGAGCTGGGGATTGCTGGAGGAAGATCATTGTGTGATTTCCTATTGGCAACTAGTTTAAAACTGTTTAATATCACCTGTATATAAGCCTCACTTTTGAAAAATGTTTGGCTCAATTAACCAGAGCTGCTCAGTGTTTGGTGTCCTTTGCCACAGATCCAGGTGTTTCTGCTTGAATTCAAGCCATCCAAAGCTAAGACCAAGAAATTAAGCTTATTTTGAGTTTGATCTGCACTTTTTCATCTGTATTTTATTGTTTTATTGCATTAATTTGTGCTTATTTCACTGTTTTTACTTTGTGCCTGCTTATTACCTGTACTTGTTTTGCACTGAAATGTTGCTTAGTTAGCATAGACTAGAGCCAGACTTGCTGAATCTAACCTGTTTTTTCATACACTTGTACTCAAATCCATCCATCTTACATTATGATAAGCTTCCGTGCACCTTTGTAGCAGAAGAGTGTGTATTGCTGGAGGAAGGATCATTGTTGGGTTTCCTATTACCAAACTAGCATAAAACTGTTTAATTTTGTCTATATCTAAGCCTCACACTTGCGTGTAGTTGCACACCGCATGACGGGGGGTTAGCAGTGCCTTGTATACATGCAAAAACCCAAAGGAACTATTTTTTCCCTAGACAACAGTCAGTGAAACCCTCGCATTTCCCTCCTGCTCTGCAGGCAGCACAGATGCGCGCTTCTGCACTGCAGACAACTCTCCTTAGCACTGAGTAGCATATAACAAATTAGTACTTAAGAATTATCTGCTACTATGGACATTCAGTTTCCCAACATTTCTCCAGCCAGCCTGATTGACATGGGCATCCTGAGGCAATGTAGCAATTGTCTCATGTATACTGACAACCACTTGTTCCTAAAGCATGCAAATACAGTATGTGATCAATGTAACTATACCATGAATCTAGAATTAGTTCTCTCTGTAATGATAAACAAGATATCAAATGGGTTGTCAGCACACACACACACACACACACACACACACACACACACACACACACACACACACACACACACACACACACACACAAACACACACACACACACACTCACGTCTCCACCCACACAAGATAAGGTCAAGACACATAAACCCACATACATATAGGTAATCCCTAAAAGGCTGGCAAAAGACCTGAGACCTCCCAAGCACAAACAACCTGCACATACAGGTACACAAACAGATTCCACCACTACACATAACAACACACATATCAGTGTCTCAGTGATTAAGCCCCTAAGGCAAAACACCTCAAAACCTAATATCCTAGTTACAGACGACTCAATAGTCAGACACACAGATGTCCCTCTCATCAAGCTGGATAAGAAGAAGGTCACAGTCAGCTGCCTGTTGGGTGCCAGGATCCATCAAATCATGCACGCACTAAAGTCACTCAGCAACAATTAATGTTATGACTCTGTCATATTGCATGTTGGACTGAATGACTTGCGACGCACCTCTATAGACTATATGAAGAGAGACATGACTGAACTCTCAGATTAGGTGTCCCAGGCATGTATATCCCTAGACCTAAGCAGCATTCTACTAACAAGTTGACAGAAAACACCAGGAAGGACCCTGTTGACCAGAGACGGTAGAGTCAAATATACAGACCAGATACACAAATTTGACCTAGGTTTCGTCTTTATTATACAGACTTCTTCAGAATAAGCAGCATTCTACCTTCATCTAGGATGATGCCACAGTTCAAAAAAAATATATTGATTTCAGTAATTGGCTTAGCGTCTAGTGTCACTTCATGGGGATCCAGTATTTGATAGCCTGGGGAGACATGGTCAACAGACCATGCTGCTTTGCCAGACAGGGCCTTCACCTGTCTGCTCAATGCTTTGGATACTGGCAAAGAAGCTTTCCTCCCTCACAGTGCCTTTTTTAGGCAATGGCAAAACAACATAACTTCCAATGCAAAAAAAAAATCCACTAGAGACAAACTCAAGGTCATGCTGCTTAATGCTAGAACCCTAAACAGTAAACTGCACTCCCTGGAAGCCTTCCTCACCTTAGAAGATGCTGATGTCTCTGAAACCACTGAGATTTGGTTCAAGGCCGTAGAGAGCACTCCAGTCATACAAGTCTACAATGCCTTTCACATGTTCAGATTTCAAAATGAGCATGAAAGAACTAAAGGTGTAGGCATATCCATCTTCATTAAATCCAAATACACCTCGAGACAGGCAAAACAATAGAACTCTCTTGAGCTACTCCAGGTCCAAATAACTATAGTCAAAAATATCCTACCACATCATCGCTAGCTACAGGTTTCCCAGCATGAACCAGGAGAAGCCCACCCCTAACTTGAATTGCTAGAGTCACTCAATATACAGCCAAACACCTTGGTCACTAGAGTTTCAACTATCCTTTCATCAGTTGTGCAACTTATACAAGCACCAACACGATTGCTCTGAGGTTCATCTCTTTGTTGATTCAAATGCCCTGGAACAGTTGGTCTGCACCCCCATCAAAGGGTTCAAATGTCCTAGACCTAGTGCTCACCAACATGTTGGAACCCTGCATTACCCTCTGTGTTTTGCCCTCCCTGGTAAGTTCAGACTATATGTCAGTCTTGTTTGAAGTAAAAAATCAGACCTGACACGCCCACAGAAGCAAAAAAAAAAAAAATGAAACATTTCTCCAAACCAAACTATAGCCTGCTAAGCAATGGTATAAAAATTTTCAAAGCCCCTGCTAGCACAGCCAACAATGACGCCTATGCATAAAAGTACACAAATGTCCTATATAGCCACTTAAACAAATGTATTGACTCAGCTGTACCTGACAGGACTAAAACCAGGTCCTCCCAAAAAACCCTGTTGGACTATAACAAAAGAAAAAAGATGATGTCTAAGAACAAGAGGGAACTTACTCAACAGAGGAAGAATACCTACCACAGCTTGAACAAGCAAATCAGATATCTTGTAATGTCCTCTAAGGCTAGTTATAAGACTAAATATGCATCCCTAGCTAAAGACAACCATAAGGCATTCTTTAGCTGTGTCATAAACCCAAAAGGGAATGTCCAACTGTGTGCCAAACTTATAGAGGATGGTACCACTCACACTGAACCAGAGGAAATTTCCAACCTGCTAGCTGACAAACTTGGCAATAACTTCACCCCCCATCCCCACCAGCCATACCCCAAATTATTCCTGACACCAGTCAGATAGCATCCCAGGTTGCTTACTCATCATCATCTTCTTTCGGCTGTTCCCATTAGGGGTCACCACAGCGGATCACCATTTTCCATTTCTTCCTGTCCTCTGCATCTTGCTCTGTCACACCAACCACCTGCATGTCCTCTCCATAAACCTTATCTTAGGCCTTCCTCTTTTCCTGTTACCTGGTAGATTCATCCTTAGCATCTTTTTCCCAATATACCCAGCATCTCTCTTCAGCACATGTCCAAACCAACGTAATCTTGCCTCTCTGGTTTTGTCTCCAAACCTTCCAACCTGGGATGACCCTCTAACATACTTATTCCTAATTCTGTCCACCCTTGTCACACCCAGTGCAAATCTAAATATCTTTAACTCTGCCACATCCAGCTCAAACCCCTGCCTTTTTGTCAATGCCACTATCTCCAACCCATATAACATAGCTGGTCTCACTACCCTCTTGTAGACCTTCCCTTTCACTCTTACAGGTACTCGTCTGTCACAAATCACTCCTGACACTTTTCTCCACCCACTCCATCCTGCCTGTACTCTCTTCTTCACCTCTCTTCCACACTCACCGTTACTGTGAACTATTGACCCCAAGTATTTAAACTCATCCACCTTCGCCACCTCTACTCCTTGCATCCTCACAATTCTTCTATCCTCCCTCTCATTCACACACATATATTCTGTCTTAGTCTTGCTGACCTTCATTCCTCTTCTCTCTAGAGCATATCTCCATCTCTCCAGTGTCTCCTCCACCTGTTCCCTACTCTCACTACAGATCACAATGTCATCTGCAAACATCATAGTCCATGCTTACTAAACAATCTAAAACAAAAGACCTAGTGGAACCACTTGGCACTCTCTTTAACCATAGCCTAAGCACTGGCTTTGTTCCCTCAGAGTGGAGAACAGCAACAGTAATCCCCTTGCACAAAGTGGGTCCATCAACTGACCCAGAAAACTATTGACCCATAAACCTAACCAGCCTAAGCTGTAAGGCCATGGAAAGAATCATCATGGACCTTATCAACAAGGACACAGGTGACCTTCAAACTCTAAACCCCATACAGTTTGTTTTCAACAAGGATAGATCTTGCTTATTAAACCTGATGACTTCTTTTAGAATGTCGCCAAAGCCCTGGATGGGAGCAAAGAAGTACATACTGCCCATCTTGAGTTAGTCAAGTCTTTTGACACAATTCCCCACTCAGTTATCATTGAGAAACTGTCCCATCTTGGGATTAACCCATACATCAATAGATGGGTAGCCAACTGTCTCACCAACAGAATGCACACTGTTAAAGTTGGGGAGTTCATCTTCACCAGTAGACCAGTTACTAGCGGGGTACCACAAAGATCTGTGCTGGGGCCTTTACTGTCTGGAATCTATTTCACTGAGGTCCACATAAAAGTAGAAGGCCTGTGGCTTACCAGGTTTGCAGATGACTGCAAACTGGGTGTAATCATTAAGTTCCCCAATGATGTAACCATATTACAGAAGGGGCTGATTCAGACAAATGATTGGTACCAAAGTCACAGACTGAAACTAAATGCAAAACAAAATGTCTTCTTATCCCCTTTGG
>NC_056726.1:138319305-138356805 GCF_019279795.1 Protopterus annectens
CCGCAGGTGGGTGGCTCTGCTTTGGTCATTTGTTGTACCTCAGACCACTCATCATTTACCCCTGATCCCTCTAGTAGTGCACCTAGTCATCTATGGATTGAGGGTTAACCACATCCTCTGCAGCTGTTGGGGGTCCACTCAGTGGGCAAGCAAGAGCCAGTCTTGTCATTCTTGGGAGAGGGAACAGGGAGGCTTCCCTGTTGTGTCAGAATGCTGCTGCTGTAATTACTAACTCAGCTGCACCCATTTCTCCTTACAAAAATAAGCAGAAAACTAAGCATGTGTCTGTTCCTCCTCAAATTTCCTTAGACAGCAGCAGTTTACTGTGTCTGACTCAAGGATTAATTCAGGGTGTTTGTTGGTCCTTCTCATTAAATAGTTTCTGGTTAAACTAAGATGAATACCTCTTTTCTGGACAGAGTCAAGATTCTGAATCTGAACAGGAAGATGAAGGGACAAATAAAGGGTTTTCTCCTCAGATTTGTTTCAGGTTCAGAGGAGAGCTCAGTTTCTGATTCTCCTTGTGGGGGGTTCTCTTTCTATGAGATTATTGCTAGAATGTGTGAGTGCTTTCAGTAGGAGAAAACTAGGGCACCTCACTTCTTCAGAAATATCATGAGTTGTTACAGGAGGAATTTCAGAACCTACACCAATTCTTCTTGTCTTGTTTGCTTTAAAGGAAGTGTCTGTTACTGCCTGCAGTTTTCCTGAGAGTCAGCCAGCTGCCCCTAAAGAGGCAGATAGGATGTATAAAGTTCTTTATTCGCTTAAATGTTTATACACTATTCCCAAACCTGACCTAGCAGTTATAGCTTTAGATGATCTCACTGCTGCTAAACCCTTGGTTAATTCCAGTGCTGCTCTTTCTGATATGGATGTGAAAATTATTGGTAAATACGGAAAAAAGTGCATACTTGTGCAACTTTGAGTTTCAGAATTTTGAATTGTCATGCTCATATGTTAAAGTTTGTTCTCTCACCCTGGGGATCACTTCTGTGGCTCTGCTCGACAGGGGCACAGGAAAATAATTTTCTTGGGTGGCGAAAGCCAGGGTATCTTTTTGGCTAGGCTTATATAGGCCCTAGGGCCAATAGCCTAGTACCTACCTATAAACCTATGACAAATTTTGAAAGTATAAGGAAAGCTTAATCTGCAGTTTCTTCTTGTGAAGAAAATTCTGCTTTAAATAACTTAACTTCTTTTGCATAGGTCACTACTCATTGTTTGCATTATGTATGACTATGTTGACCCTACTTCCAGGACTAGGGCCTATGGTACTGTTTTGTGGAGGTTTACATAGATGAATTCTCAGAACCTTCAAAATGATAATAGAATAAGATTTTAAATTTCCCTTTGGACAGAGACTTATTTTTGGCCTCTTGCTGCATAGATAATCAAAACATTTGATGAAAGGGGTACGTGGATCCAAAAATCTCTAAGATTTTCCTGCCCTTCCTTTCCAAATTTTCTAAGGGGTTCTCTAACTCCTCATCCAATTTTGGCAAAAAGCAGAATAAACAGTCTCAAGTAAACAGTTTAAGAAGAAATGCCAAAGGGGTTTTAGAAAGAAGCAAAAAACCTCCCAAACCCAAGGACAGTCCAATAAGTGTGAGTGACTGTTCAACAGACCTCATGACCCCCTCCCAACCTGGCCCCTTTTTTCTTCCAGAAAGTCTGAATCTCCATTTTTCTCCTTGGCCAAAGTTAGTTTCAAAAGGGTTATGAATATATTCATCAAGGTTATAAATGGCAGTGGGAGGAATTTCCTCCTTTCCAAGGTGTCATTCTTCATCCTCCAGATCAGAGCTTTAAAGTGGGCATAATGGTTAAGGACTTTGCCTCTGATGCACAAGGTACAAGGCTTGCTCCTGACCTCCGGCCAATGCCTGTTTGGATGTTTGCCATGTTCTCTCCATGTCTCTGTGGGGTTCTTCCCACCTCTGAAAAATATGCTGAGTGTTTCCAGCTCAAACTCACAAATGAATGGAGCTGTGGGCAACAGCATAGACTCTACTTGGCCCCCTAAACGGGGAAGAGTTGTACAGAATAACTTCTTTGGGAATCTTCTGTGGTATGCAGTATCCTGAAGATAGGAGAATACAGATGACAGGCTTCACACTGTGGCAGGGCTAGCCACTCGGTGTAAAATATGGCTGTAGGTGATTTGGTCATGTTGACTAATGTCGCCAAATGAGCATGGGTATTTGCCAGTGATAAGTGGGTTGTGAGGACCTGACCTACTCTGACCTATGCCAGGAACCCATGCTAATGGTAGGAGGGTGAATGTGCCCCTGATGGCCAGTGTGTACCTGCAATAAAGTCCAGCAGCCCTGGATCAATAAGCTACTGGCCAGCCAGTGTCCATTTGCCTGGCCTGGGTTACCTGGCATAGCTCTGTTGAGTGGAATCTGGATATAAAATGAATCAAACTGCAAAACATGAACTAAGAATTGCTACACTCAATGTATGTTCACTGACAGGATGGAGCTTGGAAGTGGATGACATGATGGTATTGAGGAGGCTGGACATCCTATGCATCCAAGAGACAAGATGAAAGGGCAGTGCAGCAAAGAGACTTGGTTTGGGATCCAGAGTCTACCACTCAGGAGGAGGGCAGGCTAGAAATGGTGCGGGAATTGTGGTGAAAGACAAGCATCAGAAGGCAGTGAGTGATATCATCAGAATTAATGACAGAGTCATGGCAATCAGACTCCAGTGTAATGATAGGGCAGGATTCATAATCTCACCTATGCCCCACAGCAGGGTTGTGATAGTGAGGAAAAGAGTGCATTCAGACAGCAGTTGCAGGACCTACTAGATAAACAGGACAACAGGAATTGGTGTTGATAATGGGTGACTTAAACACACATATCAGGACAGACAGAACAAGATCTGAGGACTGCCTGGGTCCACATGGGTGAGGCAAAAATAATAAAGGACAGGCCAGTCTAGACATCTGTCTAGCAAATGGCTTCATAATAGCCAACACATGGTTCAGAAAGAGAGACAGTCACAAGATAACATACAAAAGTGGACAACACACAACTCAGGTGGCCTTCCTCCTAGTAAGGAAAGGCCACTAGCATAAAATCAGTGATCACAAAGTGATCTACAGTGAAGTAGTTGGCCCAAAGCGTGAACCACTGGTTGCCACAATCATCTGTAAGTAATGGATAGAGAGAGCTGCAAGGTCAACAGAGACTGCAGTAAAGACCTGGAAGTTGCGTGGAAAGAAAGTGCAACAGGTCAAGGAATTACTCAAGGCTCTAGCACCCCAAGAATTGTAGGAGGCAGGTGGAGTGGAAAAAGAATGTCAGCACCTCAAAACAGCATGTGTGAGAACTACAGAACAGATATGTGGCTGAGAAAGGTATGGAGTTAAGGCACATAAGGAAAGCTGGTGGTGGAATGCAGAAGTCCAGGAAGTCATCAAAAGAAGAAAGAGTGCAGGAAAAAGTGGGAGACTGAAATGACAGACCTAGCTAGGAAGGAATACTGCTTAGCTAACAAAGAAGCTAAGAAAGGAGTTTCAATAGCAAAGAGCATGGCAATAGAGGCACTCTACCAGATTCTGGAAAGTGACTCAGTAAGTTCATAGGTGTGTACTAGGCTAATGGCCCTAGAACCTCTACAAGCCTAGCCAATAGATATCCCTGGCATTGTGCCACCCAACGTTAGTCACCAGTGCCTCTATCTAGAAGAGCCACTGGAGTGATCCCCGGGGTGTATTTTCTATTTCCCATCCACTAGTACTGATAGCACTTGTTTGTGCTGTAATAATTGCTACAGTCCTGAATACAACAAATCTGTATCTGGACTACTGTACTAACAGGAAAGGTGGGAAAACAAGCTAGAACTTTTTTTGTTTGTTTTTAGCAGAAATACAGTTAAAACAGTAATAAAATCACTTTAAACACAGTGTAGGCTACCACACTTGAATGTGTAGCAATTATATATCAAAAACAGTTAAATTAAATGCAATTAAATGAACAAATGACTTAACTGAAGGGTAGAACCCAGTATAATCAAGAAAAAGCAAAATGGAGGTACTTACAGTCTCTCTTTCTCCTTTCTGTTGCTCTTGTAGTCTGCAGGATGCCAAAACTGGATCCGTGGAGCTTAAAACAAACGCAAATCCGTGCAAGCATGGGTTTTTAAAGCAGAAAGTTGAAAGGGATAGAAAAGCTATCCAAATGGGCAATAATCTACAATTTCAGAGCTAGAAATGACTCCTGTTATGGTAGAAAGGCTACCTAGTGCTTACCACTCCCACTGATAAGCTGAAAGGCTTCCCTCTTTCACGGAAAGGTCTGTTGAGCTCAGAAACTACAATACAGCCCTGAATACAGCAAATCTGTATTTGGATTACTCTAGTAACAGGAAAGGCAGCAAAACAAGCTAGAACTTTTTTTTTGTTTTGTTTTTAGCAGAAGAACAGTTAAAACAGTAATAAAATCACTTTAAACACAGTGCAGGCTAGCACACTTGAGTGTGTAGCAATAATACAGCAAAAAAAGTTAAATTAAATGCAATTAAATGAAAAAAAGCAATTTATGTGGCACAAAGAAACTATATCAGATTGAAAGACAAAGATAGAAAGATAAAGAAGATAGTTAGACACCCTTCATAAGGTATGCCAGCAACAGTCTCCTCACCAGACCACAGGACATTAAAGGAAGATGGAAAGAGTACTTCTAGAAGCTTCTAAATAAACAATATTCCTCACAAGCTGTATGCTCCAGACACAACCTAGAATGAAAGAAGAAAAGGAGTCCACCCTAGAAGAAGTATGAATAGAACTTAGGAAAGTGATGTCAGGCAAAGCAGCAAACTCAGATGAGGTCACAGCAGATATGATAAAGATGCTGGGTGAACTAGGGGAGAAATGGCTCCTGAAGGTACTCATAGCAGTGTGGAGCGAAAGGCATATCACAGACGACTGGAGAACAAGCATACTTGCGCCAGTGTACAAAAAGAAAGAGGACATCCACAACACTGGGCAGTACAGAGGTATCAGTCTCCTGTCACATTGCATGAAAATTCTGGAGAGGGTGATTGATAAATGTATAAGCAGAGCAGTAGAAAGTAAGATGGGAGATGAGCAGCTTGGATTCAGATCAGGATGCACCACAACTGACCTGATGTTTGCAGTGAGACAGTTGAGAAGAAGTCAGAGATGAGGAAAGAGTCCATCTGGGCATTCCCGGACTTGGAGAAAGTATACGACGAGGTCCAAAGAAAGCTGATTTGGAAAGTACTGCAGTGGTTCAAAGAACCAGAAGCATTGGTAGAATTAGTGCAGGCTATGTACAAGGACCCAGTGACTCAAGTACAAACAGTGTTTGGTCTCACAGAGGGATTTCCAGTAGGAGTGGGTGTGCACTAGGATTCAGCTCTGATCCCACTGCTGTTCATACTGGTGGTGGATTACATTAGTAAACAGGTTTGAAGGGACAGATCAACAAACTTGTTGTATGCAGATGATGTGGCATTACAGGCAGACTCTGAGCAACAACTTCAGCAAAGGTTAGGGGATTGGAATGCAAAACTGAAGGCACATGGGATGAAACTAAGCACCAATAAGACAGTGGTAATGGCAGCAAAATGGGGAAATCAGAAGAAGCTGAGAAGTGAGATACAAGGGAAGATAGTGGAACAGGTTAACAGCTTCAAGTATCTGGGAGGGGCGGCTGATGAGAAGAAGTCTGAATGATGAGGTCAAAGCTAGAATCAGAGGGGCTGCAGCCAACTGGCATAGAGTGTCAGGTGTAGTGCATGTCAAAAGAATGCCAAAGAAGTTGAAAAGTAAGGTGTACAAAACAATGGTGCAACCAGTACTACTGTATGGCACAGAAACCTAGGCAGTAAAGACAGAGCAGATGAGAAAGTTAAAGGTGATGGAAATGAAGTCTCTGAGAAGGGTGGTAAGATGCACACTGTGGGATAGATGAAGAAATGAGGATATAACGGCAGAAGCCAAAGTAGCTCTAATTGCAGAAAAGATCAAAGATTATGGTAGTTTGGGCATATGTGCAGAAAAGCAGAAGACAATCTGGTAAACATTCCTCATCTTTCAGAATCAGACTCTGTTTCCACCAGTTCTTCATCACATGCTGTCCTAAGTTTTGAAAACCCCAGTTCCACCTTTGCAGGTCAAGAAGCATTTTTTTTCAAAGATGTTCTTAATGCCAAAGAGAGAAAATGCTTGGAGACCAATTCTGGATTTCTCTTTCTTATACCCATTTGTGATTGGCCAAATTAAAAATGATGTCACTTGCCAACCTGCTACCTCTTCTTTCTCTTTCAAGTTTCCTGGTAACAGTAGACTTAAAATATGTTATTATCACATACCTTTTCATCCAGACTTCAGACATTTCTTAGTTTGTGTGTATACAGATCATATTATCAGTTCTCTGCTTTACCCTTTGGACTATCCCTACACTACGAGTATTCACAGAATGTCTATTTCCAGTTGTAGCTCATTGTAGGCTACAGGATATCTACATTCTTCTATATTTACATGACTTGCTTATCTTCAGAGAGTCTTTTTCAAAGTGTCAGGAACCTCTCTTTTGGGTGAGTCAAATCTTATACAAGCTGAGATTCCAAGAGAATATTCAAAAGTCTTTTCTTTTCTTGACTCCTTCATATAGGATTATGTTATTGGGATGTCAACTAGACACCTCATTTCAAAGAGTGTTTCTTCCATAGGAAAAAATAGATTTATATCAAGATCTATGTCTAAGGTTTTACCACTCAAACTTCGGTCACTGTTAGGAAATACCTCAGGATGTTGGGGATCATGGTTTCTATGATTCTCATAATACTTCGGGCAAGGCAGGGTCATAGAGACAGCCTCCCACAGTGCTGTATGTCATTATGTTAAAGCACCCTAGTAGGGCTGTCTCATAATAGCTGAATAGCATACTTTCCGAATTTAGCCCAAAGTATTGGTAAGCGTGTGTGTGTGTGTGTGTGTGTGTGTGTGTGTGTGTGTGTGTGTGTGTGTGTGTGTGTGTGTGTGTGTGTGTGTGTGTGTGTGTGTGTGTGTGTGTGTGTGTGTGTGTGTGTGTGTGTGTGTGTGTGTGTGTGTGTGCGTGCACACAAGTGTGCTTGTCTGTGCCTGCATCTATTCACATAATTGTGTGCTTATGTACATATAAAGCAAAAATGCCCCAATAAGCAAAATGTAAATCAATCAAACTGACAAATAAATAAAATAAAATAAAAATAAAAAAAGTACATATTCACACAATTAAGGATTTATTAAACAATTGTGAGTATTTTCCTGTCGAAGGGGTTGTATTGGTTGCACTGTGAAGGTATGTTCATTTCTGATGTTCCCCATTGGTAATAAAAATCCTTTTTCAGATGGACCTGACCCTTTCGAATATCCCTTGATAAGGTGGTCAGAAACGTTGAAACACAAGAAAAAAAAAAACAACAGGAGACAACAGAAAGAAACATACCTTCACAGTGCAACCAATACAACCCCTTCCACAGGAACCAGGCCCCTCAGATGAATAAATTGCAATGTACACAGCACAGACAGAGGAGATAAGGAATTTTACAGTGGCTAATATGACAGCTTTTGTAAGTACTGACTGTAACGTGAATATTTTAATGAATGACAAGAGGGGTTTTAAAATTTACAATTTCTCAACTGTTAACATCAACAGCAATTGTGGTGATCTGTTTACTAATGTTTTTTCTTTCATGCCAGATAGAAAAGAGACAGAAATTATATTTAAGGAAAATAAATATATCTTTGATGTTTAATGAATTACCTTCAGTGATTACTACCTTTAAACTATCTAGTGCATTTAACCCACCCCTACATCTGGTTTTAGACCTTTTTGAAAAAATCTGCGAACTTGATTTTAGGACTATATATTAGGTAGAAGAAAATGTAGAAAAGAACCTAACATCACACACTATGATTGGGAATTAATAAAATGTCTCAAAAATAAAAATGCAAGGGTTATAAAACAAAACAAAGGGGGTGGGGTAGTAGATTATAACTCGAGGATGCATGATATTTTGAAGATTGACACATATGAACCATTGAGTAAAAACAAACAATGTAGCATATCAAAAAATAAGGATAAACTTAAAGATATGTTAATTGAAGCGCATGTGACCAAAGAGGAATTTAACTTTATGAACATTACATCATCTAAGGTACCTATGGTTTTCAGGGAACCAAAGATTCTCAAAAGCACAAGTAACCCCCAATGCATCCGATTGTGGATGGTAGTGGCTCTATAACAAGTGCTAGTGCACAAATTTTAGATGTTATACTGAAACATTTTTTAACGTATGACATTGATTCTTGTAAAGATTTGTGGCAATTTTTGGAGAAGGTTAATGAGTTGTGATTTAATGAAAATGATCTATTAATAACAGCTGATGTGAGGGACCTCTATAAAGTTATACCCCATGAGCTGGGAGTGGCATGGTTTACTGAATATCTTAGGAGGAACGAGTTGTATGATAAATTAATGGAAATGCTTCTACAAAATAACTTCATCTTCTTTGAAGGGAATTGTTATATACAAAAAGAAGGGGTTGCAATGTGGTCACCACGTGGATCTCTCTTTGCTAATATAATTATGCTAGAATGGAGCATCAGTTTATAACCAACAGTGAATACAACAGCATGTTTAGATTGTACTTGCACTATTTGGATGATGATTTTATAGTATGTGAGGGACAAAAGAGTACCACCTTTTTGTCATTTACATATGAAACCAGTGATACTAGTTCATAGGTTCATAGGTAGGCACTAGGCTATTGGCCCTAGGGCCTATATAAGCCTAGCCAAAAAGGTACCCCGGCTTTCGCCACCCAAGAAAATTATTTTCCTGTGCCCCTGTCGAGCAGAACCACAGAAGTGATCCCCGGGGTGAATTTCCTATTTCCCATCCAATCATCAAGATTTTTCTTGAAGAGCGCTAATGAGGAGCTTTGTTTGATATAGTTAGGTAGTTTGCTCCAGAGTATGGGAAGTCTCTGGGACAGGAATCTATCCTTCCAGCATGTCCTGTTTATTGTGGTGACAAGATTTAGGTCTCTAGAGCATGTAGCTCGGAGGGATTTGGATTTCTTAAAGTGGAGCATGTCCAACAGTTCTGGGGTTGACATAGCTTTGTATGTTAGGCAGAGATCGCCTCTGACTAAGCGATATGCAGTGGAGTAAAGCTGTAGTTTTTTGAGATGGTCTGCATAGGGCATCTGTTTGAGGCTGGTAGTCCTCTTTGTGAGGTATTTCTGGGGCCTTTCCAGTTGTTGTAGATGTCTTGTGAGGTACATACCAAAAGGGGCATTGTACTCTATAATGGGTCTAATGAGTGATGAGTAGAGGGGAACAATTGCCTCTTTTTTCATGGATGAAAAACCTTTTGTGATGAGGTGTACCATGTAGAAGGATTTCCTGACTACTGTGGCAATGTCATTATCAAAGGAGAGACTATTGTCCACCTGTGTCCCAAGGTTTCTTATCACACTTTCTGTGTTAAGTAAGCTACTACGTATGTGGTAGTTCATGGGTACAGAGATTTTACTAAAAGGGATGACAATGCACTTTTTGGCATTGAGCTTGAGGCCATGGCTTTGACACCAGGCATCTGTATCAGTGAGGCCCTTTTGTAGGATATCCACATTGTTAGGAGTTTCAATTATGGCTCCTAGTTTGCAGTCATCTGCTAGCTTCATTAGCCAAAGACCTTCTGTGTTAGCCTGTATTTTAGAGAATTAGATACCAAAAAGGAGAGGACCCAGGACTGAACCCTCTTGTACTCCACTTGTCACTGGTCTGAAGTCAGATTTGGAATCTGCTGCTTTCACAGTGTGGGTACTGTCAGTGAGCCAGTTGGTAACCCATCTTGTGACATAGGGTTTTATACCTAGTTTAGTGAGTTTATCTATATTTCCAGAGTTGGGGATGGTGCCAAAAGCCTTGGCGAGATCTATATAGGTTGTGTGAACCACCTTATCCTCATCTATGGCTTTGGTGACTGCTTCAAAGAAGTCTATCAGGTTTAGCAGGCATAATCTGCCTTTTACAAACCTGAACTGGGTAGGGTCCAGAGTTTGGAGATTACCAGTGTCTTTGTTTATAAGTTCCATGATAATATCTTCCATGGCCTTGCAGACTAGGCTCGTCAGGCTAATGTGGTGGTAGTTCCCATGGTCTGTGGTGGATCCCCCTGTGTGGAGTGGGATAACCGTTACTGTGCACCATTCAGTGGGCGCAAAGCCTGATGTGAGGCTATGATTGAACATGGCACATTAGGTGGGGTGCCGGTTCATTCTGTAGTTCGTGTAGAACACAGCCTGGGATGTTGCCAGGTCCCATGAATACTGTGGTCTTGGCTTTGGAGAGTGTGGTTTTTACCTGTGCAGCCATAATTACAGGAACTTTGCATTCTTCCAGTATAGAGATGGGCCCTTTAGGGGGTGAGAGGGGGTAAAGTTAGCACTGAACCTATCTGCCAGGATGTTGACAATATCAGTTGGTTCTGTATATTTAGTGCCATTGTGCTGTAACTCAGAGCAGGTCTGAGTGCTGCCATTGAGATTCTTGGCATTGCTATAGAATGCTTTGTGGTTGTCTTTAGAAACAGTGGCGATTTTGTTTTCGTAACTAGCTTTATAGGATTTTATGAGAGATCTCAGCTTCTTACTGAGGCTGACCAGGGAGTTCCTCCAGTCATGGGATTTTGCTCTTTTTTTGCAGCAGTTTCTTTCTTCTGTTGTAGAGTTTGTTTATGGCAGGGGGCCACCAGATTGAGTAAAAGAGTTGGTACATGAGTAGTTTTCCCAGTTAATGGTGGGGTAGTTGAAATCACCCATTATTAGGATCTTAGGTCGTACCCTAATATTTTCCATTGTGTAGCAGGAAATGAGGAGTGGGAATCATGGGGCATGGTGGGGGATCTGTAGTAAGCTGCAATTTGGATTGAGGTCTTGGCTAGAGTTAGTTGCACTTGGATAATCTCGGATGTATTATGCTGAGCAACTAGCCTTGACGTGTGGATATCTTTAATGAATATGGACACACCTCCGCCTTTAATGTTTCGGTCCAGGTTAGCTGGCTGAAAGGTTGGTATGAATTATAGCCTGGTAATGCAGGGGTGCTCTCAGGAGCCTTGAAGCAGGTCTCTGTCACTGCACAGATGTTGATGTTCTCCATTTTAAGGAGTGCCTCAAGTGAGTGCATTTTGAGGTTTAAACTTCTAGCATTGAGTAGCATTACCCTCAGATTTTGCTTGCCTGTACGTGTTACAGTGGTGAATTTGTCATTTGAGCCTTGCTTAAAAAAGGCATTATAGGGGTGGCAAGAGGAGCCTTAGCCAATATCTGGAATCTCAAGGGCGAAAGGTGCAGGACATCTCTGGCAAAGCATCGTGGTCTATTGATCATGTCATCCCAGGCAGACAGATACTCGATCCCCTTAGAATGAAACCAGAAGCTTAGCCAATTGGTGAAGTCAGTCATTTTGTCCTTGTACTGTGGTATCATTCTGGGTGATGGCAGGGTGATACTCAGGGCTAGGGTCATACCTGCCTGGGCTACAAGATCAGAGAGCTCCTCCATGTCTCTTGCCATGTAGTCCAGGGAGGTACATCTCAGGTCATTCACACCATCATGGACAATGACAGAGTCATATTTGTACTTGTTGTGGAGTGACCTGAGTGCGTGCGTTATGTGGCGGATCCTGGCACCCGACAGGCAGCTGACAGTAACTTTCTGCTTGTTTAGCCTGGTGTGTGGAACATCAGTCTGCCTGACAATAGAATCACCTATGACTAGAGTGTTGGGTACGTTATTACGCCTTATGGGCTGTGGTTGGGTGGCACACTGAGTTTGTGGGCTATGTGTCATTTGGTTTGTGTTCGGGGGGCTGGAGGTTGCTTGTATTTCTGCTTTGGAGGTCTCTGTTGCTTGGGCAGATTTTTATTGAGAGCCCCCATGAATGTAGGTGTGTGTTTTGTGTTTCTATGTGTGTGTTTTGGTGGTGTAGGTTTTGAGGGACCTCTCCTCTTGACTGTCTAGTCTAGTCTTGGGTGAAGACAGCAGTTTGGCTATATAAGTGCATCTCTCACAGGCTGTAGTGTTGGGTGGTAGGAGGAGAGGATTGTCTGTGTACATGAGGTAATTGCTGCATTGCCCCAAGATGCCCAGATTCATCAGGTAGACGGAACAAAACACCGGGAGATGACCCATAGACATATCTGGATATGTGCTTATTTATTAAGTACTAAAAACTGTTTTCCTCTAAACAAGTGAGGAAAGTTGAGAACTGTAGTAATTTGTAGCTTATTTAGTGCTTACAATAAGTTCCGAACAATTGCTGAGCTCAAAGAAACAGATTTCTACACTTTCCTCCCACAAGAGTGCAGACCTAGGGTTACACCTGTCCCTCTGTGTGAGGGACAGTCCTATTTTGGGCAGTTGTGTCCTGGGAAAAAAACTAAAAAAAATGGCAAATGTCCTGAGATTTTAAGACAAAATGTATTTCTTAAGTTTTTTTAATAGTTGCAAAAACAGTTATTTTGTATCTGAAACACATAAATATTATATGAAATATCATATGTAATGCAAATGATATAACAATAAGTTTTTATTTTGGCAAAAAAGTGAAGTTTTGTCCTTTGTACTGGCTGTGGGTAGGTTTTGTCTTGCAAAATCTCACGTTTCTACAAAAAATGTCCCATTTTGGGCATTTGAAAAGGTGGCAACCCTATGCAGACCACACCTTCTTAATGTAAAATAACTTGCCCTAAGCCCAAGTGCTTAAACCAGAACTAATACACTTTTAGAATAACAGACATAAACTTAGTCCATACCTAGAAATGCTGTATTGAGAGCTGGCCAGGCTGTCCCTTTAACTGGCTGTTACAAATGTGAAATAGCAGGGGACTTGATTACTGACCTCCTTATTCAAAATGATGACAGAAGTAGCACTGATCATTGAAATAGCCAAGCTTAGTGACTAAATCATCCTGAATACTGAAAGACATAAGATAATAAAATACCAAGCATGTTTGCAGAAATTAAAGTACATTTGAACAAAGACACCCAGATACTTTCAGTAGTAGTGGGAATAAATGGACTGAAAATAAAAAATAATTTCCAACTGTATGTGAATAGGCAATCAATACAGATAACCCAATATGAACTACAGAAGAAGGCAACTAGAGGTGCATTTTGGGTGCTGAGGTTAAAAAACAAACAAAAAAAACTTTTGAAAACCTTAAGGACTTTAATAATACTGATTCCACAAATGCTAACTATGCTCCAAAATTCGGAGGGGTCAGTTACTGTTACATCACCAAAAATCTCTAAACATTTGCAGTTTATGTTATGGCAAAGATATCACCACACACACACACACACACACACACACACACACACACACACACACACACACACACACACACACACACACACACACACACACTCACACACATACACACACACACACACACACACACACACACACACACACACACACACACACACACACACACACACACACACACACACACACACACACACACACACACACACACACAAACACACACACCTTTCTAATGTATTTAACTCCCAGTACGTTGCATCACAAAAGAAAAGTTTATTCATGGGAAGAATGATTCATACATACAGGTTTAAAGACTCTGACCCTTTTTTAATGCAGTTCCCCCTTTAAGCTTGTGCACTTTCACAGGTCTACTTCACTTGACCTAAAACTCATTTGACTGACACCCATTTCACCGACACCCAACTGACCTAAATTTCATTTGACTGAGAACACATTTGACTGACTCTCATTTCACCGACATTTAAGACATAGACTTGTTGTGGGTTTCCTTCACCTGTGACTTGCTTGTGATAAAAAGAATTACTGTCACTTTCAGTGCTGTTAGAATTCCGATAGTCATGCAGAAAGTAGTGTTGTAGTGTTTCTCAATGTGGGTTTGTCTCTTTGCATTTTATTGGGATGTATCTAAAGTAATTTGGCAAATGTTCTGTGTGTTCTCAGTAGTAGTGGTAGCATGTAAAAGTACTGTATGGCAAGTTAAATGTAGATGCCTTTTCCCCACTGTAGTGCAATCCTGGAGTAAGTATATATATATATATATATATATATATATATATATATATATATATATATATATATACATATATATATATATATATATATCATTAGGGGGGTGGGGGTAGTTTTTAAGTTCTGGAAAGGGTTAGTTATAAGTGTGCTTGTCTATGGTTTAAGATTTAGTATGTTGACATTCAGCATTGTAAGCTGTCGGTGAAATGGGAGTCAGTCAAATGAGTTGTAAGTCAAATGAAATTTAATTCAATTGGGTGTCGGTCAAATGGGTGTCACTCAAATGAGTTTTAGGTCAAGGGAAGTAGATCCTCTTTAATACCTCCTCCTTTCTGTCCTTTCTGCTTTGGCACAAAATTGCCATCAGCACATAAATGAAATGCCCTCCACCTTCTTCTGTTTATGGCACTCTCTGCTTTCTGTCCTGAAGCTTGTTTCTTCTCTTGTTTCCACTCAATCATAGGTTCATAGGTTCATAGGTTTATACTAGGCTATCTGCCCTAAGGCATTTATAAGCCTAGCCCAAAGTTTTGTGGCTTACGCCACCCCTTATATGAAAAAATACTGTGCCCATTAGTTTGTTGTGCCTCTGTCCAGCAGTGACACAGAGATTATTCCCGGGGTAAACCTACGATCTCCCATCCACAGGTCAAGATTTCTCTTGAACAGAGCCAGAGAGGTGCTCTGCCTCACATGGACCGGGATTTTATTCCACAGCATAGGGAGTCTCTGAGTGATAAATCTATCCCTCCAGCACGTCCTATTTATATCCGTGCTAAGGTTTAAGTCGCTTGCTCTAGTGGTTTTGGTGGATTTAGATTTTTTGAGGTGGAGCATGTCCATTAATTCCGGGTTGGACATGGCCTTGTATGTCAGGCACATGTCACCTCTGAGCAGACGGTATGCGACTGAATAGAGCTGGAGTTTCTTCAATCTGGCAGCATATGACAGATTTTGGAGTCCCATTATCCTTTTGGTGAGGAACTTTTGGGGTCTCTCCAATTGCTGCAGATGTCGGGTGAGATACATCCCGAATAGGGCATTGTACTCTATCATTGGTCTGATAAGTGAAGAGTACAGGGGAACAATGACCTCACTAGATCTGGATGTGAATCTCTTCATGATCAGGTGGGCAATGTAGAAGGTCTTTCTAACCACTTTAGCAACGTGAGTGTCAAAAGAAAGGCCACTGTCAACCTGGGTCCCCAGGTCCCTGATAACCTCTTCTGTGCTTAGTGGATTGCCACCTATATGGTAGCTTGGGGTTACCTTGTTTTTCCCGAAGGGTATGACTATACATTTTTTGGCGATTAACTTCAGGCCATGGCTCTGGCACCAGCTAGCTGTTTCCGTGAGCTCCTTCTGAAGGGTATCCGTGTCCGATGCACTTTCCACTATGGCACCCAGTTTGCAGTCATCTGCAAACTTTGTCAACAAAGTCCTCCCATGTTGGCCTGTACTTCTGAGAAGTAGATGCCGAACAATAGGGAGCCAAGGACCGAGCCCTGTGGGACACCACTTGTGACCAGCTTGGAGTCTGACATAGCGCCAGCAACTCTAACCCTGTGGGTTCTGTCCTTAAGCCAGTTTGCAACCCATCTTGTGACATATGGGTTTACATTTAAGCTGGTAAGTTTTTCTACAATACCCAAGTGGGGTATTGTGTCGAAAGCCTTTGCAAGGTCAAGGTAGGCTGTATGGACTGCCGTTCCCTCATCAATGGCCTTGGTGACTGTTTCGAAGAAGTCGACCAAGTTCAAAAGGCATGATCTGCCCTTGACGAAGCCAAACTGGGTCGGGTCCAATGTCTGCAAGTCCCCTATATCTTTGTTTATGAGCTCCATTATGATCCTCTCCATAGCTTTGCAGACTAGACTTGTTAAACTTATGGGGCGGTAATTACCAGGGTCCGTAGAGGCACCACCTTTGTGGAGTGGGACCACAGTTGCCATACGTCACTCCTTGGGCACGTATCCTGTGGTAAGGCTGAGATTAAACAGCTGCCTTATGTGCGGGTTTAATTCCTCATTTAGCTCATGTAGCACACAGCTGGGGACACCATCCGGTCCCACTGATGCTGTGTTTTTAGCTTTAGAGAGAGCAGCTTTCACCTGCGCATTTGAGATGTCTGGGAGGCTACACTCCGCTGGGATAGTTATCTCTCCTTTAGGGGGGGAGAGGGGGGTGAAGTTTGCACTGAACCTGTCTGCCAGTATGTTGGCAATGTCTGTGGGTTCAGTGATTTTTGTATCATTTTGGACTAATTCTGAGCATATCTGGGAGTTTCCACCCATCATTCTTATTATTGTCTTCCACACATATTTTATGGGCCTGGGCCTTCTTCATGTAGCTTTTTCTATGTCTTCATTTCTTGCTTTCACCATTCCTGTTATACTTTTCGGTGAACTGTTCCCAGCCCATTATTAATTTGTTCTACCTCTTTTCCTACCTTATTCCTTCTTTCTACTTTTGTTCACATTTTCTGTTTTATCAAGATTGTACTTTATCGAAATCTGAAAGATGCAAAAAACACCTCTCTCAAAGACATTCTATGTTTGATATTTCTAGAGTAGTAAACAAGAAACTGAGAAAGAAAGAAAAAACATTTAAATGACATATATTTTCAAAATGATAACATAGTCTTATACAAAGTTCTCATCTTTTCCATTGTTAGGCATCAGTGGTCAATAACACAATACTCAGTGACTCATATTTCATTGCATCCATATACTGAGCCAATACCAGGATATCAAGGGAAAACTCAACTCCTAATGTGCTTCTCATAAGCAATCAGGGGTCCAGCCATGGAATTATGGTCTGGTCACCTAGTTACCTATCATCTTACTGAATGATTGTTGTGTAGCTTTAGAATACCTCTTCACTATCATGTTACTTCAGTAGGAAGCATATTATCTGTTACAAAACATACAGAACAAAATGAGTAAGCAACAAACCAGTTCCATCGGTTATGGATGGACTCTTGCTGATGTTTGTCTTTCACTAAGAAACCCGGCTCAAATACAAATGTTAGTCCTTGCATGCTTATCATGGCTATTGCAGTTTGCCTAGTCCAGAAAACTAGCCAATTATGCCACACAACAGTTTGTCAGAAACATACCTCCATACTTAGAAATCCCTCAAGCGTTTGGGCACAAACAATCTTGGTGAAATTATCAAAACCTTCCTATTTTTCTCTCTAACTGACAATGGGTGCCAGTATTAGACCTGAGACAGACAGATAACTTACTAGCAAACTTCATCTGTCAATTTAGTACTGACCTGTCTTTCAAGTAACTGAACATATAGTTGAAGGTATTTCTGACTTTTCAAATGACTTCCATTTCCCCTGTCTTTTCATCAAAATAAATTAATAGTTCAAGGACATCCAAAGCTAAGAGTTTGCTGGGCCAGATGGGCCATAATTCAGTTTTATCAGGGCATGCAATACCATTACTGTAAATCTATTGACTCATTGCAGCCAATTGACACCTCCAGCTGCTTCTGCTGTTACATTGTACTGGCACCTTTAGGTATCAAATATTGCTTGTTCATATTTGCATCAATAATTCCAAAACTATGTTACATAGAAAATATTAAAATATTTCATCTTAAAGCTTACACAAGTGGCAAACTCAACTGTACTAATAGATGACCTCTGTCTAGTGCAGGTAAAGATATATTAATTGTCCATGTAATATTTATATGGATATTAACTTTATGTTTTTTTCTAAATATCTCAAAAACCAAGTATCACAGACAGAACTGCTTCGCCTCATTTGAAAGCTCTCAGGTAGATGAACAAAATGCTGCTGACAAGATGTGCTTAACTTGAGAGGTTACTGAGGTATTGTAAGTCATTTAGAAAATATTACAAATGTAATAGTTACTATGTTTATTGTGACTTAAAACATTTTAGCTTAAGACATAGAACCTAAAGAAAACTACCAATATAAAAATAGTTTGTGCTAAAGAGTTTGCTATTTATACTTTTTTAGTAATCCCTGTGTCCCGATATATGAACATTTGTTCACAGGTTCATAGGTAGGTACTAGGCTATCTCCCTGAAGGCATTTATAAGCCTAGCTGGAATGTGTTGGCTTTCGCCACCCCCTTAGATTAGTTCCTTGTGCCTCTGTCCAGCAGAGCCATTGAAGTGATCCCTGGGGTAAATGTTCTGATTCCCATCCACTTGTCAAGTTTTCTCTTCAAGAGCGTTAGCGAGGAGCTCAGCCTAATGTAGACTGGAATCTTGTTCCACAGCATGGGAAGTCTCTGGGACAGGAATATATTCCTCCAGCACGTCCTATTTATTGTTGTGGTGAGGTTTAGATCCCTGGAGCATGTGGCTTGAGGGGATATGGTTTTCTTTAGGTGGACCATGTCTATCAATTCTGGGTCGGACATGGCCTTGTATGTCAGGCAGAGATCACCTCTGAGTAGGTGGTATGCAACCAAGTACAGCTGGAGTTTCTTCAGTCGAGCTGCATAAGGTATCTGCTTGAGGCCAGTGATCCTCTTGGTGAGGTACTTCTGTGGTCTTTCCAGTTGTTGCAGGTGTCTTGTAAGGTACATCCCAAATGGGGCATTGTACTCCATGATGGGTCTGATGAGTGATGCATAGAGGGGCTCAATGACCTCTTTCGATCTGGATGCAAACCCTTCTGTGATTAGAGAGGCCAAGGATTTTCTAACCACTTTGGCAATGTGATTATCAAAGGAGAGGCTACTATCTACGTGGGTCCCCAGAATCCCTTATTATGTCTTCTGCATTTAGATGGCTACTGCCTATGTGGTAGTTTGTCGGTACTCTGTTTATTCCAAAGGGGATGACTATGCACTTTTTGGTATTTAGCTTCAGGCCATGGTTTTGACACCAGGTATCTGTTTCAGTGAGACCCTTTTGGAGGATGTCTGTGTCATCCGGAGAGTCAGTTATAGCCCCTACTTTGCAGTCGTCTGTGAACTTGGTCAGCTATAGTCCTCCTGTGCTTGCCTGAGAAGTATATGCCAAACAAGAGGGGTCGTAGGACTGAGCCCTGGGGAACGCCACTCCCGGTTTAGAGTCAGACTTAGCTCCCACAACTCTTACCATGTGGGTTCTGTCCGTGAGCCATTTGGCAACCCATCTCATTATATATGGGTTTATGATCAGGCTGGTGAGCTTGTCTATAATGCCTGAGTGGGGAATGGTGTTGAAGGCCTTTGTGAGGTCTAGGTAGTTTGTGTGGACCACCTTTCCTTTGTCTATAGCCTTGGTAACTGTCTCAAAGAAGTCCACCAGGTTTAGGAGGCATGATCTGTGCTTAACAAAGCCAAACTGGGTAGGGTCCAGTGTTTGGAGGATCCCAATGTCTCTGTAAATGATATCCATGATGATGTGCTCCATAGCTTTGCAGACCAAGCTAGTCAGGTTTATAGGGCGATAGTTCCTGGGGTCCGTTGTGGCTCCACCTTTGTGAAGTGGAATAACCATTGCTGTGCGCCACTCTGTGGGCACATAGCCTGTGGAGAGGCTGAGTTTAAACAGTGTGTTTAGGTGAGGGGTTAGTTCATCTTTGAGCTCTTGTGGGACACAGCCTGGGACACCGTCCAGTCCCATTGATGCTGTGTTTTTGGCTTTGGAGATGGCTGTTTTAACCTGAGTATTTGTGATTTCAGGGGCATTACATTCTTCTGGTATAGTTATGGGCCCTTTCAGGGCTGAGTTGGGGGTGAAGTTTGCACTGAACCTGTCTGCCAGGATGTTGACTATATTGGTTGGTTCAGTGTATTTTGTGCCATTCTGCACTAACTTCAAGCAGATCTGAGAATTGCCACTTAAATTATTGACATAGCTAAAGAATGCCTTGTGGTTATCTTTGGAGTCCATGGCAATTTTTCTTTCGAAGCTAGCCTTGGATGATTTTATGACGGAATGTAGTTTCTTGCTGATACTGATCAGGGATGTCTTCCCTTCTTGGGATTTTACTCTTTTCTATACTAGTTTCCTCCTTCTATTATATAGTTTGTTTATGGCAGGAGTCCTCCAGTCTGGTTTCCTTTTCTTGGAGGAGTGAGTCTTGGTTTTGTTTTGGATAGCACGATCCATGCATTCTTGTAGGTGCCCATAGACTGCATTAGTAAAGGATTTTGCAGCTTGGACAGCGTTATCCTTTAGCAGGGAGGCTTTGAAACTTCCCACCTTGGTCTTAAGTAATGTGAAGTTTGCTTTTGAAAAGTTTTTCATGGTGGTTTCTTTGACCAGGGGTGGTGGCAGAATGTGGATATCCAGAGTGATTAGTTTATGGTCAGATCTAACCAACAAGGGGATGATGTCTGGTATGGAACACTAGTCACCCATGTTGGTGATTACCAGGTCCAATATGTTGTCACCTCTGGTGGTGGTGTTGACCAGTTGATCCAGGATGTTTGAGTTTATAAATTCTAGGAAATGTTGCGCAAGAGAATTTGTACTTGAGTAGTTCTCCCAGTTAATGCTTGTGTAATTGAAATCACCCAATATCAAGGTGTTTGGTAGGACCTTTATGTTTCCCAGTGTTTCCAGGAATGCAGAGTGGGGGTCCTGGGACATGGTGGGTGATCTGTAGCAAGCTATAATTTAAATAGCAGTTTTGCCCATTGTTAGTTGCACGTGGATGATCTCTGAAGCATCGTGCTGTGCCACTAACCTGGAGGTGTGGGTATCCTTGATGAATATGGATATGCCCCGCCTTTTGTATTGCGGTCCGGGTTTTGTGGCCGAAATGTATGGTATAAGTTGTAGCCTAGTAGTGCTGGGGTGCTCTCTGCAGCCTTAAACCAGGTTTCTGTTACTGCACATATATCAATTTTCTCTATACAAAGGAGTGCCTCGAGTGCGTGCATTTTGAGGTTTAGACTTCTGGCATTGAGTAGCATTACCCTCAGTTTTTTGTTACTTGTGCTATTTACGGCAGTGGGTTTGTCTTTTGAGCCTTGCCTAAAAAAGGCACTATGGGGGTGGCAAGAGCCTTGGCCAGTATTCGAAAACCTAAGGATGACAGGTGCAAGCCATCTCGAGCGAAGCAGTGTGGCTTGTCGAGCATGTCATCCCAGGCTGACAGACATTGGATCCTCTTTGAATGACACCAGAAGCTTAGCCAGTTGTTGAAATTGATAATTTTTTCTCTATACCATGGTATCATTCTTGGTGAGGGCAGGATGCTACTCAGGGTCAGGGTCATACCGGCCTGGGCTACGTGATCAGAGAGCTCCGCCATGTCTCTTTTCATGTAGTCCAGGGAGGTACGGCTCAGGTCATTCACACCAATATGGACAATGACAAAGTCATATTTGTACTTGTTCTGGAGTGACCTGAGTGCTTGTGTTATGTGGCGAATCCTGGCAACTGACAGGCAGCTAACAGTAACCTACTCCTTGTTCAGTCTAGTGAGTGGACGTCAGTGTGTCTGACTATAGAGTCACCTATTACTAGTATATTGGGTATGTTATTTTGCCTTAAGGGCTGTGATTGCATGGAACACTGGTTTTGTGAAGTATGTGTTTCATGGTTTGTGTTGGGGTGTGGAGGTTGCTTTGATGTCTGCTTTTGAGGTCTCTGTTGCTTTTGCAGATTTTTATTTAGAGCCACCGAGTATGTTTTCGTGTATTTATGTGTGTTTTTTGCTGGTGCTGGCTTCATAGTTCTATGTAAGACTAGTGGTGTGATGCAAGTAATTCCCTTCTCTTCTTGATTGCCTGGTTCAGTCTTGGGTTGAGAGAGCTTAGCCTCCAGTTTGGCTGTATAATTGCATCTCTCGCATGTATTAGTGTTTGGTGGAAGGAGGAGTGGGTTGTCTGTGTACATGAGGCAATTGTAACATTGCCTCAAAATGCCCAGATTCACCAGTTGGACCGGAGAGTATACAAGAAACTGCCCTTTGGACATGCCTGGCTAGGTACAGTGAACAGTTTTACTGATTGGTCGGTAAGGTTGAATAGAGAGCCTTGTCCTTCTCTACAGTATCGGGGGATTTAGTGCTAGTGTTTATAAGTGCTTGCTATGAGTTTTGAGCAGTGCAGGGATGAGAAGTGAATGGTTTCAGTGCTTAAGTTAAGCGTTTGTCTAGTTCCAAGGGAAAAATTGAAGAGTAGACTTTGTGGAGCCGGGAATAGTTATACCCTAGCTAACCGGCACTGCCCGACACGCAAAACCATGCAAATGCAGGTTTTATAGCAAGGAAATGAAAGCAATATAAATTTGCCCAAAATGGCCAGTAAACAACTAATTTCTGTCCTGAAACCACTCCTCCAGGGACAGATAGTCTGCTCAAAGCTCCCTCTCTCACAGTGAACAGAGAAGCTTCCTTCTATCTAAGTACGGTATGGGCAAACACAGAAACTTTTAACACAGCCTGAATTCAGCACTAACCTGAAAACTGGACTATACTAGCTTAGAAAGGTGGGAAAACAAGTATATATATATATATATATATATATATATATATATATATATATATATAGATATAGATATATATATATATATATATATATATATATAGATATATATATATATATATTTTTTTTTTTTTTTTAAGAAAATAAAGCAGATACAATCAAAAAAACTATTTAAATGCACAGAAATGGCTATCACACTTAAGTGTGTAGACTACAACAGTTAAACAGGTAATTTAAACACAAAAATGACTTTGTTAATGTGCAGACAGTAAAATAAGTACAATATGTAGCTGAAACAAGCCTTTTAAATCACAGAAACTCTAGAAAATTGGCATTTTAGGTGGAATTAGCTAAAGGCAGCAAGAAAATGCAGAAAAATGATACTTAATCACTCCAAAGTCTCTCTTTTGTCTCTCTGCTGCTGTAGAACTCTGCAGGGCACCAGGCAGGAGCTTGCTGAGCTGTATACTGTATACTGTTAGAAATGTGTATACTGTTAGAAATGTGAAGACATAATTTGATTTTTCAAAAAGCTGAGTCTCCGGGACTCTCCGCCCATTGGAAGTTGCAGTGCAAACCTCCAGAACTCCATTGGAGGGAATGAATTAAGATGTATCATTAATTCTTGCCTATCCACGGGTACTTTTCCTGAGCTTTTACCCATTAATAATAAGTTGGACTAACGCAACAAGCTTTACCCATATATGCTTTTGGTCTTTAATCTCTTTTGTCTAAAGTATGGAACAAGCATCTTTCTGAACAGCTAACTATTACATATTGACATTTATGGCTTTTCATCTAGCCAGCAGCATGATTTTTACTGCACCTTTTGACCTTACTGATAGCTTATTTGAATCAGTGGGTGTTGGGCACCACATGGGTACAGTCTTCATTGACCTGTCCGAAACCATTGATTCTGTGAGCCATACTTTTTAGAACAAATAGCTCTCCCTTTATTTTCTTACACTTTCTGCTACAAAATGATTTTCCTTAAAAACTGAAACTTCACACTGGTCATTAAGTACACTAGCCTCAAGCACAAACAATAAATGTTGATACTCCCTATGGCTTCATCCTAGGAATATTTTAATTAATCTCTCTATAAGTCCAATCACAATTTCCCAGTGCAACAGAAATACACTTTTATATGCTGAAGATAAGGTCATCTGGGCTTCTGAAAACTCTATTTAGACAATCACAACTACTTTTATTTATGAACTATTGTTATTTAATGTTATAAACAAGTAGCCATGATCGCTATTCTTGACAGAAAATCTCCAAAGTCCTAACTTAGAAATACTTGCAAATCTGGTTGAATTCATCACCATCCTTTGCTACTCAGATATAAAAATTTAAGCTGTAAAATATCTTCAACACTACAAAGCTGTTGCGCAATTAACAGCATTGAGGATTACGAGTGGGTTTCTCATCACAACCTGCTAATTATGATATTCACCTTGAGAGTGAATCATGACATCCATATCAAGACCACAAAATTAAGGGTTAAGATTTGAGACATTATCGTAATTCTTTGTTGTGTTTTATCAGCGTTCAAAACCAAAAAGCACATGGCAAGCACTGCTAGAAAGATAGTGTAACTCACCTTCTATGCCGTTCAACTGTCCAGATTTTTGCATAATGTCCAGATTTTTTGCCCTATATGTTTAATCTGTTCCTCAGACAAATCACAAAGGAATTAAGTCATTAAATAATGACATACATTTGCATTTCAGACTTCATATCCTTCAAAAAATGCAGGTTAACACAAATCCTGTTATTCTAGTAACTTTCTAAGCTGATAAAAAGGAAGTCAATGACCTGTTACCAGCACAGACAGCAGAGAGAGAGAGAGAGAGAGGGAGAGAGAAACAAATCTTCGCTATTATTGGTCAGTACAGGCAGATTTATCTGCCTAGTGTAAGACCATACCTTAACAAGTTAAGGTGGAGGTGATTAACATGTTAAGATCATGTCTTATACTTTAATAGCGCTTAACTGATTTGTCTTTTTTCTGGATATCAGAGTGTAATCACCAAGCTCCATGCACTAATGCTGATTAGGAAGATAAGCAGGCTGTTGAAAATAGGTGTTTTGTTTACTATCCTTAAGTAGAATCTGCCTAGCAGAGGAGTCACCCCTGAGCAAAACATACACAGACTTCAAACTATACAGAATAAAATCCAAAGCTTCATTAATTGGGCACTTAAGTGGAAGTGTCACTATCTTACATATAGCAGCATATGTAACAATCAAGCTGAGACATCTTCCTTATCAGCATACTTTTTATCCCAAAATTATTCATCTTAAATACTGAAGTTTCTTAACATATCTGGTAACTGTCAAAAATGTTCTCGTAGGCTCTGAGATAATCAGGCTGTGATTCTTCTTCTTTCAAGATATCTCATCATTCACTGTCTCATTCAGTCATTGCCATCTATAATGTGTGAAACTGTAATCTGAACATTCTCCCATGGGTACTTAGACAGACACTTAGATTGTCTGCCATTGTAATTTATTTCAAACACATTTAAAACAAAAAGCAAGGTTTAGCACAAACTGTAATTATTTATATTTATTAAACCTGAGGTCTGGACTTGATTGATAGTGAACTGGTGTCTAATATGCATTTTTTTTGATATGCTAAAATTACTGTATGTGCTTTTAAGATGATTCAGTTTGACACTCTATTTGGCTGGCATGCACTGTATTTCTTCTTTTGAATTATGTTGTAAATAGGTTCTGACACAAAGAAAGCTGCATTTATGGTTCAGCTGAAGTAACGTCAATAGTATAATATGTAGCACACTTTTCTTTTGAGCATAAGACTGAGGGTTCTACTCCTGCACCAGGAAGATGGATTGGTGACACTACAGCATAGCATAAGGGGGATGCTGCACTCCTGAGTATGTTGTCCTTCAAAAGCGATATTAAACTAAGGCCTCATCTACTTAAGCTAGTGGTAGCTCAGCTGGATGTAAAAAATCCCATGACACCTATCCAAAGCAGCATGGGAAGTTCCCTGATGACCTGGCTAAATTTATCCTAGTACATTAAATACCACTTTGGGTCTCACCTGAAAAGAGGCCACTAGTCTAGTGAGACTAATCTGGTCGACAAAGGATAAATAAAATAAAATAATGTTCAGTTATCTGTAAAGTAAACACAAATCATTAAGTTCATTAAGTCCAATTGAATTATTTATCTCCTTCTATACTATGAACACTTGCCCATGACAATTCTAATCTTTTTGCACCACTACTTCTCCTAGTCCTCCTCATTGTCTAACTATTCTAAATGCTCTATCTTCCTATCAGTACACTCCTTCTTGTCTTCTTCATGTGATTTACTTCCCTAACATTGAAGGGATGGTCTAATGGATAAGGTGTTTACTTCACAATCACAAAGTGCAGAGTTTGACTCCTACATGTGAAAAAAAAATTGGCTAGGCAAAAAATGGCCTACAAAGGCAGGTATCCTAATGCATACCTGTGAACTCTAGATATAATGCCTTGTGTTTCTTAAAAGAATGCAATTTGTGATGATATGGGCTAGTTCCAGCATAGCCAGCTGGCGTTCTGTAAAGAATGATATGTCCTTTGAATATCAAACTGATTTATATAAGATGTTTGTGTTAGAACTCTATTTGAACTTTATGGCATTTGAATATCAAACTGATTTGCACAAATGCTTATGTTACAAATGTATTAGAACTATATATATATATATATATATATATATATATATATATATATATATATATGTTAGCAAAGGACGCTGGAAGAGAAACGGTTACTCTCTGTCCAGTAAGTTGGAAAATCCTTAAATTAAATTAGCTGTTAAGCCAACAACACAGCACCACACTGTGCTGAATGGAACTGGAGTCACTGAGTCTGGAAGAGGCCAATATTTAATAGCCTCTATAAAGAAGAGGGGAAGTACTGTAATTGTTTCATGGCTCCAGGGCACTGCCATAAAAATGTAGGTGTGCATTGTAGCCATCTATGCTAAATTCATGTCTCAGCTTCAAAGGGGATACTGTGAGAATCTAGAGTAAGATGACCAGATGAGGTCATTCTGCCAGCCATCTTGGAAACTATGTTTTAGATATCACAGTGGGAAGTCTCTCAGTATTGACTATTCTGTCTTGGGGGTGACAAAAAGAAGGATCATTCGCCACATCATCTGCCTTGCTCTATTAAGTAAGTATGGAATAGTAATTCTCCTAGATTCAGTCAGGAAAATATAATGAATCTTAGCTTAGGTATTGTTTTTCTTTATTTGTCTGAGTCTGTCCATCAATGTTATTTTCAATATTTCCTGTGATTTGAACTCTGTGGTTTACTGTAAGTATATATTCATTATAGTAATGTTCTTTTAGTATTTACTATTAAATATATTTAAAACTTTTATTGTGGTTGGTCATTTTAGACAGTAGTTAACCTCTGAGAGTGCTTATATTTATTTGGTGACACCATGTGGGTCACTCCTGAAGGCTTAACTGTCTTGGTCAACTACTACCATTTGTATTAGTATTAATATTACACAATATAATTGGACACCCTTTGTTAAGGGCCTTAGAGAAGATGATTACGGAATGTCTGGCGGCAGTGATAACTACCTTATACTCTGGGTAGAAGGGGCACAGCAGGTAAATCTGTGCTATCCTTTACCAGGTGTGTGTGTGTGTGTGTGTGTGTGTGTGTGTGTGTGTGTGTGTGTGTGTGTGTGTGTGTGTGTGTGTGTGTTTGTGTGCTTGAAAAATCAAATCTCACAGAGTGTGTGTGTGTCAGCTATTTTGGGCAGGGACATGAAGCACTAATTTTCACAGAGAGGGTGCTGGAGGACTTGGCTTGGAGACTCGGATGAGGGCCTAATCCTACAGCTGTACCGGTGAGAAGTCTTATTGGTGACCAAGAGGGAGACAGATATAGAGAAATCCAGACTCCAGGCTGAGTGCGTTCCCTGTGTGCTCTTAAGGGAAATCATACTTGGTGCAGGGAGCTGCATCTGAAAATACTGAGTGTATCCATTTGTATTCCAAGTGAATGTCCTCCTCCAGTGTCAATGGTGAAGATTGAGGCTCCTTGATTACTGGCCTAGAGAGGGTTGTTACACAAGTTACAATACTGCTCTTCCATACAGCAATCATTTTGGCTAAAAAGGTCAGTCACCTGAGTGGTCCAAACTGCTGAAAGTCCTAGTTGATTTTACTGACTAATTTCCTTAGTGAATACAGGGTAGTGGAAAACGTTAACATTACTTATCTAGCAAAGTTACTATTTCTGTTTATCTCCTTTTGCAAGCCCTCCAGCTGACCATCACCTTCTATCTATCCCTTCTTTTGTTCTAATGTCCCCAGTAATATTTCCTTGTTTTTAACTGCACCAGAGGAAGGTCTAGAATGAGAAGTGACACTCAGTGTATCAGCCTGCAACACCAGATATGCTGTCTTGCATGTCAGGGAATTTTTTTGTATGCCATAACTAAGTAGGTGCATGTAATTCCAGTTTGGTCTGCCACACCCCTTTAATGTCAAATAGCTAAGAACAAATTTACTTCATAATTTCTGCGTCTTGCTTGTTAACACAAAGTCTTTGTTACCTCACACCACATGAATGTTATCCTGTTTCTAGCACTCCTGCTTATTCCTTGTATTCAGTTCACTTGTAAGTATAAACCATCAGACATATTCAGTACTTCTTTAACAGGTTCATGCATCCGTAGGCATGAACTATGCTAGCTGCCCTTGTGAGATGTTTTAAGCCTAGACAATTTTCCTTTTTGTGATAGAATTAACCTAGCCCATTTGGTTTGAGATTGGCTTTACCCACCCCATGGTAAATAATTATATATTACCCCTAATGAAAATATCTGGGATCATACCACAGATTATTTGAGGTGACTCATGCATGACATAAAGCACTTGGGAGCACCTCTGTCCATTAGTAATAGTATTAATAGCTCTATTACAAAAGGCTTGTTCCTCAAGATCTTTATTTCTTTCTTTGATATACACATTCCTTGCACCCACTCTTCTGTATTCAAACTGTATGTCATCTGGCTTACTTTTGAATCTGTTTTTATTTTTAATTTCTAATTCATCAGTTGCATGCAGCTGCATATATTTTCATTATATTTTTCCCGTTCTTTAATCTTATATGCTATATCACTAAAATCAAGTTTGGACTCACCGTGGGGTAAACTCAGTAGGGCTAATGATGACAGCGAAGTCTCTAATCTCTTTCATTTGGGGTGTATTTTAAACCTGTGTTTTTCTGTAATCTTTGTTTTCCTTTGTGGTACTGCTATCTACTTTGTGTAACTATTTGTTATTACTGTGGTGGTTGATTGTTTGTGAATACATGTAATTATCATGGAGACTGATATGGATTGTTAAATGGGGCATTCCACTTTGGAGCACAATGTGACTGGCCTGTGAAGTCACCATTAATCACTTACTATAGATGGCAGACTTGAAAAATCTAATGTGATTAATGAACCATATATTAAATGACACAGACTAAAGTTGCTGGTTTCCAAAAAACTCAGGAGGGATCCAGAATTTGAGTGCTTGTGGGCTAGTTTACTGAATCTTGAAATCAAGGCTGTTACCCAGTCTCTTCAGGTACAACAGTTCCACGAGAATGGACCATGAATCCAAAATAGGACATCTCTACCAGAAAGTAGATGACCTTCAAAGTAAACAGAGATAAAATGACTTACACTTGTCTGGCTGTCAGAGGGTATAGAATGCAATGATCTGTTGCAATTCTTTCAGACCTAGTTACACAGAAACATAAACCTGCAAAATCAGATCATCATAGAAAGGCATTGTCATCCCTTTAGGCCTCCAACAATACAAGGAACACCTTCATGGCAAATCATGTTTTGCCCTAATCAGCTTTGCTAACAAGGTAACACTATTGCAGCAAAGTAAAGAGGCCAGAAAATTCATTATGTGTGAGAAAAATGTATATTGGTACAAAGATTATTTACAAGAAGAAATGACATGGTGGGAAATTTGCTATATAAATAGTTTATTCTATAAGAAATCTGTTGTGAACGTCTACAAATTTACTGACATTCTCATTTGAGTCTGCCAATATAGCTATGACACTTCAGAAAGACAAACAATGCACCACAGACTTATCAGGCCTACATTTAACAAATGTTTAGTATTAATATTATTTTGCCTGTTACAGAATTTAAACATATTTCACTAAATGCAAGATGTTTGAAGTCAGATACAAATTACAGTGATATGAAAAGTTATTTGCAGCCTTTACATGCTGAGATTACATTGATACAAGAATTAAAAATTAGCAAAAACACAGTATATCTATGAAAAGCATTTGTGAAACAGATTGCTTTGGTGGTCTGAGAGCTTATTCAAGGGGGAGTGAGGATTTTTCTTAATAATAAGCAAGACTGGACTATTTTAGAAACTCAGAAGGACATTGAAGGTCAGTGAAGGAGAATGGAGCCAATAGGTAATACTTTGCTGTGGAGGTGAATTGCTTGGCATCAACATCTTGAGCACACAGAAAGCTGGGTATGACTGGAGTGACTCAGTCATAATTCTCTATGTTCATTTTAACATACTATTATTACACCAAGCTAGAATTTTAACAGGGTGAGCATACTACTCTGATGTTACTTGCCTTCTGCAGCAGTTTGTTATTATATAGTATATAATATAGTACTATTTCCATTATTATTTGATTATATTTACAGAAATGTGCTGTATTTGAAAAAGAAAAAGAAAAAAATGGACTTGTATAACTTATCTTGCTTGTTAAAAATATATATACTTCCAGAGACATCTGTAGCCTTGTCTAGAACGAAGAATATTATATTACAACTGCTTTTTCTTTTCTATTTTCACCTCCCCTAACTGTCTAATGTTATACCAAGTATTTTTTTTATTTCAAAACATTTTCATTGTAAAGGGTTAATGAAACTTTTCTAAACTTTGTTTTATGCAGTCTACAGGAAATGAAGACCTGGAGTCACTCTCAGCAAAGCTTCAGTTTCAAAAAACATTGCTGAATAAATTTCTTTAAAAATGCATAGTCATGGTTGTCTGGCATTTGTGAATGAGCATTTTCTGATGACACAGTTAACTGTTACTATTAAACTAGAAGGATTACCGCCGTTTCACAAGTTTAGAGTCGTCCTTTCCTTTCGTCTCATCATTGCCATTTCATGTTTTATTTCCCAATGTACTTCTATCTCACTTCTATCTTTTGATCTCCTTACCTTATGTATACCTAACAGCTCTGCAGGAACACTACTTAAATAGTTGTGTTAAAGGGCAGTTTCAGCACAGATTTTCAGGAGCCGCCTTTTGCATATAGTAATGAACCCTACAATGCATCTAAAACTGTCATGTGATATCTATATCAATGCAGAACTTGTATAAATTTATCTCTGACCCTGCTTCTGCTGAGATAATTATTTTAAAATTAGAACTGTAATGGCACATAACTGCATTATCTATAACTAACATCTTGAAGTTTTGATAAACTGATAATTTGAAACAACTGATTTTGCCTAGCAACTACAAAGTATGTCTATTTCTGGCTTTATCTTTGGAACTGATAGGGACAAGGCAAAACTCTTCAGTGTTTTTCTTAGATGAAACTCAAGGATTAACCTTGTTTTCTTCATTTTTCTTCTTTTAGAGGAAACTACTGGAGATGATTTAAGAATTACACTACATAAAACTGATTCTTGCAGTATATAGTAATTGAAACAGACAGAAATGTAAAGAATGCTGATGCTACAAACTGAAGAAAGCGGACGCTCTCCGTGGAATATTTGCTTGTATGTATTCTTGTAGCAGCCTAAAATATACACAGGACCCTAGTGCGACCCAAACAACTATAAGACAGAAAAAAATAAAAACTTTGACATAACTTTTTTCAGCTTGTATCCTTGATAAATATGTTGGCATCTATAGTGATGGGACACCTTTAGATTAATAAGAAAAACAGACCTTACCATTCCTTATCAAAGATTCAAATAAAAAGTAATTACTACAATACATAGGCAAAGAGAGATCACTAGCCATTGATTCTTTCAGAAACAAGAGTTGTAAACTGACTTGGAGTTTAGTGTCAGACTCCCTGTGGTAGCAAGCACTTAAAATGAAAGCCAAGGCGAGTCATGCAGCTTAAATAATTTTGGTCAGTAATATTAAGACAGAAAGGCAAATTATACATTTGCGGAGAACAGAAAAAAAAGATTGAATGAATACCAATTTTATCGCAAAATCTGGATAGCAAAATCAGATGCATTTGCGGTACCATAAGTTCATAGGTTCATAGGACGTCACTTGGCTAATGGCCCTAGGGCCTTTACAAGCCTAGCCATGTGAAAAACCTGTGTACCCTAATTAACTATAGTTAGGAGGCCATTGATAGCAGAGCAATTCTATGATCAGCACAGACTACTCCTGCCCCTGAGAGAAATATGTGCCACCCCTGGGGTTAATTTATGGTCACCCATCCAATTGTCAAGGTTGTGCTTAAATAGGGTCATTCAGGAACATTGCTTCATGTAAACTGGGAGGTTATTCCAGAAGAGTGGCAATCTCTGGGAGATATATCTGTCTCTCCAACATGTTTAGTTAATGCCATAGGCTAGGTTGGGATCCATGGAGTGAGTGACTCTTGTCCCACTTGATTTGCAGATGTGCAGCATATCCATTAGGGTGAAGTCAGCGACTGCTGTGTAGAACAGACGCAGGTCACCTCTCAGCATCTTACATGATACAGAGTACAGTGACAGGGTTTTCAGTCTGTTCATGTAAGTCTCATTTTGAAGGCCCTGGATTACTTTGGTTAGAAACTTCTGTGGTGTCTCCAGTTGCTGCAGGTATCTGGTAAGATACATACACAAGTAAGCATTGTAGTCAGTTAGTGGTCTGATAAGGGCTGAGTACAGAGGAGTTATAAATTCCTTAGTCTTGGATGCAATGCCTTTGTTTATGAGATGCCCAATGTACACGGCTTTCCTTACCACTATGGACACAAGGTTATCAAAGTTTAGATTGCTATCAACCTGTGTTTCCAAGTCTCACACCACTGGGTTTGAGTTTTGAGGGGTACTATCTATATCATAATTAGCAAGAGCTATTTCTTTACAAATGGGATAATAAGGCATTTTTTTGCATTTAGTTATAGTCTGAGACTTTGGCACCAATCATTTGTCTGCATCATCCCATTCTGTAATATGTTTCCATCATTGGGAGACTCAATGATTGGGCCCAGTTTACAGTCATTGGCAAACCTGGTAATCCACAAGCTGTCTACTTTCACATGGACCTCAGAAATAGATTCCAAACAGTATAGGGCCCAGCACAGATCCTTCTGGTATCCCACTGGTAACTGGTCTACTGGTGGAGGTGGACTCCCTAACTTTGACAGTGTGCATTCTGTCAGTGAGTCAGTTGGCTACCCATCTATTGATAGATGGGTTAATCTCCAAATGGGAGAGTTTCTCAATGATCCATGAGGGAGGTATTGTGTCAAAAACCTTGGCTAAATCAAGATAGGTGTATCTACTGCTTTGCCTTCATCCAGGGCTTTGACAACATTCTCAGAGAAGTCCACCAATTTTAATAAGTAAGACTTGCCCTTTATGAAACCAAACTGGGTCGTGACAAGACATTGAAGGTTATCTGTGTCCTTGTTGATACGATCCATAATGATTCTTTCCATGGCCTTGCAGATAAGGCTGGGTAGTCTTATTGGTCAATAGTTTCCTGGGTGTGTTGACAGACCCCTTTGTGCAAGGGTATTATTGTTGCTGCTCTCCACTGTGTTGTAACAAAGCCAGTGCTCAGGCTATGGTTAAAGAGAGTGCCAAGTGGTTCTGCTAGGTCCTGTTTTAGATTGTTTTGTAAGCAACTGGAATGTTATCTGGTCCTATAAAGGCCATTTTTTGGCCTTGGATAGTTCTAGTATGACCTGTTCTTTGGAGATACTTAGGAGAGGACGGGTGTCTGGAATATTTTTTGTGGTATGGCTGGTAGGGACAGGGAGTTGAAGTTATTGCCAAATCTGTCGGATAGCAAGTTAACAATTTCCTCTCATTCATTGTGATGGTACTGTCCACTATAAGTTTGGCACACAGCTGCTCATTCCCTTTTAGGTTTCAGACATAGCTAAAGACTGCCTTATGGCTGTTTTTAGCTAGGGATGCTAATTTAGTCACATAACTAACCTTAGAGGAGTTTACAAGATATCTGATTTGCTTGATCAAGCTGTGGAGGGTATTCTTCCTCTTGTTTCTTGATATCAGTTGCTTTCTGTTGTTATATAACATATTTATATTTACTTTCCACCAGGGTGGCCTGTTTTCTGGGAGGTCCTCATTTTAGTCCTGTCAGGTACAGCTGAGTCAATACATTTGATTAAGTTGTTATATAGGGAATTTGTGTACTTTTCTGCATAGGACTCATTACTGGCTGTGTTAGCAGGGTCTTTGAAACTTTTTATACTATCCTTTAGTAGGCTATAGCTTGCTTTGCAGAAATGTTATAGTTTATTTGCTCCTGTGGGGATGTCAGGTCTGATCTTTACTTCAAACGAGACTGATTTATGGTCTGACACTACAAGGAAATTCAACACATGGGGAATAGTGCAGTGTCCCACCATGTTGGTGAGCACTAGGTCTAGGACATTTGAGCCCATTGTGGGGGTGCAGACCAACTGTTCCAGGGCATTTGAATTAACAAGGTGTTTGGTTGCATACTGAGCAACTCTAGTAAGTCCAGGAAGGTGGTGTGCTTCTCCTGGTTCTTGGTAGAGCTGTAGCTAGTAATGATGTGGTAGGGTATTTTGGCTATAGTTGTTTGGACCCAGAGTAGCTGAAGAGAGTTATACTATTTTACCAGTCTTGATGTGTATACGGATTTAATGAAGGTGGATACATCTCATTCTTTGGTTCTTTCTTGCTCATTTTGAGGTCTGAACCTGTGACGGGCATTGTAGCTTTCTACAGCCAGGGTGCTCTCTGTGGCCTTGAACCAAGTCTCAATGACTGCACAGACGTCAGCATCTTCTAAGGTGAGGAGTGCTTCCAGGGAGTGCAGTTTACTGTTTAGGGTTCTAGCATTAAACAGCATGACCTTGAGTTTGTCTCTAGTGGGTTTCTTTATGCTGTAAGTTTTGTTGTTTTGACATTGCCTAAAAAAGTCACTATGGGGGAGGCTAGCATATTTGCTAGTATTCAAAAGCCTTGAGGACACAGGTGAAGGAAATCTCTGGCAAAGCAGTGTGGTCTGCTGACCATGACTTCCCAGGCTGTCAGATACTGGATCCCCTGGAGTGACACCAGAAGCTAAGCCAATTACTGAACTCAGTCATGTTTTGTCTATATTGTGGCAATATCCTAGGTGAAGGTATTATTCTGCTTATGGGTAGGGACATACCTGCCTGGGACACATAATCTAAGAGTTCAGTCATGTCTCTCTTCATATAGTGCAGGGAGGTATGTCTCAAGTTATCACTCCAACATGTACTATGACAGAATCATAATGGTAATTGTTGCTGAGTGACTTGAGAGTGTGTGCCTGATTTGATGGATCCTGGCACCTGACAGGCAGCTGACTGTGACCTTTTCCTTGTCCACCCTGGTGAAAGGGACATGTGTGTCGCACTATTGTGTGACCTATGACTAGGACATTAGGTTTTGAGGTGTTTTGATTTAGGGGCTTAATTGCTGAGACACTGATATGTGTGTTATGTCTAGTGGTGGATTCTGTTAGTGTATCAGTATGTGTAGGTTGTTTGTACTTGTGAGGTCTCTGGTATTTTTGTATGCTCTTAGTGAGCATCTCCATGTATGTGGGTTTAGGTGTCTTGATCTTATCTTGTGTGAGGGGAGAGATATGTGTGCTGACAACCTATCTAATGCCTTTTTTATTGTTACATGAGAGAACCCATTCTAATTTCATGGTAAAGCTACATCTCTCACATACTGTATTTGTTTGCTTTAGGAGAATGTGGTTGTCAGTATACATGAGGGAATTACTACACTGCCTTCCTCAGGATGCCCATGTCAATCAGGCTGGCTGGATAAATGTTGGGAAACTGACTGTCCATAGTAGCAGGTAATTCTTAAGTGCTAATTTAGGAGAGGGAAAGTTAGATCAGGTATTGCTCTGGGATTAACAAGGGGACTTATTCTATAGAAGATCGGTGATGAAAAGTGGGGCAGTGCTGCTCAGTGCTCAGCTGAGGTGCCTGCAGTGCAGTAGAGCACAACTGCATTGACCACAGAGGAGTAGGGAACCTGAAAGAGTTTCATTGACTAATGTCTGCAGAAAGCATAGTTTCCAGGCATTTGCATCTATACAAGGCACTACAAACCCCTATTGCACAGTGCACAGCTGCGAGCAAATGCAAGGCTTATATACAGATGAAATTAAGCATTTTTAAACTAGTCTGCCAATAGAAAATCAAACAATGATCCTTCCTCCAGCAATCCCCAGCTTGGACAAGGCTATATCCATACTCTTCTGCCACAAGGGTGCAGGGGAGCCCATCTTAATGTAAAATTGCTAAATTTGAGTTCAAGGGTATGAAAAACAGGCTGGATTGAGCAAGACGTTTAACCTGTTTCAGTTCTTTCCTTATACCACTTTACTATTTAATGTACTTTTGTCAACAAAGAACTAAATATGTATTACTTGTTTCTTGTGTGTTTCTGCTTACTGCAGAAAAAACACGTATGTGTATATATATATATATATATATATATATATATATATATATATATGTGTGTGTGTGTGTGTGTGTGTGTGTGTGTGTGTGTTTGGGGGGATATTATACATCTCTACTGCTGTACATTTCTGTTCATCTTTGGTGAAAAGATTACTTGGCATGCAAGTCTTGCACTAACATATTAGCAACTTATTTCTCCAGTTTTGCGTCATTGCATCCCCATGCTTACTACATAAAAAAATAAATAAATAAGAGCAAAGAGGGCTCTTATCCTCATCCACCTTTTTTGTATTATTTTATGAACTTGCAGTGGTTATAAATATAACAGAGTAGCTATCCATTGAACTTACAACACACTAGTTTTGCTCATGTAAATCTATATTTTCACTCATATAAAAACCTTTTGTAGTGACATGCAAACAAAGGATTACACAATTTAATTCATACTCTTACATTTTTGTGATTCCTTAGATTAAGCAAATTATTTTCCTTTTTAAGTGGCACATTAATTCATATTAAATATTTTTATTGTTTTTGAGCTGCATAATTTCAAACATTGTTGGCATCTAACTTGCATAGACATCATGAGAAATTTTTATTTGTTTAAGATAGCAATCCAAATGCTGGTCAAGCTTACAGATATATGTCCCTAACCATATACTAGCACAAAAAGTATATATATATATATATATATATATATATATATATATATATATATATATGTATACATATGGGTCTACTGCTTTTAATCGAATACCACTTAGTCTAAAACGAGCAGTAGACCACTCAGTTACGTAAAAGTGCACTTATTCAAAAGTGAACTTTTGTGAAACTCAGTTCAACAAACCGATAAAAAGATAAAAAAAAAAAAAAAAAAAAACAGAAAACACTTACTAACATTACAATGAGTGGGGGGCTTCACCCCCACACACCCCCTACTTCAATATACCACCTCCGAGATCCCACTACAGTGGGGAACAGGTAAATTCCCTATTCTCCACTGTAGTCTGCCTTGGCACTTCAGTTTCCCTGAACGGTTCTTTGAACCTTGCTTCGCGGAAGTGCACTTTCACTTAAGTGCACTTTTGCATAACCGAGGATCCACTGTTCGTTTTCAAACAAGTGGATTTTCGTTCTTTTACAGTAGACCCATATATATATATATATATATATATATATATATATATATATATATATATATATATATATATATATGGGTTTAATTCTACAGACTGA
>NC_056726.1:138359305-138364305 GCF_019279795.1 Protopterus annectens
CTAGGAAGCACGTCTGATTATCCTAAGCATTTTCTTGTGAGCACGAATAACATGCAGTGAGATGCTACCAGGAGGAGCATGCATGACATCACAACTACTGAGCCTCTTGTGCATATAATGCACCACTTGCAGGATGTGCAAGCGTGGCATCTTGCTGTGGATGATATTCCAGCACTCTTGCTGAGTGGGAGGGGGCACCAGTGCATCGTACTGATTCATCACCTTTTACCAGGATGGGTGAACCAGTGCTGTTTGCTCACTCCTACTCTCCATCACCTGGTCACTGCAGCACTTGTGTTGGTAGTCAAAGACAAGTCATGTGGGGCACAGTTTGTGCCTTATCACGGTTCACCAATAGGGCAAACTACAGCCATTCTAGTATATTTTTCTACTAGAGTATTTTGAACTCCAGAAAAAAACTTTATATAGTCACCCATAAGAGATCAAAATCTTGACTTTTTAAGTTTTGTTTTTTTAATGAAAATTGTTGTGTATAAAACTATATATATATTTTTTATTTATTTTATTTTACATTTGCTGACCGGGCTAGTCTAGCTGGATACATGTCCATTTTCAGTAGAGGCCCGGGGAGTTAAGCTCCAGAGTTTAAGATGAATTTACATTAAAGAAATAACATGAAAGTAAAGAGTAGAAAGAATAACAAAGAGTACAAACAAACAAAAAAAAATAAAAAGCATTATACTACAGACATAGTTATAAAGTTAACAATACTGTGCAAAGGATAATGTTACAAGTGACATTTTGAAAAAAAATACTACCAAAATGTACATTTTTTTTTTTTTTTTAAAGTAGTAGGAAGGGGAAATATGACAGTGGATGTAAATAAGAGGTAGGTTATAGGTTATAAGATGAAGGGGAAATATGACAGTGGATGTAAGAGGTAGGTTATAGGTTATAAGATGAACGTTTTAGCCAGGTGGCAAGAGCTAGTGTTAGTCAGAATTATTACAGGGGCACAGCCATTTTGATTTGAGGTGGAGTTTAATTCTCTTTTTGAAGAGAGATTTTGAGGGAATAGTGGAAAGTTCAGAGGGAGTTCCAGTGTTTTCCAACAGTGTTGGAAAAGAGGGAATCACCAGCCTTGTTGTTTGCTTTGTCAATATTTACAAGAAGCTTGTGTGCGGATCTTAGAGATTTTAGGTTATGGTAGGGGTAAATAAGAGTAGATAGTATAGGTGTTTTGTCAGGTTGATACAGTATTTGATGGGCTATGGTTAGTTGATTGATTTTAAGTTGCTGCTGAAATTCAAGCCAGCCTAGTTGCTTTAGATTAGTACAATGGTGGTTCTGAAAGGGTTACCTGTAGCAAATCTGGCTATGTTGTGGTAAGAGTTTTCTAATTTAAGAAGAATCTTTTTTGACAAGTTCGTAAACATGGGTGAGGCATAGAGGAGGGGAGAGATAAGGTGGGAGTGGGCAATAGTAATTCAAGATTCTGGAGTGAGGAAAGGTTTGATCTAGTAATGAGAGCCTATTTTTTTGTTAATATTTTTCAAAGTGTTGCTTATATGGGTATCAAATTTAAGGTTGTTGTCTATGGTAATTCCTAATAGTTTAGTAGTGGGATCTTGTGATATAGGTGTGCCATTTTTAGATGTTATTGTAAAGTCTATAGGTGGAGATTTACTGGAGGGTGTAAAGAGAAGTAGTTTAGTTTTTTTTGGGTTAAGTAGGGGACAGCGTTGAGAAAACCATTCTTTAACAGAGTTAAATATGTGTTGTGTAAGGAAGTGAAGATTAGGTACTGATGTGGCTGAGCAAATGAGTGTGGAGTCGTCTGCGTATTGAATGCATGTAGCTTGTGGAACTACTTGGTGGAGGTCATTGACAAACAAAGAAAACAGAAGGGGACCCAGTATGGACCCTTGGGGGACACCAATGTTAACAGGTAGCTGGGAAGATAGGGTGGAGTTCCAGAGTACTGTTTGGTGTCTGTCATTTAAGTAGGATTTGAACCAGTTAATGGGTTGGGTTTCTAGTGACAAAGATTGGAGAATGTGTATGAGTATTTGGTGGTTGACCATGTCAAAAGCCTTGGACAGGTCTAAGAAGAGTGCTGAGGAAAGTGTGTTGTGGTTGCGATTTTTGTTGATTGTGTCTGTAAAGGAGAGGAGGGCAGCGGTGGTACTGTGGGAAGGTCTAAAGCCATGTTGAGTATTAGAAAGTAAGTTATTTTGGAGAAGATGGTCCAGCAGTTGCTTGTGTATACATCTTTCCATGATTTTTGATAAGGGAGAGAGCAGGGCTATAGGGTGGTAGTTTGAAATTTCAGCAGAATTTCCACCCTTGTGAAGTGGGATGATATAGGATACTTTCCAAAGTTTTGGGACATATCCCTCTGTGATGGTTCTGTTGATGAGTATGGAAATTGGGTAGGCTATGGATCTGGCTGCTAATTGCAAGTATTCGGCGGGTAGTAGGTCAGCAGAGGGGGTACAAGGTTTGAGTTTTTTGATAAGGGAGAGAATGTAAGTTGTAGGGACAGGTTGGAAGAGAAAAGGGGGAGGTGGATTTAAGTTACAGTTGGATATAGTTGTGTCATTACTAGAGAGTTGACTGGCTAGAGTTTGAATTGTTTCAGTGAATAAGGAATTAAAGTCCTTAGCAATTTGGTTGGGATTCTTTATGTCAGAGCCTTGTGGGTTGGGTGTTATAGGTTTACTTGGCTGTAGTAACTGATTTATGTTAGCCCAGAACATTTGTGGGTTGTTTTTGCGAGTTTGCTGAGATCTTAGGTAATAGTTTTTTTTTATCGGTCATTATTGCCTTTTTGGTCTCATTTCTCAGTAGTTTATAGTGTTGGTAATCTGTTGTGTTTTTAGTTGAGTGGGATTTGATCCAGATCTTATTTCTGAGTTGGATTTTTAGCTTTGTTTCTTTTGAGAGCCAAGGGGCAGATTTGGTTCTAATTCTAATAGAGCAAGTGGGGGCATGGTAGTTAAGTATGGTCAGGAACTTAGCATTAAAGTAATCTACAGCATCATTGAGAGAAAGGTGTTTTAAGGGGGACCAGTTACAAACATTCAGTTCATTTTGAAAGAGTTCCAAATTGAAATATTTTTTGGTTCTGATTGTTCTATTTATGCCTTGGGTAGGAGGGTTAGTTTTAGGCCTGATAATGTAGGTAAGTAAGTGATCAATTATTTGTAGAACCAAACCAAGAAACGTACGAAGGAAAAATAAAACTTTCAGTAACCACCACGAGACAGTGTTTTTAGCGCTTTCTTTCACAATTTAATCCGTGAACTTCTTCAGAAAAAGAAGAGTCTTCCCATACTCTTCTTTTATATTACATAAAAGGAAGTGATGTCATTAATTGACCAAAATAATCATGAAGCCATCTTTTGTATATATATAAAAATACATATTTTGTATAAATATTCGTATGCATAATATTGTACAGTGATAACCTTAAAAATAGCTTATCATAAAACCATTTTCATATAATACAACTTTATCTTTGGTGTATATAATATTTTTTTAAAAACTATATGAATTCATTATCCCATATTAGTAGTTGATTATACTATCTATATGTGTACACATATTTATTTAATATAAGTTATGCATTTTAATTTACTTACATCAATTACTGTAAAATACCCTAGTAAAATCTTTTATAAAAAGACATGTACTATATCTTATAAAGTACAGAATTCTAGTTGCTACTAGTACTTAAGAAACCAATTCTGACTAGTGTTATACTAAATGATCTATCTGTCAACCAAAAAGCACTTTAAATTTACCATCTCGTTTAAACCCGGTGGACTGTCTGCCCATAGCATTAGTTGCCACAAAGCTTCTCTTTGTTCCAATTTGTTATTAAGGTCATTATTATGTAATATAAAAGAAGAGTATGGGAAGACTCTTCTTTTTCTGAAGAAGTTCACGGATTAAATTGTGAAAGAAAGCGCTAAAAACACTGTCTCGTGGTGGTTACTGAAAGTTTTATTTTTCCTTCGTACGTTTCTAAGTAAGTGATCACTTATATCATCAGGGAGGGTTCCTGTTTCATAAGTATGGGACTGATTGTTGGCAAGTATCCAATCTAGGATGCTTTCTTTGTTGTTGGCTTTATTTATTCTAGTGGGGGAGGTGATAATTTGTGCAAACCCATAAAGATTGATGTGGCTAGTTTGGTGTTTGTTACAGCAAGATTGCCAATCAATGTTTAGGTCACCTAAGATGAATGTTTCTTGGGGTAAGTTTAAAGATAGCCAACATAGGATGCTTTCGATGGTGGAAATGTTATTTCCAGGGGGGACATAGATGCAGATGATAAAGATAGATTTAAAAGAGTTTAGTTTGAGTTTGGTAATAAGAATTTCAGCATTAGAGTCCTGAGGAGGTTTTTGGTGGAAAGTGGTTATTTGAAGGCTAGATTTAAATAAGATAGTTACTCCACCACCTTTTTTTGAAACCCTGTCAAGACACAAGATATTATAGCCAGGAGGGGTGACTTCAGTGTCTTTTGTAGAAGGTTTTAGCCAGGTTTCAGTTAGACAGATTATATTGAAGGAGTAGTGTTCTAAGAGAGCATGGAGTTGCGTTGTTTTGTTATTAATGCTACGTATGTTGAGGTTTGCTATTGAGAGTGAGTTGTGTTTTTTTGGTAGGGGGCTAGCAGTAGGGATTCGATTAAAGCTCTGATTAATAGAGGAGCTAATTGGACCTGGGTTTGGGTGAATATCACCATTGTTAAGGGAGCGTAGTAGAGTTAGATATGTAGTGTTTGTATATTTACTTTGGGGCAGGGGTAGTCTTTGAGGATTTAGGCAAGCATATTTTATGTGGGTTGTCCTTTGATATTTAGGTAAGAGATAGTTAGGTGTGGAAGTGATGTTGATGTGATGGTTTTGGAAGGTAAGAAGTGAAGCGGTAGAATGTTTAGATGGGTTGGGAAGGTGTGATAGTAGTGGGTATTCGTAGGAGGTTAGAAGGAGTGCTAATGTTAGAGGGGGAAGGGGTGAGAGTAAAAG
>NC_056726.1:138369305-138496805 GCF_019279795.1 Protopterus annectens
TATACATTTTTATAGGTTTATACATAGTGCGTATGCATGCAGTCCAGCAGACCATTGAGGAGCTCAGTCCAAATTTACTGTCATGTTGATATGATGTGTTGACAAATATTTAAGGCACATGATGTTAAGAACTTAACAAAAAAATCTGATATTCATAAAAATGCATGGCGAATGTCATTATTATTATTATTATTATTAGGAAGTTGCTTGTTAACACATCAAAGCCTTAATTGGCATTGACAGCCTTTGAAAGTGCAATAAGATATTTTTCTGTAATCTTCTAATGTAAATATATAACATGCTCAAATATGTGCCTGGAACATGGGTGAAAAGGGTTTAAGGATAACCCACCCACATAACAAATACATTTTTTTTTCTTTCGGCTGTTCCCGTTAGGGGTTGTCACAGTGGATCATCTTTTTCCATTTTTTCCTGTCATCTGCATTTTGCTGTGTCACACCAACCACCTGCATGTTCTCTCACACACCACATCCATAAACCTTATGTTAGGCCTTCCTTTATTTTTCTCACCTGGCAGCTCCATCCTTAGCATCTTTTTCTCAATATACCCAGCTTCCCTCCTCAGCACATGTCCAAACCAACGTAATCTTGCCTTTCTGGCTTTGTCTCCAAACCATCCAACCTGAGCTGACCCTCTAATATACTGATTCCTAATCCTGTCCATCCTCATCACACCTAATGCAAATCTTAATATCATTAACTCTGCCACCTCCAGCTCCGACTCCTGCCTTTTTGTCAATGTCACCATCTCCAATCCATATAACATAGCTGGTCTCACTACCCTGTTGTAGACCTTCCCTTTCACTCTTACTGGTACTTGTCTATCACAAATCACTCCTGACACTCTTCTCCACCCACTTCACCCTGTCTGTACTCTCTTCTTCACTTCCCTTTCACACTCACCATTCCTCTGAACTGCTGATCCCAAATATTTAAACTCATCCACCTTCGCCAGCTCTACTCCCTGCATCATTACCATTTCTCTACCCTCCCTCTTATTCAGATACACACATATATATTCTGTCTTTGTCCTGCTGACCTTCACTCCTCTCCTCTCTAGTACATGCCTCCACCTCTCCAGGGTCTCCTCAACTTGTTCCCTACTCTCACTACAGATCACATTGTCATCCGCAAACATCACAGTCCACAGGGACTCCTGTCTGATCTTGTCGGCCAGCCAGTCCATCACCATTGCAAATAAGAAAGGGCTCAGAGCTGATGTTTGATGTAATCCCACCTCCACTTTAAGCATGTCCATCACTCTTACTGCAGACTTTACCACTGTCATATTACCCTCGTATATATGCTGTACCACTCTTACATACTTCTCTACCAATCCCGACTTCTTCGTACAATACCACAACTCCACTCTAGGCACCCTGTCATATGCTTTTTCTAAGTCCACAAAGACAAAATGCAACTCCTTCTAATCTTCTCTGTACTTCTCCATCAAAACTCTCAGAGCAAACATTGCATCTGTAGTACTCTTTCCCAGCATGAAACCATACTGCTGCTCACTAATCATCACCTCCCTTATTAATCTTTCTTCTACTACTCTTTCCCATAACTTCATACTGTGACTGATCAGTTTTATCCCTGTGTAGTTACTACAGCTCTGCACATCACTCATTCTTAAAACTTGGTATCAAAGCACTTATTCTCCACTTTTCAGGCATCCTCTCCCTTTCTAAGATTTCATTAAACAATCAGGTTAAAAACTCCACTGCCGTCTTTCCTAAATACCTCCATGCTTGTTAACAAATAGATAAATAAAGAAAACAAATAAGTGGTCCAGACAAAACAATACATTTTAGGGATAATTTTGAATAGCTGATCAATACCTCTGACCTCAGGAAATTTCCACTAAACTCATACAGACACAAAAGAATGCCTATTTTTATTATTTAATTCTAGAAGAGGGTAGCTATTACTTTGGAATAGATAACTGAATAACTAACAGAAGTTACAAAACATTTTAAAGAAAGTTTCAATCTTGTTTTATACATAAGTATGACAATGATAGTAAAGTATATCTGGGACACACTCTCTTACCATCTCAAGTAATGTATGGAAAGCTGTTCCTATCATCCAGAACAACTCCTAAACAGAGTTAATTTCTGGACATAAGAAGACTGAGACACAAATTTTAAGCAGACAGAAGTATTGTGGATGGTTAATGATTTAGATACGATGCTTGAAACCTTGTCTACCCTCTTGAGCTGCATTCTGCACAAAGACTTAATGGTGAATAGAAGCATCCTGATTTACTGTACACAATCCTTTCATGACTGGTTAACTTATTATTATCTGACCAGTTCTAGATGAAGTTGATGGCAAATTTACAGAATATGAGTGGTAACTGGTTCTTTGGCCAACCAGGTTATAACAAACAGCATGCACAGGGGAGAATGAAGTCCATTGCTTTTTGCAATTTCAAATCATTTGTTTCTCTCATTGGTTCTTTAACAACACACACACACACACACACACACACACACACACACACACACACACACACACACACACACACACACACACACACACACACACACACACACACACACACACACACACACACACACACACACACAGATACACACATACACACACACACACACACACATACACACACACACACACGCACACACACACACAAACACACACAAAATACCTGATTAATTTGTTTTTAGAAAACACCAACCTTGAATGAATGAATGAATGAATGAATGAATGAATAAGAAAACAAATCCCATTCAGCTGCATTCTATTGTTTTCAATTCATCCTAGTATAGCTACTACTATGTCAGAGACTATGACAACTTTATTCCAATGTGTTTGATTGCGTAGATTAGAAAACATTAAAAGGATTTTATTATCGTTCTCTAATAGCTTTCACCATTTCCAAATAATACTGCAATAGTGCAGCTACAAAAAAGAAAAGAAAAGGAAAAACTGGCACTTTTTTACCACATTACATAAGCCCAGCATGTAGCCAAGTAACACAAGTGAATACTAAAAATCAGTATTAATGATAATTGTAATACATGCAGAATTGTAACTTTTGAATGTTCAATCAGAATTCTTATTTCCATTCATCTTAACTTCAGCATATTGTCAGTCACCCACCTACACACTTTCCATCATCACTTTTCATCTTTTCTTCAGAAGTGAATTTCAGGAAAGGGTTATTTGGATAATATGCAAGAATTTTGGAAGATTCCGGTTACGCAACTATATTTTGATAACTACCTTAGAGTATTTTCGGGATGTAAAATTAGTGAAGACAACACAAAGGCTATATCCATAAATTATGTACCCTTACAAATTTGTTCAGCAATACCTATATTTTTGAGGACACAACAGGATGAAGGTTATGGCAGCTAATGATATGTGGGAAGCAACTAAACAAAAGCTAATACAAAAACTGAGAAAATGGAAGCTCTTGTTTATGGGTATGGACAGTTAAGATGCAAACAGTAAAAATATTTTTCGTCCCTTTAGTTTTATATAGAGGTCAGGCATATTTTTATCAACCAGAGAAGAAGCTGTGGGCAATAATTAATAAAGAGTTAAAGGATAGTATCTGGGAGATGAAGAGAGGCAAGAGTCAAGTGGGATAAATTGATTCTCCCAGTAGAACAAGGTGCTTAAGGATTACCTGATTTGAAGATATATTTTATAGCTACACAATTAAGGCTCATATATACAACTCAAGCAGAAAGTTGTAATTTAAAGTGGAGCAAAAGCCATACAGAATATTATATCCATAAAGTTGCAAAAAGTATTTAAAAAAACTAAGCCAAATCAGTGATGAAGAAAGGACAGTTTGACAATAGGAATGACTACAAGTAGGAGGGCAGAAAACAGGCAAGAAGGGTTGGAACTTACTGGAGAAAACTGGCAAAGGCACCAATGTGTTGAGAGCAAATAACTAGAGAGGGAAAGGTAACAGAGTTGAATGAGGGCAAAAATAAGTGTGGAATGCAGGTTAGAGACTACCAACCAAATCAGGGATTGATATCAGACAACAGGCAAAGACAAAGGGGTAGGGATCCATATCAAGGATTGATATCAGACAACAGGCAAAGACAATGGGGTAGGGATCCATATCAAGGATTGATATCAGACAACAGGCAAAGACAAAGGGGTAGGGATCCACATCAAGGATTGATATCAGACAACAGGCAAAGACAAAGGGGTAAGGATCCATATCAAGGATTGATATCAGACAACAGGCAAAGACAAAGGGGTAAGGATCCATATCAAGGATTGATATCAGACAACAGGCAAAGACAAAGGGGTAGGGATCCATATCAAGGATTGATATCAGACAACAGGCAAAGACAAAGGGGTAAGGATCCATATCAAGGATTGATATCAGACAACAGGCAAAGACAAAGGGGTAGGGATCCATATCAAGGATTGATATCAGACATCAGGCAAAGACAAAGGGGTAAGGATCCATATCAAGGATTGATATCAGACAACAGGCAAAGACAAAGGGGTAGGGATCCATATCAAGGATTGATATCAGACAACAGGCAAAGACAAAGGGGGTAAGGATCCATATCAAGGACTGATATCAGACAACAGGCAAAGACAAAGGGGTAGGGATCCATATCAAGGACTGATATCAGGCAACAGGCAAAGACAACGGGTAGGGGTGTCCTAAGTGAAAGTATAGTTCTAGCAGATCTTTTAGCTGAAATCATATCCAAAGATGCTATGAAAAATGGGATAATTAGTACGGCATATAAAATAATGCATGATAACTAAACAAATGATTTAGCAGAGGTTAGAAAAGTCCAGAATAGATTGGAAAAGCAATTTACAAGGGAACAATAGGAGGACATATTTGTAGCTCCACGTATGCATCAGATTTGAGAAGGTTTAGGATTTTTGCTTGAAACTATTTGCATAGATATCTATATACCCCATGCAGACTTTAAATAATGTTTCCTAAGGTAGACAGCAAATGTTGTAAGTGTGATGCGAAAGAAAGACGCAACTGCTAAAATGCTGTTTTGCAAACTAATGACTTGGCAGATTTAAAATAAAAATCCCTACAGAGCAAATGGCTGTAACTAAGGAAACTTAAGAAAATATTATTTTGATCTAGTACACAATATCCAAATTACTTAGGCTTAGTAAGGTCTGCTGACTGCCAATAAAATCAATTGTTAGGACATTGTAATCAAAATCTAAACCAACTGTCTTTGAAATATTCAGTACTGTAAAATAGATAAAATGATAGGAATTGGGAACTTTAGAAAAGGGAAGACACAATTTACAAAGAAATAATGGAATTTGTGGAAACAATACATACAAATTAATGTTTAGGAGGAGGAGTCACTTTAAGGAGATGATGGAAATTAGCAATTTAAGTAACATTGGACTAAATGAGAGTTGTTGCAAAGACAGCATATATCTATAATTTTTTCTATTACTGTAGGTGTGCTTATGTTCATAGGTAAGTACTAGGCTACTTGCCATTTTGGGCCATTTTAAAGCCTAGGAAATTTCCATCAAAGGTAAATCAAACCTGTACCTTGCTTCTGTGAGGTAAACACCTTAAGTATTTGCCAGCCCCCTTCAGAAATAATTTAATAAGGTATGTCAAAAATAAAATGAAAACATTTCAATGGTGAAAGACTGGAATCTCCAAAAGTTTAATTCATCATGTAGGCACTGCTATGCTGTTTTTATAAAGACCACTACAATTCAGTCATTTGTCCCCATTACTGTCACTTGTCGTACTAAAATAAATAAAACAAACTTCAAGCAAATATAATGGCAGGGTTAAATACACATATCCAAATATAGACTTCTTACAAGAGGTGCACCATCTTCTAGACATTAAAGACATTAAAGACTAAAACAGATTGGAAATATTAATTGTTTTGTCATTTGATGAGATGTAATTAAAACCATCTTTGCTCTGAGAACATGAATGTGACCTGTTTGCTAATTAAGAACTACCTATAAAAAATACTTTTCCTAAGTCATCTTGTTTGCTGTATGTTTGCCCGTTGTTTCACTGAATAATCTCTGTTTATAACCGCCAGGTTATCACCAAGAGCATCAGGCTCCTTGGCAGTCCAGTGATGAATAAAGTTAAACTCAAACAGATGACACTGGAGTACTGATGTAATAGAAACAACAACAGCATACTGGCTGGGATGAGGTATGATGAGTTTAGGCTAGGCAGGGATAATGAGATAGAAATGCCTACTGAGGTGAAAATGGAATCTCAGCAAGGTAAGATAAGCAAACAATAGGAAATATGGATGATGGTGATTATTACGATGTATATTTTATTAATAGGAAGATTTTATTTCTTTTAGACCAACAATAATGGAGAGTTTCAGAGACCATGTACAATGCTGAATTGGGTTTGTTTGCTCAAAGTGAATGTATGCTAGGCATGTAAGAGCTATAGTCATTAGGTAACAAGTGGTATGACAATATCTCGATGTTATCCATCAGGTATACAAGGGAAGGATATTGTGAGTAAACATTTGTAAGTGAAGGAGAGCTAAAACTGTTGTGTTTTTCATGTCATTAACTGAAGTAATGCTAGAACTTACATAGAAGGTTATACCACATTTAATAACTGAATGATGGTTATTTATGCTCACCAGGGGATATTAACAGCATTTTTATATCAAATCAGAAGAAGGAAAAGCTGAATGTTGGACTGAAATGAACGATAAGGAAAGGAAAGGAAATTGTAAATGATGCTGATTTATAAAATTTAGCAAAAGAATGCAAAACGTATTTCAAAGGCTGAATAATAATTTTCTATGTTTTGAAATCCAGTGGTTTCAACATGCAATACACATGTGATGAATCCTGAACTGTCAGATTATAAAGCATACATTTTCCATTTAGCAGATAGGAAGTACAGGGATATTTTTACACTGAAATTCCAAAAAGCAGAGTATTTTTGTAACACTCGGTGTTCACTTATACAATACCACTCGCTCAAAATCTGGACAAACTACTGTAAATTGCCAGTTTTATAGCATTTTGAAATAATCACATACCAACCTTCCTTATGAAATTATTCATGTCCTCTAGGCTAATATTTGTTTAACAAAAATATCAATTTCTTCTCTTATTATCACAGTACTTGGCCATTTTAATAATTTTGCTTCCTCTCCTTTACATTTACTAAAATACATTGAATGACTTTTTCTACAGCCCAAAGGTTTTTTCTTTTACTTAAATAAAAAAATACTACCACCAGCTGTTTTAATACATCCACATGGCAATTCCATTTTTCTAAGACTAAACAAAAAAGGCAATTATTCTTTACTTTCAACTATTATTATCATGTGCCTCTAATACTAATTCAGCGTTCATTTCTTGCTCAGCATAAATAGTAGCAGTTCTCATAAATTATCCCCATCTTTTCTTATTCTACTCCTAATGTATCCTGTAAGTGTAAGGCATATATTCTAGCCCTTGTCTTTGATGGAACAGATCGAATTCCTCATGGATATTCCTTCACTAACCTCCGTTTTAAACTTACTCCCCATCTGAGTTATGAAAAACAGAATTCTTTCAAGTCCAAATGATCCACACATACTCTAATCAAATTTCATTGTGTCACTTTGTTTTGTGTCCCCAGTTAGGCACATAAAAACTACAATTTTCACATGCTTGTACGAACTGTACTAATCACACAGCTTACAGCTAACTATGTCACTGGCATTTGACAGCACAATGAAAATCATGCACAAGTCTCATTGTTGTTTACTACATTTTACATGCCACAGACATGGTAGGCTATGCCTGTTATCCTGAATCATGATAGTTTGGGTCTACCATGTGGTTTCGTAAAGTGTTCTTCTGTAACAAAGGAAAGGAGACATTTTTGGAGAATGTGGAAAATATTTCCTCTGATATAGAGGCCAAGATGATATCTAAAGCATTTCCCAACACTGATTTATTTTTCTTCTCATAGACTGTATGATTCCAGAATTCTTTAAAGTGTGAACATCCTTATTGTTCCAAATTTAGAAAATGATTTATAGAAATGTCACTACTTCTTGTCTGTCATTGATCTGAAGGACTACGGCTGGAATAGCATTTGGTCTGGCATGAATGTTGTTTTTGGCCAGTTCAAATGCACATCTCTGACTGTAAGCAGAACTCCAAAAGACTACCAAAGAAGGAAGGACTGCAATGACCCCTATATGTCACACATGGGAATTAACAGAATCTGAGTGCAGTACTGAAATCAGTTGAAGAGAGGTTCTTATCAGCAGGTAACATCCATATCTCTTTCTTTAATTATGATTTAAATATATATTTTTAAGCTGAATTTTAACTCTGTAAAACAGAAAACACATAACTGTTCTGAAAGTCAGAAGTTAGACATATAAGCAACATACATTTCATTTACTTAATGGACTGGGATTAGTAATTACCTACATAAATCATGTTTTGATATGATGCATTAACTCACATTTAATGCAGGTTTTGCTAACAGCTATACAAACAAATGAATGCTCATGAGAATGTTAGCCATATGAAGGTAGTTTATGTAATGCACTTAACTTTGACTTCAGTGTATTCTTGTAGGTAATGATTTTCCATATGCTCCTAGATAGTTACTTTGCATACAGTCGAGGAAACCATTGAGAATGTAGTCCAGATTTTCAACTGCCCCAAAGCACTCTCTGCTTAAATGACTTGCTCAAGGTCATACAATAGACAAATGAAGGTTAACATAATCAAACACTGTGCCACATGAAGTAGCTTGTCAACAGCTCATAGCCTTAGTCCTCTGTGCTAACTGTCCTTTTCTCATTTCAGTGGGTATATATACTTATTCTGCTCTGTTCCCTTGTAGTCTATTTTGTGCCAATTTATTGTAAATTAATGCTTGTGTCTTCTTATTGTATACTAATACAGTTTGTATTTGCCAGTCGGTCCTAAAACTGTCCATTTGGATATGTGTATTATCCTGGTCAATAAAGGTAAACAAAACAACATTCAGGTAAACTGTAAAATAAATATTGGAAAGTTCAGTTAAGTTGAATTTTAAGGTACAGATAATCTATGCATGTAATATATAGCATACTGGACTATAGGTCTGGATCTGTAACGTCCATCCATCCATTCATCCATCCATTTTCCAATAACTGGTGTTATCATTTACAGAATAAGAAGGAACCTGGAGCCTATGTCATCAGTCAGTGAGTGAAAGGTATTGAAACTGATTCTGGAGAAAGCACCAGTAATCACACAATGGACACTCTTACACACTGTCACACTAAACACACTTGTGGTTATTTTTGGAGAGTGCCTGTTTTGGGCAAATGGAAGGAAACCAGAATATAAGGAGAAGACCCATATAGACAAAGAGAAGGCATGCAGACTCTGCATAGAAAAGTTGTAACATAAATTATATATATATATATATATATATATATATAAATATATATATATATATATATAGGAATACATTTATTTCAGCGACCTAACTTTCCTCCATCGGGTATAACACCAAGTTCAAATGCCGAATTTCTCAGTGACGAATGGTTGGAATGTCGTACAAAACACCGAATATGACATTTCCGACTGCTCTACCACCTAAACAAGAGCTACCATGGGTCAAAAGAGGGGGATATTTTGCATTTCACAACAACCGTGTTCGCAATTATGAGAATTTGCCACACTGCTTTCGAACATTTTACAATCAGCCATCCACCGGCCGATCAAATTAATGTATACCATATATGGGTGTATATATATATATATCTATCTATATATATCTATATATATATATATATATATATATATATATATATATATATTTACCATTAAAATTACGAAAGTCAAAATAAATTTCATACCTAAAAGTCAATGATTAATGTTGAATCTGCAGATTTACAACTGTTCAGTTAGTCGTAATTCTGCAGTAATTGCTGAAAATGTTGAATTCGACATATTACTGCAATTAACGACAATGCCACTCTTGCTGTAAATCCCAAACCCCTACAAATAACATCCCATTTTTGCAGGGGGGGCAAGCCCCCCACACCCCCCTAACTATATATTCCAACTCCAAGATCGCACTACAGTGAGGAAAGGGATGTATTTCCCTAACCACACTGTACCGCAATCTCTGTACATCCCTTTGAATGTTTATATTTGCGAATGCACAGAACATGCGCAAATATAATGTTCGGAAATTTAGAATGTACTCATATGAACTATTCAGACATCTATAGTTCAAATAATTCATAAGCGTACATTCCGACGTTGGCATTTTAATAGCAAACCCCCATATATATATATATATGTGTGTGTGTGTGTGTGTGTGTGTGTAGCTCTCTCTCTCTCTCTCTCTCTCTCTCTCTCTATATACTATGCTGTGGAATAAAATCCCGGTATATGTGAGGCAGAGCACCTCGCTGGCCTTGTTCAAGAGAAATCTTGACCAATGGATGGGAGATCGCAGATATACCCCAGGGATTACCTCAGTGTCACTGCTCAACAGAGGCACAGCAAAATAATGGGTATAGTTCCCCATACTAAAGGGGTGGCGTAAGCCACAAAACTATGGGCTAGGCTTGTAAATGCCCTCGGGCAGATAGCCTAGTATGAACCTATGAAACCTATGAAACCTATATATATATATATATATATATATATATATATATATATATATATTGTCTCACTGTATAAAACTTAAAAAATAGCAAAACAACAAAGTTCTTGTTGTTTCCCCTTGACCTGACAACTGCTCCATTAGTTCAGTAATCCCTCAGCATTTTTGCTAGTCAAGCTAAGCCTGACAGCTACTGTATATACTAAAAAAGCTGTAGAGATAGTGTCCAATAGCCCAACCCTGTATTGATCTCCATCTGCATAGATCCTACTTAGCCATTTTAAAGGAGCATGGTTATTTACTAAGCTGAAATGCTTACCTAATAAATAATACTTTAGGGAATACAATGTCATCTTGATTGCTACACCCTGCCTTTCAACACAGGAATATTTCCTTTCTGTGTACCTTAGCTTTCTGATGACATAGCAAACAGGGTGTTCTACATCATGAATGTATTATGATAGCACTGCCTTTTACATATTGGTATATAGGGGAACTCATTATTAAAATCAGGTGTCATCAACACAGGTTCAGTGTATAGCATCTCCAAAGAGTCTTGTACATTTATAAGAGCTTCTTACTTTGTTCATTTTTCGATTTCCCTATCAACAATTTGCTACCTTCTGTCTGCCTGTCTTCATCCACTGCCATCTTCATCTTTTGGGTGTATACTGCTTTTGTCTATCTGTGTCTATATATTATGCCTTTTTTGTCTGCCCCTGTTTCCTCTGCCTCAACTATGTTGTTCCATGAACAGTTATTCTTCATTACCGTCCAATCTACCTTTCTTCTCTATATATTGCAAATGTGGTTCTCTACCAAAAAGAGCATTTCCTCCCCCGCCAGCCTAACCTCATTGTTACCCTTGTGTTTTTATTTTTACTTGTTATTGCCCATTCCTATTTTCTGAGTCCCCTATTTCCTTCATGTTTATATAATGTGTTGATCTGACAGATTGCTCTGCTGACTTTCACTGATAAATCTCTATGACCTAGAAAGGCAGCTGTTCAGATGTTTGTTGTGCATGTAACTGCACATGAACTCTTTCACTGTAGGCTGCCCCTGGTGATATCAGTCACAATGGTCACACACCCTTTTATTGAGCTATTGCAGCTGTTCAGATGTTTGCTGTGCATGTAACTGCACATGAACTCTTTCACTGTAGGCTGCCCTTGTGGTGATATCAGTCACAATGGTCACACACCCTTTTATTGAGCTATTGCAGCTGTTCAGATGTTTGCTGTGCATGTAACTGCACATAAACTTTTTCACTGTAGGCTGCCCTTGTGGTGATATCGGTCACAATGGTCACACACCCTTTTATAGAGCTGTTCATCATCTGGAAATTCCCAGCACTGCTCTTCCCCATAGCATGTCATTTTTGTTTTAATGCACAATCAGTATTTCCTCTGCATATGTGTGCTGTGTAAGGTCTACTACATATCAGATTAGCTCCAGGCTCCATCACTCTACAAGCTACACAGCACTTATCTATCAGTCCTGGCAATAGTTTCAACAGTCAATCTGTGTAACATCTTCTGTTGGAACTCTTCAGGCAGAGCAACAAAGAAACTAGCATTATTTATGCCTTGTTTTCTTGGAGGAAAAAAAAAGGAATAACTGCTAACAAAAAAATCACTGCCTTCCTAATTAATTATCAAATGCAAGCTTTCCACTGCCAATAATTACTGAAACAATATTTTTCTTAAAAAATAAAAAAAGTTAGCCCAGAGTATAAAGGGAGGGGGGAGGGGTTGTTTCCTCCATACTTACTTTATATAATCATACTGTAGGTCACATAATCTCAGGAAAAGACTGAAACACCATTGAGACTGATTAAGCATTTCATAGTTCTCAGAAGTGATTGCACCAGGTAATTTAATAGGTTTCTCTTCCCAAGCAACCAATATACCTCTGTTACTCCATTAAAAGGTACCACACTTCTCTGTTTTAGCTTTTCCTGTTTTCTTTAGAATCTGAATGATTGACTCTGCTTTTTTTCTGCTTTGCTGACCTACAGCATATCCGCGATCGTTGATTTGTACTTCCACAAAAAGAACAGAGTGATGTTGGGAGAGGGGTTCAGATCTTAAAATCTCTTAATATTCTCAGGTCACAGCAAACAGTTGTCTTGAAACTATTATCTTTTCCAAACTTTCTTTGCCAGGGGATGAGCAGCATGGCGCAGTATAATAATAATAATAATAATAGTAATAATAATAATAATAATAATAATAATAATAATAATTATTATAATAATAATCACTGCCCTGTCCTGTTCTCCTTTTCAAATAAACATGCTTGCATTTTAGTCTCTACTTGAAACGTTAGAATAGCAATAAAATGTGGAAACTTTAATAGTAAAAAAGGATTTAATCTTTTTAACTATATAAAGATTCTTGATATCCCACATACAGTCTCAGAATGAGCAGGTACATTAGTTCAAGTAAGTTTTGCATAGTAGATGCAGAAGGGCTGTTAGTGAGATTCTTTTATGTATATACAAATGTGTGTATGTATGTGTGTGTATGTAAGTATGCATGTGTGTTTGGTGCACTGGATAACTTTGCTGATAACTTTGCCGCAAGAGGTACTCTGGTTCAGTTCTAAGCTGATGGTGCCTTCTGTGCAGAGTCTGCATGTCCTCCTTGTGTCTGTGTGGGTCTCCTCTGAGTGCTTTGGTTTTCTATCGCACTCCTAAGACATGCAGTATGTGGATTGGGCACACTAAATCGGCCATACATGGGATTGTGCATGTGATTGTGTGGTAACAAAGAACAACTGTGGCAGGGCTAGCTACCCGGTAGTATGAACGTTAGGTATAGATGATCATCACTGTTGAAGTGACACCATGCTCACATGCGCAGAAATGGGAAAATCGGTTATAGATTGATGAATAATATGGATAGATTCTACTCAAATGTGTACAAGAGAATGCTGGATAGTGCTTATGATTAAAACATATAGATGGTTTGCAAATTTCTAAACCAAGAACTTTTAGAATGGAGGTAAACATCAGAAAAGATTATGCATCTGGAGTAGAGGATGGCCTCTGCCCTGGTCAATGTAAAAGGGCACTTTGTAAATAATCAGTTATTGTTGCATTGATTTCTGTACCATTTGACATGCTTGTCATTACTGATCTTGAGAAGAGGCAAGATCTCAACTCCTGCATATATACCTGGTAGCTAAATTCAGAGATAAGAAAGCTTTATATTTTTACAGTGACTTCATTTTGTAGAGGTGTAATAAGTGATGTGATGTTAAGGCTACTAATATTAGGTGACTTGAGATATTTTCGTTAGTTCATTTGTCTTTTTTTTATGAACAGAAATGTTAAATTCCTTCTTCTGTGATTATATAAAATAACATGGCATTACTGACTTAAATGTGCATTAATACTGCTCAGTATGAGATTTCATCATCAAAGCTCAAAGCAGGTGGAAGGCAGATGTGACAGATGGAAACAATTAATACCATTTAAAAAGTATTCAATACACCAAAAGAGCTAGATGTGATATCAAGCCTTTATATGAATCCATGCTTCTTCATTCATTCTATTGCAGTTTATTGAATTTAGAATGTGGTCTTTTGGATGAAATATTAGACTGAAGTTTCATGTTTGATTTGGTGGTAGCTCAAGTTGCTGTAAAACATCTCACTGCATTTATTGAGAGTAGAAGTTCCCTGGTGCCCTGGCTAAATTTCCTATAGTCAGTATTTAGTTCCACCTCATGTCATCTCCAAAAAGAGGCCACCGGCTTAGTGGGACTCAGCTAGTCAAGAAATTCAACAAACCATAAAAGGAATCACTCAATCAATTAGTCAATCAATCAAGTTAAAATGTAAAGAGAATGAGATGCCTTCTGTAAAGTGATTTGGTTGCCCCGATGCATGTATTACTAATACCATATTCTCTTACATCTGCTGTTCAGAAAGAAGAACATTGTCTGCTCACAGTGTAGTTGTGACACAGTCAAGTACTGCAACAGTACTTGTGTTGAACTCTTAGCCTAGAGGGTTTCTCTGTGCTTATAAGTGTTAGTCACTTATCTGCGAATTTATTTCTGCTAAATATCTAAGTTACAAGTTGAGTTAAGTACAAACTTGCTGTGTTAAAGATAGTACTGCATTTTATTTTTCTGTTTATTTATTTGTTTCATTGAATATTGTGTTAAAGATAGTACTGCATTTTATTTTTCTGTTTATTTATTTGTTTCACTGAATATTGTGGTCTCTCTGCAGTTAGTTTTCTGCCCACCCTCCCTGTTTTTGTTGTGGTATTAATCTTGGTGGCTTTGGAATTGTCCACCCCTCCTGTAAATTTGTGTTTGAACACTCCTCCTGGGTCCGTCTCATTTGCTCACTCAACCGAATGCAGTGAGATCATATTTTGATTTCAGACACTCCTACCAGTCCCATCTGTTCAGCTCTATCCCAGCTCTATCCCAGTCTAGTGCCATTAGCTCATTCTACCTAATACAGAGCGAACATTTGAGAAGCCCTTAACCTTGAATTATCTTCTGTTTCTCCTTTCTCCCTTTCCACTTTACTAAAAAAAAAAAAAAAACTTTGCTAGAATTTCCTTGTGTTCTGACTGAATGTGCTTCTCAGCTGATAAGTATATTTTTGGCATTTTTAACTGTTCAGGGTTGAATAAAACAATAACTGAATTCAGTTCAGAATACAGCTTGAATAAGCTGCATTTATTTAAACTGTACTTTAACTGTACTTGCTTTAATATTGCTATACACTCAAGTGTGATAGCTTGCACTGCACTTGAATTGTTTTAGTGCTGTTTTAGCTGCTTTTCTGTAAAAAAAAAAAAATTCTAAGCTTGTTTCCTGCCTTTTCTGTAACTAGTCTAGTCCACATACAGATTTGCTGTATCCAGGACTGTTTGTAAGCTTCTAAGTCCCCCAAGCATTTCTGTGTTGGAAGTCATTGTCTGCCTCTATGCTTCCCTCATTAGGCCAATCATCGAGTACAATGCCCCATTTGGCATGTACCTCACTAGACACCTGCAACAACTGCAGAGTCTGCAAAATTACCTCACAAAGAGGATCCTTGGCATTAAACACTTGTCCTATATGGACAGACTGAAAAAACTCCAGCTATTCTCTCTCTCATACCGCCTACTTAGAGGCGATCTCTGCTTGACCAATCCCTCCACACCACACGTTGCAGAGATCTCAACCTCATTACCCCAATAACAGAACATGCTGGAGGGACAGATTCATAACCTAGAGACTGCCCATGCTATGGAATAGACTTCCCATACATGTCAAACAGAGCACCTCACTGGCCCTCTTCAAGAGAAATCTTGATGAGTGTATGGGAAATAGAAAATTCACCCCAGGGATCATTCCAGTGGTTCTACTCGACAGAGGCACTGGGAACTAAGGTTGGGTGGCACGATGTCAGGGTAATCCTATGGGCTAGGCTTGTAAGGGCTCCAGGGCCATTAGCCTAGTACACACCTATGACCCTATAAACCTATTGGTATTCCTCTTAAACATGCAGATATAGTTAAGAGTTATGAAGCAATGGCACTATGTGCAGATCTGCCAGTACAGTATCTCTAAATGTTCAGGGAGGTAGTCGAAGGTAACAGATAAACTTAACTGATGTAGGCCTCACTGAAATTTAAGAACAGGAGGAGGAGGAAAGAAATAAGAAAAAGAAAGAAGCGGAGTCCCATGAGATATATGTAGATGACCCCTTAAGAGAGTCCCAGTGTTTAGCTATATGGCTTCTGAGTCCTCTTGATTTGATATGTTTACATCTAGTGGAGATTTGCTTTATTGGCCTGAATTTACCCATGAATCCTTAAAGAGTAAAAAGAAAAGGTCATTCAGATGTCATGTAATGGAGTTAATTACAGTTCGAAAATTGCAGTCATACTGGTCAGTCACAAGTACTTGATGTCATACACCATGTCATATGTGTACTTAAGGTGAAGCATGATGATTCTAGTACATAACATGGTCATTACACACATGGGAGTAAATGACTTTAGACATGCTCCTTTGGATTATATGAAGATGGACTTCCCCTGAGCTCTCAGAACATGCATCTGAAATTGGTGTTTAACTACTCTTTAGCAACATTACTATCATCACCAAGAATGATGCCACTATATAACTAAAGGATAATTGAGTTTAACTTTTTGGCTTAGCTATTGGTGTCATCATAAAGGGATAGAGTAGTATGCAGTTTCCTAGTATAACAGGAATGGAACTTTGTATTCAGTCATGAGTGACCTTACCAAGTATTAAAATATAGCATAAAGGTGGGTAAGAAACAGCAAACTCAAAATTCAGATACATTAAAATGAATCAGAATCTACTTAAATGAATTTGATTAAAGTTTTCTTTATTCATCATCTGAGAAAATTAGAAAATTATGCGCAATTCTTGTTGTTTCTAAGATATCTAAAAGAGATACTGTGGGTTTCAATAAACTCCATGTACGTTCAGCACAGAGCCTAGATGGAGTGTGTTGGCATACGAGATGCCACTCATTATGTAGTATTGCGTGGCATCTCACCATGAATATTGATGCACAGTGAGCATAACAATGGTTTTACAAGAAGTCTGGACAAACACTAAACTAATGGGGGAACAAAGGGCCAAAAATAAGGAGAGATTTACTATATTGTTCTGATAACCGTAGAAAGTAGGTAGAATAATAGGATTTGTGCTGGCATGCATTTTCTGAAGAAAATTAATTACAGAACTGAAATGTATGGCAAAGGGGAAGGCCCTGCAAATTACAATATTAACAGTATCCCCTTAGCTCAAACTCTGTGTCAAGAGATCTGGAAACGCAAATTGATAGAACCCTTAACTTTGATCACCATGTGTCCACAGTGGTAAGAAAGGCCTCCTATGTTACACATCTCATACGTAAGGGCAGCACATCCAGAGCTAAGGATGTTATAACTCCCCTATACTCTTCCCTCATCAGACCACTAATACACTACAATACTCCCTTCTGTATGCTCACCAGACACCTTGAGTCTTCTCACCAAGAATATTCAGGGCCTGAAACACATGACCTACATGTACAAACTGAAGGTTCTGTCACTGTACTCTGTATCTTATTAGTTTGCTGAGAGGTGACTTGCGCCTAGCCTAAAGAGCAGTCTTAGAACCTGCCCTGATAGAAATGCTGCACATCCACAAATCACACGGGACAAGAGTCACTCCCTCTAGGGATCTTAACTTAGCCTGTGACATGAAAAGGATATGACGGAGAGACAGATAAGTCTCCCAGAGGTTGCCCCTCCTCTGGAACAAACTCCCAATTCACGTAAAACAGAGCTCCACAATGACCCTATTTAAATGTATCTTAGACAACTGGATGGGGGACCATAGATTTACCCCAGGTGTGCCACCCATGTCCCTCTTGGATAAGGGTAGTCGCTACTGATCATGCAGTTGCACTGCAAATATAAACCATGCAACTTGGTCAATAAGGGAACAATGATTTAACACAGCTAGGCTTATAAAGACCCTAAGGCCAATAGCCTAGTAAATCTAAGGTGACATCCACCTGGACTCCAGGCCAGTTTCTGATCCTGCCATGGTTCGATTGCTGCATATGCAATAATCTGATATAACTAATTACATCAGCACTGTGTCTTGAGCATATGGTGATAACAGTGTCCCACATGCTGGTATAAAAGGTTGACTGTAATGTCAAGTAACAGCTCATGCACACTCTCACACACACACACACACACACACACACACACACACACACACACACACACACACACACACACACACACACACAATTGACTGCAGGGAGTAGTACCACTGCCTATCTAAGTATACAGACTACAGAATACAGTACTTTATGCAAGCACCAAGGCACAAGTCTGACTTTTACAAATGCTGCAGATCAACCTATAGTCCATGTTGGAGAGAAGAAGTTGGGAGGCTTGCTTGAAATGGATATTTAGACAGGTGCATGTATCAAAATACCGGCAAGCCATGCCATTGAAGAGGTAACTGTAGTATAGCATGCCTACTCTGCTGAGTAGAGATACACACCTAGCTGACTGCAGTGAGAACAGATGCCCTACCTAAGAACACAGACTACAGAACCCAGTACTTTACGCAAGCACCATGGCACAAGTCTGACTTTTACATTGCTGCAGGTGAACTTATGGTAGATGACATCAGCAGGCCATGTGGGGGACAACAGATTGGGAGGCCTGCATAGGCAGATAGATTCATAGGTTCATAGGAGGCCAGTGGCATAACTATCAAGTGTGTCCTAGGTGGGTAGAAGCCTAGCTGTGTAAAAACACAAGTACTCTTATTGAGCATAGTAGGAGGTTTGAATTTAGCAGAGCAAGGTAGCCAGCACCACTGACTGACCCTGTCCATGAGGGAGCACATAGCATTATATATTATACTTTGTAGTATGGCTAATATATGTGTGTAAAAAATACTGAGCCTCCAGGGTTGCACAGCTTGAGGAGGGGGCAACACATGTATATATTGTGAAGATATGATGTATAATTACAATGTGCCCTGACTTTGCAATGTTTCCACATGTAGTTTTATGTCATACAAAGAAAATGGAAAATCGACAGCAATAAGAAAGCATCATATATACAGTTCTATAGAGAGGCGAGCAGCAGGTTTGTGCGAAGGTTAACAAAGTGTGTACACAAGTGAGTTACATCTGTTTGCATGTAGGTAAACAGTGCACAAATGTGAGCCACACTGCTAACAGCATTTAATATAATACTATATTAAATATAGTGTAGTCAAACCCAGGACCATGTGTATGGCAGTCCTACACTTATCTTGACTGGTTACAAAGTTCTTCAAAATCACTCAGAAGTCACTAAAGACGTTAAAATTTAATCAGAAGCTTTTGGGCTATCCACCCTTCATCAGCATATAAACTATTGAATTCATCACATTTAAATAGAGGTACAAATAAAGTCACATGATCAAGCCAGCCATACAAATTACATATATACTTTAACATCAATTAAGCCATAAATTATGCATAAATAAATACATTTCAACATATTCAAATCATATATTACTTATAACAGTTTACTAATAACTATATAATATAAAATAACATCAGCAAATGGGCCTACAAAAAACAAATAAAAATAATAGTATTGTAAGATATGCAACTACATACAATGAGAATACAAAGGAAGTATGTAAAATTATAGAAAAAAATTGGATAATACTAATGGCAATGCCGGAAATAAAGGATTTGATAGGTTTGAAACCCAGATTTACCTATAGAAGCCATCAGACACTCAAGCAGATGTTGTGTTATAAAGATGTTAAGAATAAAGAGGTGACACCACAAAGTAGAGTGGGAACATATAAATGCCACAACTGTACATACTGCGTAGATAATTTTGAATCAAATGAATGTTTTCAACATCCTGTTACTAAGGAAAAGTTTACTTTTAATTGTAAAGCAAATTGTAATACGACAAAATTAGTATATTTAGCGACATGTACACACTGTATGGCATTCTACGTAGGAAAGACGATAAGGAAGTTAAAAGACCGTATAATTGAACACAGGTCAGAAATAAAAAGGAAAGTACAGAATAATGGTTTGTATAGGCACATCATGGAGTTTCACACACATACATTTAAGTTTAGGTGCATAAATGTGTTGAATATAGGGTTAAGAGGGGGTGATGTAAATAATATTTTAGAATTAAGAGAATACGAATGGATAGTAAAACTACAAGCTGATACACCACCAGGCTTGAATAGTACTGTTAGTCTGAAACCCATATTGATAAAAAGGCAGAGAGAAAATATATGATGAATTATTATGTTCACACCTGAATTTTTTAGGATTTTAGTATTGTAACATCTTAACAATATTGCTGATGTTATGTTATATTATATAGTTATTAGTAAACTGTTATAATTAATATATGATTTGAATATGTTGAAATGTATTTATTTATGCATAATTTATGGCTTAATTGATGTTAAAGTATATATGTAATTTGTATGGCTGGCTTGATCATGTGACTTTATTTGTACCTCTATTTAAATGTGATGAATTCAATAGTTATATATGCTGATGAAGAGTGGATAGCCTGAAAGCTTCTGATTAACTTTTAACATCTTTAGTGACTTCTGAGTGATTTTGAAGTCCTACACTTATACCTGTTGCCACCAGAATGTTGAGGAAACAGTTGTCTATGTTTCACTTCATTGTTGTAAACTGCAATATCACATAGCTAAACAAAGGTTGCATACTCTGTACTAGAACCCAGTACCATCTGTACTCCAGGCCAGATTTTCATGATGGTCAAGGCATCTGCTTACTACTTTTGGCTGTCTGCTTCATAGGTGGTCCACCACCCTTTCCACAAACCAGATAAACACAGCCATTACCTGCTTCTGCTGTTTGTGCTATGTGTGGCATCATGCAAAAAAAAAGTGCAATGAAAAACCAGAAGCATAATAAAGAAAACACCTTAGTAATGGACACATATAAGTAAAATAAGTGTCTGCTGTCACATGGAAGGTACTTTTTGCAAATCCAGCACTATTTACTTCATTACTGAACCAAGTTAAAATATACAAAGATATTCAATAATAATAAAGAATACATTATAGGTTCAGGACTTACCTTGCAAATGCAGCAGTTGAGACAATTTTAATTCAGGCCTAGAATTTCCTTGTGTCAAATCCCATGGTATTGAAGTATGCAGGAAAAAAGAATGTAGGCTACATTGATTCTTTATAGCCTATTGAATAGCTCCACCATACTGAAAATCACCTGCTTATGTTGTAATTAGCAGCTATGAATAACATCTGATACTTTAATGAATACATCAACTCTCTTGGTGCCCATTAGTGCACATTGTATACCTACACACTGCTGCATGCAGACACTGAAATAAGGTGAACACAGGTCATCTTATTACTTTTGTCCATGCCTGTGATATCATGAAAACATGCAGCTCAAATAGTGGAGGGAAGGATTCAGACGCTGTACTAGAACCCAGAACCTTCTATATTTTAGCCCTACACATACACATGCTGCCACAGGAATAGTTATGTGACTACCACTGAGAAACCTGCCAGTCATTGCTCCTTTACTTGTGGTAACCCTAAGCACCACATAATGCAAACAAAAACAAAAATAAAAAAAAAATAACTTAATGCGGATAGATATGATATATTTTAACAAAAATAAAGAGGATGACACAGAACTTGTGAACTGTCACTGCTTACATGCACTTTTGCACTTCTTCACAAACCTACATGCACACCTCTGTAAGTGTAACCTGACACACCTGCCTGATGTCATCATTTACTTTTGCCATGCATTCAACAGGAACACTGTGGAAGTGCCTACATAAAGTGAACATTCCTAAATGGTTACAAGTTTCTTGGATTCAGCAGTTTTAATGAATTTTGACCTCATTTGCTTCTTCACCATGTTGACAGCCCTGAATCTACATGCTTGGTAACCGTGTAGGCAGGGAAACTGAAGGAGAGCCCAATGTTGTACAGTCAAACGAGTGTATTACTGAGATATATATCTCCACAGAGGAATGCAGGTTTTGAATTCTATGTTTCATGGGGGTTTACTCTTTTTTGTTGTCTGTATTAGATATGAGTGCATTGTTCATTTGGGGGTGAGGTTCAAAGCTGCATTTTTGTCATGGCACTTAAAAAGGAATTGTTGCTATTGTTAATATCATTTTCTACCATCCAACATGTCTGAATATGTCATAATGTGTGTAGGGTTACAAGTTATGGTCTATTCTGTAAAAATGTATGGACATTCACTTGCTTTTATTTCCATGTAGACTCCTTGGAGTGGCTGTATTAGGAAAACATTCGAATACATGGCCAATATGAGTACTGAGTCCACACGGTTTCTTTAGAGCTTGTTGAATCGCTCCACCATGTTGATTTGCTTCATTAGCATGCAATATGGTTACTTATGCTGTATTTTGCATGCCACTGAAGTTTCTGTGTTTGTATATGAGTGAGTACTACTATGGGAAGTTTACTGATTCTAGAACTTTTTGCGTCAAAAATGATCACGTAGGCTTTATTAAATCCACCCCATAGTTTGGTGAATTATTGTTATCATATCAAAAATAAAACAGAAACAGTGTGCTTCTATTGGTAAAAGGCCAAAAATTTAAATATATTTCAAAAATGTTTTCTCATGTCAAAACAATGATCAAATTGCAATTATCAGGAAATAAGCATCTTTTTACACAAAATGCAGAATAGAAAAATGTCAACTTTTACCTGTATAAGAAAATACAACTAAATATTTATCTTCTGCTTTGCAAAATAAGACTACATGTACTATGGAAATCAATCTGAATATAAATAAAATAATACAAACTCTAAAAACCCATTTAAATGATACCCTTTCAAATATTCAGAAACAACTTTTCAGACTAAAGCAGATGTGACTGTGCAAAGAAAGTACTTTTTTTGTGAAACCTAATGCATTAGAAGATAAATTCCCTTCAATCCATGCTTATGAGTCCCAGTGACCCTGTAGTAACCCTGTGAACAGCTGCCATCATTCAGCAACTTTAGTACAAGACAAGTAGTGAACAGAAGTTGATTGGCAAGCCTTTCTTCCATATCATTCACACATACACACGCACACACACACACACACACACACACACACACACACACACACACACACACACACACACACACACACACAAACACACACACACACACACACACTGCATGGAATGTTTACAGATCCCAATCTGCATAGGGCATGTTTTTTTTTCCCCTAGGAAAATGGGAGCATCAGGAGAAACCCTATGGTAATGAAGGGACATGCAGACTCCACACAGAAGCATCAGAACTGAGAACTGAACCATAGAACCTTTTGTGAATCGACATTGCTAATCACTCCACAAGTGTGTCACACAGTAGAAAAATTATGGAACCTTTAAAATGTGATGAAAAAAATGAGACTATACCTCCAATTCAGAAAGCATCCCAATATGAGCATAAACTGCAATGGCCAAAAGTGACAATTTACAAGCTCTCATAAAATCTGATTCAGGAAAGTTTAATCACAGTGAGGAAGAGCTAATCATTGGCTAATTTGAATCAGTTATAATTACTAACGGTGCTAAATGGAATTTTCCAGTAGTACTTATTACAGGTAACCCATGCATTGCATCAGCACCGACAATCCTATCATTCATACTCTCCCACACAATTGCAGCCAGTCATGTGCATGCAGGTGTGCGCATGCGCGCGCACGCACACACACACACACACACACACACACACACACACACACACACACTCACAAACACACAGTCATCTGATGCCTCTTACCTGATCTGTGGCATGATCTTTCCATTTCACTATAATGAGTGAATACCATATTTTGGCCATCAGTGCCTTACTGCAGACATTTTCAGGGACAGCAAGTGGCTAAGTAGCATTTGTCACTCCCTGCAATGCCTCATTAACATTTATCAATGCTGTGGAGACAGCACACAGTTGTGATTCTACCGAATGTATAGAAAAGCGATTGTGGGCCTGTCTCTGAATCATAAAGGGTATGCACAAGTGGTTGGCTGCTCATGTCAGGGATTACTGCCCGCAGTGGAACTTTCTGAAACACAGGGTCATGTTTTACAGGAAAATGTGATGAAGGCTGAATGTTACAGCATGCTCAGTTTGCATCTGTCCTGGAAAATCTTTCGGTTCCACAAATGAATGGCATATTACAAATGGTGGAATAAAAGGAGTGCTGGCTGCCATTCCTGTAAATATTTCTTAGTCAGAGACTTTGATTCTCAAAATTACAAAATTCCAGCAGAAACACCATTCCTGTCACTTGGCAATGGGTCCAAGATAATCAGTAAAGCTGAATTATGTTTTTCTAATTATGAATAAGGGATCCTATTTCATTCTACTACACACAAGTTGCAAACAGAGTAGTACAACATTTTACAGTAAAATCCCCATTATTGAGGACTCAAGCAACCGGCACTCTTAAGCAACCAGCATTTGATTGGCTTGTATGCCAGCATATGAGCCAATCAAAAATCACAGAGCTGAGCCACTTCTACTCAATCCAAACAGCCAGAAGAACTGGAGATGCCTTGCTTTTTCATTTTTGATTGGCTCATATGCTGGTATACAAACTAATCAAAAATGGCAAAGAGGAGCCTCTTCTGTTCAGTGCAGAACAGCCCACTGTTCTTCCTTAAACAGAAGAAGCGCCACTTTGCCATTTTTGAATGGCTTGTATACCAGCATATGAGCCAACCAAAAATGCCAAAGCAGAGCCTCTTCTGTTCAATGTGGAGCAGCCGGCTGTTCTGCATTGAACAGAAGAGGCTCTGCTTTGCAATTTGTGATTGGCTCATATTCCAGTATGCGAGCCAATTAAAAATCACAAAGCATATTTTAAGCAACTGTAACACACACTTAAAGGGCATCTACCAATCCCCATGGGTGAAGTGAGACTTTACTATATTTATAAGATCCTCTGGCTATGAGAACCATCATCAATTTAGGTCTAAAAGAAATCATGGAGCAAAGATAAACACACCATGAGAAGTAACAAAACATGTACTTAAAATTAAATCATCTTATTTGCTATTTCATTACAAGAAACATTATTTACTTTCTCTCTTCTTCTCTGCAGTCAAAACATAAAATGAGAAATCTCTTCCCCCAGATGTTTTCTTAGCATATTTCAAATCTGTAAGAAGCTCCTAAACTACAGAATATTTATTGGCAAGCACACTTGTAAAACATAAAATAACCTGGATGATAGTTAAAACATTTTGAGTATTTTTGTGCAACTAATTAGTCTGCTTAACAGAGCTTTCCTAAAGTGGATCCAGCTACTTGGAATCAACTCCCAACAGAAATAAGAAAACAATATACTTCAGGAACATTCAGATCTTAGCTTAAAGAACATTTGATTACTGACTCCAAATTCGTGTGCTTTCAAAAAAAATGGCTAATTTCATGTCTCTTCCATAAATCATTACATCAGTTGTATATAAACATATTAAGCTGTATAAAACAGGTAGAACTTTTAACAGTACCCTTTATTCTATAACATGCTTGTTTCAGTTTGTATTCTATAACTTCACTTCATGTCCCTGTTTGCTACACTCAGATATATGTTCTATTCTATGTTATGCCCTACAAGTTCATGGCTGAAAAGGATCATATGGATAACACATCCATTAGAGTTGACCCAGTAGTCAGGGACATAGGGACACACATAGATAGTAATCTAGCCTTTGACCATCATGTGTCTACAGTAGTGAGGAAATCATTCTGTGTTGTACAACTTTTAAAAAAAGGTATGGTATCTAAGTCAAGGGAAGTCATTGCTCCACTGTATTCAGCATTCATCAGATCTATCATTGAGTACAATGCCCTCTTTGATATGTATCTAACCAGGCATATCCAACAACTGGAATGTCCACATAGGTTCTTCACTAAAAGAATACAGGGTGTAAGTAAAATGTCCTATGCAGACCGTCTCAAGGCCCTATCCCTGTATTCTGTCTCTTACAGGCTTTTGAGGGGAGATGCATTCAGGGCATTGTCAGACCCCACTCTGATGGACCTTTTGCATATCCACAAAACAAACAGCACCAGAATTACCCATTCTAAAGACATAATCCTTGCCTGTGATATAAATTGGACCTACTGGAGAGACAGGTATCTATCACAGGGAGTACCCCATCTATGGAACAGGCTCCCCATCCATGTGAAGCAGAGTTCCTCCCTAATCCAATTCAAGTGCAACTTGGGCAACTGGATGGGGAACAGGAAATTCATCACTGGTTTGGCACCTGTGTCTCTAATGAACACAGACAACCTATAAATGGTTCATCACCCAGGCCCCTGCTTGTAAATTCTTCATCTCTCAAACCCCTGCTTACACTTATCAAGGGTATCAGAACTTGTCAGAGATGTGGTACGCATGGCTAGACTTAAAAAGGCCCTTGTGGTTGTTAGCCTAGTAAACACCTATGAACCTGTGTTGACCTGTTTAACTAGCTGATTATCAAACTTCAAATAAATACGTAAATACATAATTAAGTACATGCATAGCATACACACACACACACATACATAAATAAACAAATAAGCAACCAAATAAATAAATAATGTAACAAACAGGTACTTTGACTCACATTTGTAAAATAATAGTTAACAATGCATTGCCGTATTCTAATATTTGCTCTCCTTTTCCATCCATACAATGTGGCACTAACAAAATTCATGTGCATAGTTATCTATGTTTACTACAATACTTCATAATAGGCTATGAAATGAAATTGACACTTTTTTAAAGAACTGTATGCTATCTATACAATATTAAAGTGGAATTTTATTAATTCTCTTCCAATCTATTATTATTATTGCTTGGAAAGTGAAGCTGCTAAGAAAGGCATTGCCCGATCCCATAATACAAAATATGCTTGATATAGTTGTGTTTTGAACTCCACTAAAACTATGATATTTCTTGCTTTTATTCCCAAAGCTCAGAGATTTTCTTGACAATGTTGCATCGAAATGTTTGCAGATTTACTTTCTCATGTCACGTAATATGTCTAACCTTCTTGCACAGCTTATGCTACTACAGTTAATACTTTCAATAAACAGTTTTTTTCAACACACTGCAGTTTAAAGCATTTAATACACAGTTAAATCATTGTGTCCCTACACTCCTTCACTAAACACTAACAGAGGTGGCAAACAATATGAAGGTATAAAGTGGTAATCTTATATGAATAGCTGTAATATGAATCAGAAATAAATATTCCTGCACGTATAGCACCATGGCTGTGTGGTACCATACTTTAGAAAATCATAAAGTTCGGACAATTGTATTTTCATTCTTATTCTTTCACTGACTCGCTAAATGATATCGTCACCACATATAACTTTGTAGGCATCATTTCCTCAGTGTATTTTAGTCAAATGGATATCTGGGATTTTAACAACTAGCAAAAAGTTATATAGATGGGATTTATTTTTCTGAATAATGTATAGACATTTTGTCCGTAATTTTAAGAAGTTACTGTATTCTGTAAAAGCTGCAGTTTTCCTAGGTAAGTCCAGTGCATTGTAAATGGGAAAGCTGCATGTACGATACTTCATCAAGGTAGAATATTCCTTATCAAATGTTCCTGACTTGACCATCATGTTAGGAATACCTTATCTTTCTCATTGTGATGCACACAGGAATTGTCCATGTCTTCTTTATAGTTTAGATATGCCAACTGCCACTTATAAATATAACAGACATTCAAGTAAATCATCATATGTATTCATTCATTTTGGCATTTGGTAGCAAATTTAAAGTTACTTAAATGTAGACATGGTGACTAAATTTTACCCATATGATCTGACCTACTTTGCCTCAGCACAATTAAAACTCTAGGCATCCTACTACATAAAGTGGCATATATTCTGACGGTTTATTTTATTAAAAAAAATGGAGGTCCAGTTGGTAGAAAATCATGTTTAAAATGTAATACATCCATCAATAAATCATAGTTGTAACCTGACATGCATAAACTAGCCAGCGTTCTCATTTTACTCGAGAAAAATACATAGCTTTAGTCCACACACAAGGTATATACTATATATTTAGTAGTCTTTCTTTTTAAGTAAATGCACAACATTCTGCTATTCTGGGTACATTCATACATGAAACAAAAAAATAATTAGTAGATGTAAAAAACTCTTTTGATGACATATAGACAGGGGTCTAGGGAAGTAAATAGTGTGGGAAGAAATAGTCAGGGAATTGTTATGGCTAGGCTTGTATAGGCCTTAGGGCCAATAGCCTAGTACCAACCTATGAACTTATGAACCTATGATGATATGTGTAGGGGGTGGGGATATGCTCTCTTATCTAGATATATCTTATATTAAAACTTAAACAAGTACTTTACATCATCAGTCAAAAATGCAGTGATGTTAAATGCATGTATTGCACTTCTTACACATGTAATTTTTAAAAGTAATTATTACAGTAATTCAGGAGAAATTCATGAATTAACAAGTTGGCCTGTCATCTGACTATTCGTAATTAGTCCTTTCCTCAAATATTCAAATTTTAAAGACCTGAAGCATCTACAGCAATAAGTAGCAATATTTCTGAAATCTAACCTGTTAAGTGCAGTAACTCCAGAATCTAGAGATTAGTTGATTAAGTTAATATCACTATGCATCAGAAGCATGTATACAGTTTTTCCATTGGGATACATAAAGGAAGCTTCATCAGGAAACTTTGAAAAATATACTATAACTGACAAATGAAGAAAATTGAAGCAATCTGTGCACAGCAATTCTCCTGGGCATTCTGTAGATACAGCATATTGGGAATGCCCAACTTCAATATAAATGAATCAGCACAAAATAAAATAAAGCTCACATTGCACTGCATGCTGGGTAGGGCTTTAAATGCAAATCTGGCATAAAAAGGCCTTTAGTTTCTAGACTGAAACAGAATTTACTGCTTCCTATGTGTAATATAAATGCACATTCATGTAAATAAGATTATCTAATGCCCTCTAATGAAATGCTTAGATACCAAATAAATAAATAAATGTTTGGTTTGCTACATATACTATTTCTCTCTGCTTTATTCTGATTAAATACTGTCCCCAACACACATGACAATACAGTCTATGCATGTGTACATAAAGAGTTAATCTTCGTAATCCATTCAACCTTAGCCACAATTTCCTATTAAAAGCATTCCAGTAATGGAATTAAAAGACGGTACTAAAACCACAACTAAGGAAAAATATCAGGTCCAGAAGGAAGTAAGAAGCTAATACTTATCTTTGTTTCACTTGATAGTTTGTGGGTTTTCTGCATGAGATAATGAATAACACCAAATGGAAATCCATCTCATCTTCTTAAATGACAGAGAGTTCTGTTTTAATAGGTTCATAGGTTTAGGTTCATAGGTTCATACTAGGCTATCTGCCCTAGGGCATTTATAAGCCTAGCCAGAGTGTGTGTGGCTTTCACCACCCCTTAGGATGAGAATACTATACCCATTAATTTGCTGTGCCTCTGTCCAGCAGTGATACAGAGATGATTCCCGGGGTAAACCTACGATCTCCCATCCACTCGTCAAGATTTCTCTTGAACAGAGTCAGTGAGGGGCTCTGCCTCACATGGACTGGGATTCTATTCCATAGTGTAGGGAGTCTCTGGGTGATGAATCTGTCCCTCCAGCATGTCCTATTTATATCTGTGTTGAAGTTTAAGTCTCTTGCTCTCGTGGCTCTGGTGGATTTGGATTTTTTGAGGTGGAGCATGTCCATTAATTCCGGGTTGGACATGGCCTTGTATGTCAGGCACAGATCACCTCTGAGCAGACGGTATGCGACTGAATAGAGTTGGAGTTTCTTCAGTCGGGCATCGTATGACATATGCTTGAGCCCCTTTATCCTTTTGGTGAGGAACATTTGGGGTCTTTCCAACTGCTGCAGGTGTCGGGTAAGGTACATTCCGAATGGGGCGTTGTACTCAATCATTGGTCTGATAAGTGAAGAGTACAGGGGTACATTGACCTCTCCTAATCTGGATGTGAATCCCTTCATGATCAGGTGGGCAATGTAGAAGGTCTTCCTAACCACTTTGGCAATGTGAGTGTCAAAAGAGAGGTTACTGTCAACTTGGGTCCCCAGGTCCCTGATAACTTCTTCCGTGTTTAATGGATTACCACCTATGTGGTAATTAGGGGTTACCTTGTTTTTCCCAAAGGGTATGACTATACATTTTTTGGCATTTAGCTTAAGGCAATGGCTCTGGCACCAGTTATCCATTTCTATGAGACCTTTCTGGAGGATGTCTGTGTCTGATGGAGTGTCAATTATGGTGCCCAGTTTGCAGTCATCTGCAAATTTTGTCAACCACAATCCCCCTATGTTTGCCTGCACTTCAGAAAAATAAATGCTGAACAAGAGGGGGCCCAGGACTGAGCCCTGTGGGACACCGCTCATGACCGGCTTAGAGTCTGACATGGCACCAGCAACTCTAACCCTGTGTGTTCTGTCCTTGAGCCAGTTTGCAACCCATCTTGTGACATATGGGTTTACATCTAAGCTGGTGAGCTTTTCTATGATGCCCGAGTGGGGTATTGTGTCGAACGCTTTTGCTAGGTCAAGGTAGGCTGTGTGAACTGCCTTACCCTCATCAATGGCCTTAGTGACTGTTTCGAAAAAGTCGACCAAGTTCAAGAGGCAGGATCTGCCCTTGACAAAGCCAAATTGGGTAGGATCCAGTGTCTGTAGGTCCCCAATGTCTTTATTTATGAGTTCCATTATGATCCTCTCCATAGCTTTGCAGACAAGGCTCGTCAAGCTTATGGGGCGGTAATTTCCAGGGTCCGTAGAAGCACCGCCTTTGTGGAGTGGGACCACAGTTGCCGTACGCCATTCTTTGGGTACGTATCCTGTAGTAAGGCTAAGATTAAACAGCAGCCTTATGTGTGGGTTTAGTTCCTCATTGAATTTGTGTAGCACACATCCAGGGACACAGTCCGGTCCCATTGATGCTGTGTTTTTTGCTTTAGAGAGAGCAGCTCTCACCTGGGCATCTGAGATGTTTGGGAGGCTAGACTCTGGTGGGATAGATATTTCTCCTTTTGGGGGGGGGAGGGGAGAAATTTGCACTGAACCTGTCTGCCAGTATGTTGGCAATGTCTGTGGGTTCAGTGATTTTTATATCATTTTGGACTAATTCTGAGCATATCTGGGAGTTTCCACCCAGGTTTCTAACATAGCTAAAGAAGGCTTTATGATTGTCTTTTGTGTCATTAGCGATTTTTCTCTCAAAGTTGGCCTTGGATGATTTTATGAGTGATCGTAGTTTTTTGCTAGTATTGATCGGAGATGCCTTCCCATTTAAGGATTTTGCTCTGTCATGTAGTAGCTTTCTCCTCTTGTTGTAGAGTTTGTTTATGGCTGGAGTCCACCAGACCGGGCCTGCCTTTGGTGGAAAGGGTCTTGATTTTATTAGGGATTGCTTGATCCATACATTCCTGGAGGTGCTCGTAGAAGGCATTTGTAAGGGTTTCAGCAGCGTGGGTTGTGGTTTCCACTGGCTCGGGGGCCTTGAAGGATACCACTCCAGTCTTAAGAAGTGTGAAGTTTGCTTTTGAGAAGTTCTTCACTGTGGTCTTTTGCTGGGTTGGGGGCGGGATGTGGATCTCCAGTGAGATTAATTTATGGCCTGATCTCACCAATGAGGGATATACTTCCGGTGTGGAGCATTTTGTCCCCATGTTTGTGATGATCAGGTCTAGTATATTTTCTCCTCTTGTGGGAATGGTGACTAGTTGTTCCATAGCATTTGAGTTTATGAACTCAAGGAACCTTTGGGCTAGGGTGTTGGGGCTTGAGTAATGTTCCCAGTCTATGTTTGGGTAGTTGAAGTCACCCAATATGATGGTGTTTGGAGAGACATTTATACTCTCCAGTGTCTTCAGGAAGGCTGTGTGGGTTTCCTGAGTTTGAGAAGGTGGTCTGTAGCATGTTACAAACTGTAGGGCAGTTTTACCTATGGTTAATTGCACCTGGATGGTCTCCGATGCTTAGATGCGTTGCCACTAACCTGGAGGTGTGGGTATCCTTTATGAATATGGATACTCCCCTTCCTTTTGTGGTTCGGTCTGGATTTTGGGGCCGGAACGCATGATATGAGGTATAACCTGATAGTGCTGGGGTGCTCTCAGGAGCCTTGAACCAGGTTTCAGTCACAGCACAAACATCGATGTTCTCCATACTGAGGAGGGCTTCGAGGGCGTGCATCTTGAGGTTTAGACTTCTGGCATTGAGCAGTATTACCCTTAGTTTTTCTCCATTTTTGTTTTCTAGGGCGGTAGGTTTATCATTTGAGCCTTGCCTAAAAAGGCACTATGGGGGTGGCAAGAGCCTTTGCCAATATCCGGAAGCCCAGGGGTGACAGGTGCAAGCCGTCCCTTGCGAAGCAGCGTGGCTTGTCAAGCATGTCATCCCAGGCAGACAGACATTGGATCCCCTTAGAATGACACCAGTAATTAAGCCAATTATTAAAGCTGATCATTTTGTCTCTGTATTGTGGCATCATTCTTGGTGAGGGTAGGATACTGCTCAGGGTCAGGGTCATACCGGCCTGGGCTACATAATCTGAGAGCTCCTCTATGTCTCTTTTCATGTAGTCCAGGGAGGTACGTCTCAGGTCGTTCACACCGGCATGGACAATGACTGAGTCATACTTGTACTTGCTGTGGAGTGACCTGAGTGCTTGTGTTATGTGGAGGATTCTAGCGCCTGACAGGCAGCTAACTGTGATCTTTTCCTTGTTCAGTCTGGTGAGAGGGACGTCAGTGTGTCTGACTATGGAGTTACCTATAACAAGTGTGTCTGGCATTGTGTTTGGCCTTAAGGGCTGTGACTGTTTAGCACACTGACTTTGAGAACTATGTGTTGCATGTCTTATGTCTTGAGGTGGCAGTTGCTTGGGTGTCTGCTTTGGAGGCCTCTGTAGTTTTGGTAGATTTTTGATCAGTGCCTCCGAGTATGTCTTTGTGTGTTTATGTGTTTGTTTTGCAGTTGTGATAGTTCTATGTGAAACTGGGTTTGTGGTGTGCGTGGTTTCCTTCTCCTCCTGTCTGGTCTTGCCAGTCCTGAGTTGAGAGAGCTCAGCCTCCAGTTTGGCTATATAGTTGCATCTCTCACATGTATTTCTGTTTTGTGGGAGAAGGAGTGGGTTGTCTGTGTACATGAGGCAATTGTAACATTGCCTCAAGATGCCCAGATTCACCAGCTGAACAGGAGAGGACGCTAGCAACTGACTCAGTCTAAGGAAACAGCTCTGCTTACATTACAGCTGACTGCTGGCCAACCGCAACATTTTGATAACCAGAATCTCATGGACAATTTAGCTATTCCGGAATAGAGAAGAAAGTATAGTCTTATAGTCTTCTTGTTTTGCAGAAGGGCTGTGGGTTAGGGCTCCCTATCTCTCTGTTTCCAAATGCACTACCTATAAGGCCACAACACCTTAGAAAAAAATGTAAAAATGTGCATAACGTAATGATAATAACTGACTCCTTTCCAAAGCAGATGGGCAAAAAAGACTGAAATTAAATAGAAAGTATTAAAAACCTATAATGACAACTAGAAAAAAAATATATAAATCCATCGTGAAAGATTTATCATACCTAAGAAATGACAAAAGTTAACAGAAGATAAAATTATGTTTAATAATGAAAAAGTGGTGTTAAGAGGAATAAAGTGTTAAACGTGACCTAGACTATCGCTAGTCCAGATTTTCACAAAGCCACGTCAATACATCATGCTTACAGACTCCAAAAAACATGGAGCTATAAATATTGGGATTTGCTGTGGTTTAGTGACTGCATTTGAACTGAGGTAAAATTGGGGATATTGCTATATGTGAACACTTTAAGGCCTCTGTTAATCAGGTATAATGTACTGTCTAGTATGCTATGCTTAGAAGTGAAGGTATATTTACAGCCTAAAAAGGTTTGAGACATTACTCAAATTGACTTGGTGTAAGCATATCTCAAAAGGAAGCATAAAAGAAATCAAATTAATTTCTGACAATATATATCTATAGCTATGTATATCTATATTTAATCTATATCTATATATCTATATTTATATCTATCTATATATAGATAAAAAAAAAAAAAATATATATATATATATATATATATATAGATATAGATATATAAATAATTATTCTACTAAAAATTAAAATGTTTGAGTGTTGCGTGTACATTGTCTGATATTTAGCTCAAGGCAATGGATAAAGTATTCCAAGGGAATTCTCAGCACATAATGTTACATAGATGACATCTGGGCCTTTCATTCTGCTGATCCCTGATTCATCAAACCCACTTGACAGAACCTGGAGGAATGAATGGCCAAGCCATCAAAAGCTAGTATAGCTTAACTTCAGCTTTGACAAGATTGTGCTTGTTGTAGTACGTAGGTAGAGACAGCACGGCCCACTTTCTGCAAGGAGGGTAGGCCAGGCATTGCCAACTATATAAACCAAGAGTAATAGGCTGCTAATTTAATCTTTGTGACTTGAACATACTGTTTTTGAAGAATTAGACTTTGATACCCTGTCCTACATCCGGGCATCCTGGTTATGAGGAAGAGCAAAGAATAGAACCTGGTAATATGAATAGTCTTAAACTGGTAAAAGAATAAGGACTTTGGGTAAAATAGTTTGCGTCTAACTTCTTCAAAGATGGGTTTGTTTTTTGTGACTGTGGATATATAATTAGTAAAGCTCATACATGTAATTCAGAAATCTAAATGACTTCTATACTAAGGGCTCATAGATTACAGAGTGTGTCACATATGAGGTTCTACTTTAGAGTGCTGAACTGTTATCACAAGATGCTACCTAATTTTTTACAGATCTATTGTTTCCACTGGATACAGTGCTACAGAAGAGTTCTGAATAAAATGTATGGTGGTCTATGAGTATACTTTACTGCAAATGACAGAAAGTGGTCTGACCGATGTTTATCTTTCAGTCCAGCTTTCACATCTAGATGGGTTTTGATGCTTCATTGTGTTGAATCAGAACAGTTCTGCTCTGTAAACTGCAGGAAAGACCAGAGTCACTGATCAAAGTTGAATGCAATTATGCAGAGACAAACACAGAAGTCCCTATTTTCTTCTAGAGAGTAAAGTAAGTCATCCAGTACTGACGTGAAAACAGATTTATACTGATCATTGATTCCCAATAACCACTAGCTAATTGCTGCTTAGGTTAATGGGTACCCGTGACAACTACCATGTTACTGAAATGGGTCCCTGAATTAAAGGAGACATTTACATAATTCTGAACATAAAGGAGAAGGAGAACAAGCCGGTACAGCAGTTAATTGTTCTTTTCAGTCATCAGAGGCATGGACTGAGCATTGGAAGTACTACCTTCATCCTCATGGTCTGGGTTTTTTATTTGGCCTATAACTCCTTCCATACATACCTAACACTACACTAAGACTGGCTGGGAAAAGGGAACTATGGCAAGCACTGCTCCCTGGCATTAACATGCACGCACCTTTCCATCTTCATCTATCCCATTCCACAGCATGACAACTAACCTCCCTGAGTTCAGCCACTCAAGAACTCTATTAGACGGACATTAATATATAACCTCTCCCAGGGTAGGAATGCCCCATCATCTCTGCTAACTCTGTCAAATGCCCAATCAAACATGCGTCACCTGGGGACATCTGAAAAAAAAAAAGAATATTGAATACAATGTTAGATGCTCTAGTGGCAAAGATGAATAAAGCTCTGACTACAAGCTAGCTGAACTGGGTTTGTTTAATGGCTTGGGTGACTGATGGAGCAGCAGGAGTGAGATGGGCATGCCCATTCCTGGTTGGAGGGTGCTTGCTGATATGCTCCCTAAGGGGAAGCATGGTCCAAAGTAGGGTTTGCCCTCAGACACAGTCAATGAATGTGGGGGCAGGGAAAGGGAAATGGGTAGGGTATAAACAAAAACCACCCCCCATACAAAAGCACAGATAAGCCAAACCCTTAGATTCATAGGTTAATAGGAGATTACTAGGCTAATGGCTCAGGAACCCTTACAATCTTAGCCATTATTACCCAGAGTTTACTCATTTTTCAAACTGCAAAGGTTAGGGGATGACCTAGGTTTGTGACTATGTTTCTGAGTATTTTACAGACTGCCCCTGTCCATAAGGGACATGATAGCCACCCCAAGAATAACTTCATGATTCCCCATCCATTGATCCAAACTGCATTTGAATAGGATTTGGGAAGGGCTCTGTTTTCCATGAATAGTAAGCTTGTTCCATAGAAGGGGTAATCTCTGAAACACATATCCTTCTCTCCAGCATGTTTTGCTCATGTCCAAGACCATGTTTAGCTCTTTAGATCGGGTAGTCTTTATGGTGTTTGTGTTGTGAATGTATAAAAGTTCCATCCATCAGGGTTGGATTCGCTAGGCCTAGATCACATCTTAATAGTCAGTAGAAGACAGAGTAAAGGGATACAGCTTTTAGTCAATCCACATATGACATGTTGTTTACACCCTCTATTTTTTTTTTTGTCAAGAACCTCAGAGGCTAGTCCAGTTGTTGCAAATGCCTGGTCAAATACATGCTGAAAGGTATAAACTCAATTATTGGTCTGATGCAGGCTGAGTACAGTGGGACTGAAACTTCCTTGGAACTGAATGCCATGTCTCTACTAATAAGCGTTGCCACTTAGAAGGACTTTATCAGCATGTGGATACATGGTAGTCAAAGGGTGACTATGTGTGTACCTGTATCCCTCACCTCTGTGTCCATTGTTAGGATTGTACTGTTAATTTTGTCATTTTGAGGGGTATTTGACATCCCATAGGGTATACGTGTGCATTTTTTGCATTTAGTTTTAGGCCGTGGCTTTGGCACCAATTTGTCTAAGTCAGACCCTTCTAAAGGATATCTACATTGGTGAGGGATTGAGTGATTCCCCTTAACTTGCAGTATGCAGCAAAAGAGGTCAGGAAATGGCCTTCTGCATTAGCCTTGACTTCAGAGAAATGTACCCTGAATAGGAGAGGTCCCAGTACTGAGCTCTGTGGTACACCACTGGTAATTGACCTTTTGCTGGATCTGTATTCTCCCCTCTAACAACATGTGTGCTCTCTGTGAGCCATTTTGCCATCCATCTGGTGAAAAATATGTCTCTGCCCAATTCTGTGAGTTTATTTATAATACATGAGTGAGGAATTGTGTCACATGCCTTAGCCAGTGTCTCAGGCAGTATATACTGTCTTACCCTTATCCATGGCCCTAGTAGCCGTAGTCTTCTCAAAGAAGTCCACCAGACTGAGTGGCATGACCTACCTTTGACAGAGCTGAACTTGGTTGAATCCAGTGTTTGGAGACTTCCCATGTCATTATTTATCAGGTCCATGATTATTCTTTCCATGGCCTTGCATATAAGGCTCATCAAACGTATGGGTCTGTAGTTCTCTCAGTCACTTGATGATCCTCCTTTATGCAGAGGAATGGCCATTGCTGTCCTCCACTCAAAAGGGCAAAGCCAGTTTGGAAGCTGTGGTTAAATAATGATTCTAGAGGGTCTAATAAGTCATGTTTCAAGCTATTTAACAGGCATCCTGGGATATTGTTTGGACCCATCAAAGTCACATTTTTAGCTTTAGAAAGCACAGTGGTGACCTGTCTTTTTCTGATAACTGGTAGTGGAAACATGGAGGGTATTACTTGAGAGGAAGATGGAGGTGATGGGGAGGTGAAATTTCTGGTGAATTCATCAGACAGCAGCTATGTTATATCTTCTGGCTGGGTTTAGGTGATACCGTCCACAACTAACCAGTCTGCACATTGTTGGGTGTTGCCCTTAAGATTACAAACATAATTCAAAATTGTCTTATGTTTATCCTTTACCTTGTAGGCTATTTCTGCCTCAAAATGTCCATTTGATGACTTGACTACTCCCTTGATCTGCTTGTTTACAATAATGATGTTTTTTTTGCTCTGTTGTGCACATTCTCTCTAACGTCTAGACTGGATTTTCTATCTTTTGTTCTACAACCTATTTATACTAGAGGTCTACCAGGGTGGTTTGTTTTTGCAGTTTGTCCTAGGCTTATTTCAATCTGGTAATGTAATTTCTATGCTGTTATTTATATGAGGATAATGGACTTTTATGTAGGCCTTTACATTTGTTTCTATATCAAGTAGCTTGCCTCAGAAAAGTTTTTAAAGGTTTTGGGGTTAGATGGGAGTTCTACTTTTATATTTATTTTAAGGGAGACTGCTTTGTGATTAGACCTAACCAGAGCGGATATTACACTTGGGGTGGTGCAACACTGTCCCATATTTGTGAGTACCAGGTCTAGGATATTTGTACCCGTAGTGGGAGTGCAGGCTATTTCCTCCAATGCATTTGCATTGATAAAGTCTAGAATTCTTTGAGCCTGCATGTTAGTAGTTATGTATGCTTCCCAGTTTATGGATGGGTAGTTAAAGTCACCCATGAGCATGATATTAGGCTGAATGGTAAATGATTCTAGTAAATTCACTTATGAGGTATGGTTTTCCTGGATCATGGTGGGAGACCTGTAGCTAGCAAGGATACAAAAAATGATTTTTTCTATGGTTAGTCGGTCATGGAGTAGATCAAGTGTGTCCCATTGTTTGACCAGTCTTGAGGTGTGCCTATCCTTTATGTAGATGAATATATTTTGCCTTTCATGTGCAGTGGAATGTTAGAACATGTGAAAGATATTATAGCTTTATACTGCTGGAGTGCTGTCAGTGGCTTTGAACCATGTTTTAGTAACTGCACAGATGTCAGCATTCTCCAAGGTAAAGAGAGCTTCCAGGGAGTGCATTTTCTTGTTGGGACTCCTAGCACTGAGCAGTAATACCATTAGCTTATCATGAACAGATTTCCCTTTGCAATGCCTAGAAAAGGCATTACAGGGGTGGATAATGTTTTGGCCAATATCTGAAACCCTAATGGTGACAGGTGAAGACTATCCCTGGCAGAGCAGTGTGACCTTTCAGTCATGTTCTCCCTGGCTGACAAATATCGGACACCCTTGGAGTGACACCAGTAGCAAAGCCAATTATTAAAGTCAATCATTTTCTGTTGGTATTGTGGCATCATCCCTGGAATGCTGCTCAGTGTTAAGCTCTTCTGAGAGCTCAATCATGTCTGCCTTCACATAGTCCAAGGAAGCATGTCTCAGGTCATTTGTGCCCACACGCACTATGACTGAGTTATACTGGTGCTTGAAGTTTAGTGACCTGAGAATTTGCACGATCTGGCAAATCCTGGCCCTTGACAGGCAACTAACTGCAACCTTTTCATTATTCAGCCTGGTGAAAGGGACATCAGACTGTCTCACAATGGAGTCTCCTATGATCAAAATATGTACTGTGTGGTAACACACCTTATGGGCTTGGTAGTTGAGACACTATAGAAGTAATTTTATCTGTTGTGGTGGAGTTGTCTTGTTTGTTTGCTATATGTGAGCACCTCCTCTGCATATATGGATCTGTGTGTCTTGTCCTTAGTAAATGTAGTGAGATTTTGTATGTGTCACTCACAACCTCATTCGCATTTTCTTGTGTTTCTATGTGAGAGTCTTGCCTCTAGTGACACTGTAACTACATCTCTCACATACTGTACTTTGTTTCAGAACTAAGTAGTTGTTAGTAAACATGAGGCAATTGCTATATTGCTTCAGGACTGCTTCAGGATGCCCATGTCCACATAGCAGGATGCAGATATAACACAAACGTTCTTATCCATGGTTGCAGGTCATTAATATGTGCTTTGCAAGGGAATGAATGGGGACTGTTTACAACAGATGAGGGATGGCTGCTTATGTAGGGTAATCTACAGATAACTTATGTGGCGGTGCTGCCCAACATGCAAACCAGTTGCTCTTTGAGCAGCAGTAGTTGTGAGTGCTGTAATAATATAGCAGAAAGTGAACTAAATGCAGCAGTGCTGTTCAATGTACAACCCAGTTCTCCTTGAGTAGTGTGGGACTGAGGAAAATTTCAGATGTAGTTCTTATAGTGAAAAGTATAACTTCTCCTGACTGCATATATACAGGGCACAACCAACCTCTGCTGAGTGAAGCACAGTATTACGCAAATGTGAGGCTTATACATAAGTAGAAAAAAGCAAGTTTTAAACTATGTATGCCCACAGGCCAATTAGATAAGCACACAATAAGCTTTCCACCAGCAATTACCAGCACAGAGAGGTGAAATCAGACTGCTCCTACCACATGAGTGCAGACACCCAAGTGTTAGGGAACCACAAAATAGATGCCTAAAAGCTCTGAGAACTACAGATACAGCATATTTAGAGTACTACAATTGTTGAACAGCAGCCCTACAGGAGTGGAAAAATGCAACTTAAAACTCTAAGTAAGTACAGGAACAACAATAAATAACACACAAATCTTTCAGAATGCAATGAAAACAACTAACACTGGGTAAGATGGCGATACAAGTCATAGCCTGCTACAGAACCCCAAACGTGTCCCTAGACTATCACTCGAAGTTCCTAAGCACCCTGGAATCTATCAAGGTCCAACCCAATACTCTCATACTGGGTGACTTCAACTACCCTTCCATCTGCTGGGAAAACTATTCAAGTACCAATGTACAGGCCCAATGCTTTCTGGAATGTATCAGTTCCAATGCTCTGGACCAGCTCATTCTGATCCCCACTAAAGGAACCAACATCCTCAACCTGGTTATCACCAACATGGGGGACCATAACTCCACACCAATTGTCAATTCCTCCCTGGTTAAATCCGACCACAAACTGATCACCATGGAAATCTCCATCTCACCTAGAAGCCCTGCTAAGGTGACCCACCCTAACAAAAGTCTCTAAAACTGATTTTGGGCTCCTAAAAACAGAGGTGGCTAACTTCTTGGCACCCATGCCAATAGAAAATAGCTGCAGGACTGCAGAATCATACACCAATGCACTGTACAAGCATGTACACAAATGCATGGACCTTGCCATACCAAATGGAACTAAGACACTCTCCTCCAATAAAGGAAGCCAATCTGGTGGTCCCCAGCCATTAATAAACTCTACAACAGAAGGAAGAAACTGTTGCAGAAAAAAATGAAGTTGCAAGACTGGAAAACCTCCCTTATCAGTCTCAACAAAAATCTGAGATCCCTTATCAAATTCTCTAAAGCCAGCTATGGAAGAAAAATTGCGGCTAACACCAAAAACAACCACAAAGCCTTCTATAGTTACATCAAATAGCTCCGTGGCAATACCCTGATTTGCTCTGAGTTATTGCACAATGGCACCGCCTATACTGAGCCAACATACTGGCCGACAGATTCAGTGCCAACTTTACCCCCCCCCCACAAGAGCCCTATCACAATACCAGAAGAAAGCCTGGTACCCACCATTTCTGTATCACAGGTAAACACTGCATTGTCTAAAGCCAAGAGTACAGCATCAATGGGACCTGATAAAATTCCTGGCTGCATCCTACATGAGCTACAAAACGAACTGGCACCACATCTGTGTGCCCTGTTCAGTCACAGCCTTACTTCAGATGATGTCCCTAATGAAGGGTGCACTGCTGCAGTTGTCCTGCTCCAAAAAGGGGGAGCAACTACAGACCCTGGGAACTATCATCACATTAGCCTGACAAGTTTGATATGCAAAGCTAATGAACACATCATCACGGATCTGCTTAACAAAGGTATAGGCAATCTCCAAACTCTTGACTCCACACAATTTGGCTTTGTCAAGGGGAGATCTTGCCTGCTGAACCTGGTCGACTTCTTCGAGGCAGTCACCAAGGCTGTGGATGGGGGTAAGGCAGTGCATACAGCCTACCTCGACCTAGCCAAGGCCTTTGATACCATTCCCCACTCAAGTATCATTGATAAACTTACCAAACTAGGCATCAATCCTTACATCACTAGGTGGGTTGCAAATTGGCTTACAGACAGGACCTACAGAGTGAAACTTGCGGATTCCAAGTCAGACTGTTGACCAGTCACGAGTGGAGTCCCACAAGGCTCGGTCTTGGGTCCTCTCCTGTTTGGCATTTACTTCTCAGAAGTCCAAGCCAACACAGAAGGACTCTGACTGACCAAGTTTGCTGACGACTGCAAGCTAGGAGTCATTATCAACTCCCCAAGTGATGCAGACATCCTACAAAAGGGCCTCTCTGAGACCAATGGCCTGAAGCTTAATTCCAAAAAATGCATTATTATTCCCTTTGGAAACAAAACTCAGTTCCCATGAATTACCACGTTGATGGGAGCTCACTGAACAATGAAGGGGCCATAAGAGATCACCCAGGTCCACAGCCACCTCACCTTCAACCACCACATTGCCACTGTGGTCAGAAGGTCCTTCTATGTGGCACATCTTATAACCAAACGTTTCACATCCAGGAAGAAAGAGGTCAACATTCCTCTATACTCATCCCTCATTAGACCAATCATTGAATATAACACCCCATTTGGCATGTTCCTGACCAGACACCGACAACAGCTGGAGAGGCCAGAAAAATACCTCACAAAAAGGATCCTAGGCCTTAAACACATGTCCCACATGGGTAGACTCAAGAAACGTCAGATGTTCTCAATCTCTTATCTTCTACTTAGAGGTGATCTCTGCTTGGCTTACAAAGCCATGTCCAACACAGCCCTACTTGAAATGCTACACCTAACGAAATCCCAATCCCCGCGCCACATGCTCCAGAGATCACAACCTCATTACCACAATTAACAGAACATGCTGGAGGGACAGGTTCATCTCCCAAAGACTGCCCATACTCTGAAATAAGCTTCCCATTCATGTCAAGCAGAGCACCTCACTGGCCCTCTTCAAGAGAAATCTTGATGAATGGATGGGTAACAGAATGTTCACCCTAGGGATTACTCCAATTGCTCTACTGGATAGGGGCACTGTGAACTAACATTGGGTGCCACAGTGCTTGGGCAATTTTTTTGGGCTAGGCTTGTAAAGGCTCCATGACCATTAGCCTAGTATACACCTATGAACCTATAAAACAAGTGATAAAAGTTCAAAATAATACTTAAATTCATTTTTCTTGCCAATGATGGTTTCAGATGCAGGCAGCTCCTCTCACATCTTCTGGCATCATCACCAAATGCTAAGCAGCTCTGAATAAATGAGTCTAAGATGGAAACATTGTGTGAATTACTGCAGATTGCTTTAACTAATAATGCCAAAGGTATTCACCTGCAGTAGTTGGTGAAGTATGGGAAGGGTCATGTGTGTGGAGGGGGGGGGGGGTAAAGAACAAAAAAATTTGAGAAAGTGAATGTTTAATTTAGGCTTATGGCTGACTACTACATAAGAGCTCCACAGAGCCAGGACAAGTGAATGCTGAACATGTTTTAATCTCCCATGAATGTTAGCGTTGTCTTTGTTATGGGATATGGAGCATTCCACTTCAATGACAATGCTGGGTCATGCTTTACAGAAGTTTTATACTGCTTGAGCACTTTCTGTGTTGTGAAAATTTAGAGGATTGCTATGTATCTGTTTGCTTTATTTATTAATTTAGTTAGACCAGTAACAGTTTACTATATTTAACAACAGTAGCGAGATGACAGGCTAGGGACTGAAACAAAGGAATAGGAAGAAAAGATTTGCTCAATTATTACAATCAACGATATTTTATTTGAGTCAACAATAAGTATACGTTTTATGAAAAATAGCTGTACAAACATTAAGTGGGGCCACGGTGGTGCAGTGGTTAGCGTTGTCGCCTCACAGCAAGAGGTTCTCCCTTTTGATTCTCAGCTATAGTGCCTTCTGTGTGGAGTCTGCATGCAGTATGTCATCCCCGTGGTTGAGTTGACGTCTAAAGACATGCAGGTAGGTGCATGTGTGAATGGGTGTGCCTTCTTTGAAGGTTGGGCATTGGGTTGGCAACTCAGCACCGTAAAAATCCACTGCCAATCATTAGCAGACCAGGGATCTGCTGTGGTGACCCCTAACCAGGAAAAGCCAAAAGACTTGATAGCTGTATGAACTTTGAGAAAATTGACTAAGGTTTTGCTTCAAGTATGGAATTGTATTCTGATTTGTATAAGGGAACTGTGTTTTATTTTATCAAATTTTTTTAATTCTACTAAGACTTTTCTAAAGAAAATAGCAAGTATTATATCTAGCTTATAGAATTGTCTTGCCACCTTCCTCTCTTTGTCTATTGAAACTATTCTCTATGTGCCAGGCAAGTTTATCTTCAATGAGACATATGTAAATATATCTGAAAATAGTGCAGAGTGAGGTGAAGTTGAAGAAAGTGTGTCTACCCCTTTCCTATAAAGGTATGTCTTATCAGTACCATTTATTATTTTTTGTTTTTCTTGGACAAACTTCAGTTATCTTTCTGGAAAAACAAATTAGTGAAAACACTGATATTTAAAACTATTCAGGGATATCACTCTTTTCATTGTTAAATGCATGTGGGATTAATGCCCACAGATTAGTGAGGGTCTAGATATTGCAAAAGCCTTTAGGTACATTCACTTTGGTTCTGAGCATGGCATGTGGCCAAACTGGCCACTAAGGTTAAGCTACCAAAGTGCATTTGATCAATGGAACTGTTACAGTAACAATTCTATTGAGAGATAAAACAACTGTCTCTCCTTCAACTCCAACTGCAGTATTGCAGGTAGCAGTCTTAACTTTCCTTACATTACTATTAATGAGATTACTAGCAAATTCCCTAAAGTCTCTGCAGTTATCTCCCTCAATAACTCCCCTCATGAATCTAAATTGTCCCCTCTCACTTCCCATTACCCTGCATTCTCCATCCCATAATTGAATAGCAGCAAATATTAAAAAGTCCTCATAAGCCTTAACACAAAATCAGGAACCAAATTCTCTAAGCTATATCCAGTTTTCCTCAAAATGGCCTCCAAACATACGGTTAACCCCTCACACATACAATCTTTCTTCACTGCTAACACATTTCCCATTCTTTTCAAAAGCACCACTGATAATTCCCTCCTGAAAGTTCTCATCTCCAAGGATAGCAAGGACTACACACCAATTTCCAACATGCACCCCAAGCAAACATTTATGAAAAAACTTATATACAAGAAGATCTTTAAGCACATAAATCAATGTGGCTTACTACATAATAAGCAGCATGGATTCAGGAATTCCTTTTGCAACACTAATGCCCTTTATTTGGCAACTGATACCAATTTCAAACACATAGACAAAAGCCTCTTAAAAGGAAGTCTTTTCATAGACCTTTCAAAAGTGCTTGAGCCAGTCCATCACTGTCTGCTGTTAAACAAACTCGCAAGACTTAACTTTGGGATCAACACATTACAGGGGTTTTGAAGCTACCTCTTTGGTAAAATCTTCAAAGTATTCACAAATAACACAGACCTCCAGACCTTGCACATTTAATATGTGGGGCTAAAAGGCTTGGCACAAGGCCAAACTCTCTTTTCCCTAATCATTAATGATGCAAAAAGAAGCCAAACAGTACAGGCTAAATAGTGACAAAGCCTGAAAGTCATGGTATAAAGACAGAACACAACAAAATGGCAAATTTTTAGACAACTTAGAAATCAGTGTAAACAAGTTAAACTAGACAAAACTGCACTCTTTCACAAACTTCAGGGCAAACATCAGCACAATCACAAGCAGTTCTGAGCAACCATAAAAACCCTACTATAACCCGGTCAAACCACCACCACATCTCCTACCAGAAGCAATGACACAGACCCTATGGCTACCCAAATCAACACATACTTCATTCAAGGCTGTTATCTTTCTACTAGAATCCAATCCACCTTATTATCTCTCTTTACCTACCAACAATGCTCACAATATCCTTCTCTTTTTTTTCCACCAAATATCTACCTCAACTATCAAAAATAGATTTCAAAAACTGAAAACCACTGCACCAGCTGCTGACAGACACCCACACAGTACCTTATGTTAGCTGCTGATGTCCTGCCATATGTCACTACTTATTAATAGATATATCACAGAAAACTATGATGTAGCCGTTATCTGGAAAAAGTCACATAGTATAGCACTACACAAAGGTGGATCAGTCACAGGTCTCTCCAACTACCGCTCCACTGTAATTATCTCCCATCTGTCCAAAATGTATTTATTTATTTATTTACATTTGTTGACCAGGAGAGTCCGACTGGACACAGGTCGGTTTTCAGCGGAGGCCCGGGGAGAAGAGCTCCACATTATTATTTGCATTATACAGTTAAAAAAACATAGCATTTAAATATAGACATTAGTCCAGTTAAGGACGCAAGACAAGAAGAAAACAGATGTAAAACAGCTGTAGAGCATAGTACAATTTTAAAATATGGTGACATATACTAAACATGGTTAAAATGTAGTTGAGATTCATCAGTGAACAATTGATACAAACTGTTTTTGAGTTACATAACAGCCATTAGCAGTTGTTGCTACAAGAAGTAGTATTATGTGGTAGGTAGCTGAAAACATGAGTAGCCAAGCTTGCTAAGAGTAGGTTGTTGATAGGGGGCTGAGAGAGGTAGTGGGTGGGGGGAGTGAATGGTATTAGAGGGGGGTTGCAAGGGCATATCTGGCAAATTTTGAAGTGTGATTTTAGTAGGAATTTAAAGTGGGTGCAAGAAGTTACAGAGGTAATTGAAGATGGGAGGGAGTTCCAGAGTTTGGCTATAGTGCACGAGAATAATGCTTCTCCAGCAGAGTTAATGGCTCTTGTGACCTGTAGGAGGTTTTTGTGGCTGGATCTTAGTGGTCTCGTGGTTATGTAGGGTTGGAGTAGATTCTGGAGGGATGGGACTTTTAGTGGTTGGTTTATTAGTTTGTGGGCAAGTGTGAGTTGGTAACATTGAAGGAGGTGGGGGAGCTCTAGCCAGCCCAGTTTTGCAAGTGAGAGACAGTGGTGAGTACAGTAGGAAGCTCCTGTGGTGAATTTGGCGATTTTGTTGTAGCAGGTTTCGAGCTTATTTAGATCACATTGTCTAAGGTTAGTAAATACTGGAGAGGCATAGAGTAGGGTAGAGATAAGATGAGAATTTGCTACCGAAATTTTTGCTGCTTTGGTAAGTAGTTGCTGATTTCTATATAATGCTCCTAGTTTTTTGTGCACTTTTTTAATGGTCATGGAAATGTGAATGTCAAAGTTCAGTTTATTGTCTATTTCTACTCTTAGTAATTTGGTGTGTTCTGTAGGATGGATGGTGGTGTTGTCTTTTGCTGTGATGTTAAAGTGAGAGCTGTCTAGGGTACGTTTGGCGGGTTGGAAGATTAGTAATTTTGTTTTGTTTGGGTTGAGTATTAGTTGGGCATCGGATAACCAAGTTTCAATAGAAGAAAATGCTTCTTGTGTGACTTTTTGCAGTTCTGGTAGGGAGTGGCCTGTGCAGATGATGGTTGGGTCATCTGCGTATTGTATGAGTGTGCCATGTGTTGTGGCTGAGGCTAGATTATTGGTGAAAATAGAGAAGAGTAGGGGTCCCAGGATGGACCCTTGGGGAACTCCTATGGAGACTGGTAGTTGGGGGGATAGGTTGTCCTGCCAAACAACTGCTTGTTGGCAGTCAGATAGGTAACTCTGAAACCAGTTGATGACTGGTTGAGAGAAGGATAGGTTATTGAGAAGAGAGATGAGTTGTTTGTGTGGGACCATATCGAAAGCTTTAGAGAGGTCTAGGAAGGTAGCTGAGGAGAGATAACCTGCGTTTTTATTTTGTAGGATAGTGTTAGAGAAAGAGAGTAAGGCGGTGGTAGTGCTATGCTTAGGTCGGAAACCGTGTTGTGTGTTGGAGAGGAGGTTGTTAGCAAGGAGGTGAGCTGAGACTTGAGAATGAATGCATCTCTCTAGTATTTTGGAGAGTGGCGAGAGAATAGCTATGGGGCGGTAATTGGTTAGATCTGTGGAGGGACCTCCTTTGTGTAGGGGGATTATGTGTGACACTTTCCATAGTGTAGGAACATAACTTTCTGACACAGATCTGTTAATCAAGAGTGATATGGGGAAGGCTAGAGCATCAGCTGCAAGTTGAATGTATTCAGCTGGGAGGTTATCTGCTGCTAATCTGCTGCTAATCTGGTGGTTTTAAGTTTAGTTAGTAGTTGTTTTATTTTGGAGGTAGGAACAGGAGAGAAAGAGAAGCTAGTTGGGAGATTATTAGTTCTAGCTGATGGTGTGGGTTTATGGGGGGGGGTTGTGTTGTCTACCTAGTGATAGTACGGTTTGTGTGAAGTGATAGTTGAAAGAGGTAGCAATATTTTCGGAGGAGTAAGTTAAGTTAGGAGTGGGTGTACTTACTTTACCTGGGTGGTGGATGGAGTTTATTGAGGACCAGAATTTTTTGGGGTTATGTTGGGAGGAGGTAAGGACAGACTGGTAGTATTGGATTTTGTCCTGTTTTATAAATTTTTTGGTTCTATTGCGTAGTTCTAGGAATTTTTGCCTAGTAGAGGGGGTTTTAGTTTTGCACCAGTTGTCCCATGCTCTATCCCTGTTTTTCATTTCAGACTTTGTGTTTTTTTGTAGCCATGGGGATTGTTGGGCTCTAGTTTGGGAATGTCTTATGGGGGCATAGTAATTAAGGATGCTTAGGAATGTTTTATTAAAGTAGTCAACTGCGTCATCTAGTTTGAGGTATTTTAGAGGTTGCCAATTACAGTCTTTTAGGGATGAGCTGAATGAGAGAGGGTTGAAGTTAGTTTTTTTTGCGTATTTGACAGTAGATGATGGGTTTTGCTTTATAAAGGTGTTTTCTTAGTAAGAAGGTTGGGGAGTGATTACTGAGGCTGTCAGATAAGCAGCCTGCTATATATGACTGGGGGCTCTTATTGACTAGTATCCAATCAAGGGTAGTGTGTTTGTTGGAGTTATTTATCCTAGTAGGTGACTGGACTAGTTGGGTGAAGCCATGAATATTTACATGATGTATTGGGTGGTTGTTACAGCAGGATTGCCAGTCAGTGTTGAAGTCTCCTAGAATTAAAGTTTCTTGGGGTAGGTGGTGGGTAGTCCAGCTGAGGAGGTTTTCAAGTGGAGGGATGTTGTGGCCAGGTGGGAAGTAGCAACCTATTATGTTTAGGGTTTTATTTTGGATTATTTTAAGGATGGCATATATTATTTCTTCCTTACCTATTTGGGGAGCTGCTAACTTTAAGATCTGGATGTCTAGATGCTGCTTAAATATTATAGCTATACCACCTACTTTTTTGTTTAGTCGGTCTACTCTTAGTATATTGTAACCAGCAGGAAGGATTTGCTCATTAGTAATGTGTGGTTTTAACCATGTTTCTGTAAGGATCACTACATCAGGGGAGTAGAAGTCTATGGTAGCATGGAATTCAAGCACCTTGTTGCATATACTTCTAATATTTAGGCTTATCAGAAGGAGGCTGGTTGGCTTTCTATTGGCTGTGATTTGGGAGATGTGGTTTGTAGTCTGATTATGAGGGGAGGGGTTGGAGATAGAGGGACCAGGATTAGGATGGATGGCTCCACTGAGTGCTAGGTTGGATATGGATGGGATTATTCGTTTTATCAATTTCTGTATATGCTTGCTTATAAGGGAAGTTTTTTGATTGCGTTATTTGGGCAATAGGTATGGTGGTAGGGTTATTTTAGGTTGAGGGGTTGCTTTTAGTTTAGGTACTGTGGTCTGTAGTCTATATAGAGGGTGTATTGGGAAGGTTGTTGACCTGATGAGAGAGTAGTAGAGCAGAGGTGGGATATGAGTGGTGGTGTGGGTGGTGGTACAGTGGTAGTGGTTGAGTGCAGGAATGGTGAAGGTTTGGTAAGATGTGATGTATGCAAGGAGTGCACATGCAGTGACTATAGGTATGATGTGCTTGTACATATTAGCTGAGTAGGAGGGATAGTAGTTAGAAGTTGTAGGAGGAAGTAAACGTGTGGTGATTTTATAGGTTGAAGGGTGGGAGGGGTTACTGTTTGTAATAAAGGTAGGACCACTGGGGGTGGAAGGGAATTGGGGGAAGTGAGGGGAGCGTAGCAGGCAACAGATGAAGGAAGACTATTAGTAGGTTTATAGGTTATAATGAAAAGGGCTGGCCCTGATTGGGCTGCAATTGTTCTTGTGGGGAGGGGGAGGATCAGAATAGACCAGAAAAGTGGTGGATAGCAATAGTATGATGAAAATCTTAGAAAGTTGCATACATTCCCAACTCCTAACCCATCTCATAAAAACAAACTACTCTCCCCCACAACATGGTTTTTGACCACACCAAAGCCCAACTGAAACTATGAATGCTAACAGAAACAATAGTAACCTAATATCTTCCCTGTTTCTTGAACTGTCAAATGCATTTGACACAGTACCCGACCAACTCCAAATCAACAAACTATCTTCCCTATCACTATCTCATTCAGCTCTTAGTTGGCTCTGTAGCTATCTCTCCAACAGACAGTAGGCCATAAAATGGAATTAGGACCTATTCCCCTTCATCATTGTTTCTGTTGGTGTCTCACAAGGGTCACTTCTAGGCCCAACACTTATCAATATTTTTACAAACAACCTACACAAAGCCAGCAAACCTGCCAACTTAGTACAATATGGTGACAATACCACCATGATCTGCTCAGCCTCAACCCTCCCACTACTTCAACACATGACTCAAGACTCCTTCACTTCCATATAGTTATGACAAAAGGCTCATCAGCTAATCCTAAATGCCAAAAAACCCAAAATTAATTATTTTTCAAACCCAGATTTCTTTCAGTACATTTGATGATGGGGTTGTATCACATACATCTAACAGGGAAAATAAATGTTGGTGGATCGATGTCAATGGGATGAGGAGATGTGCATGGGGTACAGGTGGGAACCAGCTTGGTAAGGGTCATGTCAAGGATATTAGCTACTTTAGTAGGTAGTTTTTGCAATTTGCATTGATATTTACAAGACAAGTATAGAAAATTCTAAGCACATCCGTTTTTAGAGGCGTAGGTGTGTCAGTCAGTTTGGACAGTTGCAGTCCCCAAGTAAGAAGGCATTTGTTTTGATGTTTAACCATTCGGGGGTGTTAAGGTAATTTGATTGATTTTTGTGGGACATTGATGGGGATCTGTGGCTTGCATAAGAATAACAGCTGGAATTTGTAATGGTGATTTTGCTGTCCAGGAGAGCCAAATTGGTGTTTTGGATAATTTGATGTGAGGTGATGGTGTTTCTGACAAATATATGTGGGGGCTGTGACACACTTTATTAGCAGGCACTCATGGCTAGCCATTTACCACAAAATATAAGTGGAGAGGTACTTTATGTGCTTTTCAACCATGTTCAAATAAATGTTGCACTAAAAAGTCTGTTTTTGTATTGGTGTTTCATGTAAATGAGTAGCTTCCTGGCATATATTGGCTGAGGCAGGGGTAGTTGAGATCAACATTAATAGGATCTGACTTCCAACAATAGCATGTAAGTGGGTGGGATGGCAACATCATGATATCAAGGGTGTAGATTAGTGAGACCTCAGTCTGGAAGTTGTGTAAAAATTTGAAAATCCTGGCTACACTCCTGCCATAAGATGCCTAGCCATATACACCCTTAAGTATACATACATAATAGTTTGGTACTTCCCCTTTTAAGTACTAAATAGTGCTTAGCTCTCAAATCAAACAGGGCCACCCATGACAACATTGGTGTAAATGTATGTCTACCCATCCAGTCATCAGGATTAGACTTAAAGGTAGCAAAAGAAATATTTTGACCCATTCTGTAAATTATTCCATAGGCTGTGAATATGTTGAGTTACGAATGATTTTCATCAGCAAGTCTGATTTATTTGCTGTTGCAGATTTAGGTCTTTTGTGCGCTTGTTTGTAGAGTCACTGGTTTTGCTAAAAAACAGGAGTTCTAAAAGTCTTTTGTGGCTCAAAAAATAAAACACACGTCATCTAAATGTAAGGAGAGTTCTGCTAATCTATCATGATAACTGAAGAATTTTTTGCCTTTAAATTTTTGGTAAGGTGTCTTTTGGGCCTTTCTAGTTGATTTATACATACCAAAGGAGACACTCCATTCAGTGATGGGTGTGATAAAAGCGATGCCATGGCAGGAAGACTTCTGTGGATCTTGTAGATATTTCCTTGAAAATTAACTGGGCCAGATAAAACGATTTCCTGACTATGGTATAAATATGATAATCAAATGAAACAGAACAGTCTACTTAAGTACTCCCATCTGCTATGACTGTGACTGTCTGAAGAGGAATACCATTCATAACATATGAGGTGGAAATTTTTTTTTTACCAAAGGGTACTATACTGCCCTTTTTTGCATTTAACTTGATATCATTTTTAGTACATCAGTATATGCATATCCTAGCCCTTACTAGAGCTGTTTAGTATAAGCAGATGAGCAGATAATAGTGCCCAGCTTGCAGTCGTTAGCAATCCGAAAATTTGAGCAACCACAGTTCTAGGTTGTTGGATTAAATATCTGCAAAATAAATGCTAAACAGGAGAGATCCCAGAACTGATCCTTATGGTACCCCACTAGTTACAATTTTGTGTTATAAGAGGGATCATTTGGATAGCTAGTTTTCAATCCTGTGAATAACATAGGGGTTTACACTTAAGTTTGTCTAACTTTTTTGTAATACCAGCAAGGGGAATAGAGTTAAAAACCTAAGTTAGATAAAACATCCATTTGTAATGAGTGATTCCTGTTAACAGCCTCTGTAACTTTTTCAAAGTAGCTTACTAGATTCAAGAGGCAGGACCTGCACTTCACAAAACCAAACTTATTTGGGTCTTAGTCAGTTAAATCACCTGTTTCTGCAGAAATTAGTTTTGCTATGATACATTCCATGGCTTTATATATAAGAGTGGTGAAACTGATGGGCCTATAATAGCCTGGATCTGTAGAGGGCCCACTGTTATGCAGGGGAGTCACAGTGGCTATTCTTCATGGATCAGGCATGAACAATGTGGGTAGGCCGAGGGTGATCCAGTAATGGCTCAGATAGTACATACTTGGCACTGATGACACTGCAGCTTGGTATATTGTTTGGTCCTTTGGAAGTATTGACAAGGATTTTAAGAATTTCTCCAAGGTAATTTTACATTTCCAAGGATACTGGGCAAACAATGTGGGTTGGTGGGATAAAGTTAGCTCTAAATGTATCTGCTAATATATTGGCTATTTCCTTGGGACAGGAATATGTGATATATTTACAGATAAGCTCAGTACATTGTTGGACAATAGTCCTTAATTTCCTGACAAAACAGCACAGAGATTTGTAGTTTTCTTTGGTATCTGTAGTGACCTTAAAATCCTAATTTTACATTTTCTAACAGTACTCTTTACTTTCTTGTTAGCAAGTTTCATTGTAGTCCTGAGAGAAGGGGATGGAGATTTCCTACAACCTTTAATCATTTTTTTCTTAATTATAGAGATTATTAATAGGAGAGTTCTACCAGATACCTTTACGCCTCAATTTACCATTATATTTTTGGTGACTAGGAGATGATTTTTCCATGCACCTGCTTAGGTGCTGGGAAAAGCCAGATATGAATGAAGTAGCCCTGTCAGCTGAATCTTTTTGTTGTGAATTCTTAGGCAATTTTGCATATATATTTTAAAGATTTTTTCAAGTATCTGCAAAGTTGTTAGGCATTTTATTTTTCTCATTGCTGGCAACTTACTTGGAGGTGAGCTGTCTGCATGTGCAGATGATTAGTGTTGAGGGATCTGAACACTCTCCTGGGGAAAATACAAAGTTTAAGGGTGCGGTCTCAAGCAGCTCAGTGAAAAGTAAAGTCTGAAATTCGGAGACGTAAATAAGAAGTATTGGCCTCTCCAACAGCCTTAAAGCTTGAATGCATTTAATAAAACAGTGCAGAATTTAATTTTGGTTCAAGGCAGTCAATTCACATCATGTTTTTTGAAAGCATACAGGCTATTTCTCACTTCTGGGAGGAGAATAGAGATAAAAGTACAGAAAGCAATCAGTGTAAGTGGAGACACAGACCATAACATTTGCTTTAGCATGGGTACTCTTAATACCTGTGGATTCTGTTACCAATTTAAGACAATTACCTAAACCTGGAGGGTTACATTTACTATGTTGAAAATGCAAATATTTTTGTGTGTGTGGGGGGGGGGTGTAAGTTAATAGGGTGTGGGAGGTTCTGAAAACATTTTACCTTTTTGTGCCTGAGTTTTCATTAAAGCAAAAAAGTCTTTGAAACAGTGACTTAGGTTAAAATGAAGATAAAAGGAAACTGTAAAACTATACTCAGCCCTCATTAGGCCAATAACTGAATATAATGCCCCCTTTGGCATGAATCTGTCCAGACACATGCAACAACTGCAATGCCCACAGCGATACCTTAGTAAAAGGATATAAAAATGTAGAACAGAAACCTCAGACTCTTCCACGTTACAAAAATAATTTATTTAGAAGAAAAGACAAACGATGAGCGCTTTCGCGTATGCTCTGATACGCTTCTTCAGACAATATGCAACTGAAAATAGTCAGCATATTTATAGGGAGGCATAGCTTAATGAGTATAATTTATAATTAATTAATTAGCTGATAATTCAATTAAAATAATCACTTTTCTATGAGAGAATTTAAAGTAACACAACAATAAAAGACACTAAATGTAGTGAAACATATGTTTAAAAAAGATCATTTTCTGTAGAAAGTTTTTTAAAACAACACAGCTATAAGAGTATTGAATGTAATGAAGCATACTTAATTTTATGTCCATTTAAAGTTTATCTAAAATTCATTTAAATATGTATCATCATCAAGTATAACGTAATATACAATATATAATCCATCTTCATTCGTACCCTTTCTTACATCAAAAAACTGTCAGGTAATAGTTGTTGATATGTATCATAAATATTATAAATATAAGCATAAATATTATAAATGTATAAATATTCAGATAATCAAACATTTAAAAACGCATTTTAATAATAAATAGATATACATAAAATGAAGTAGATAGATAGATAAATAAGTAAATAAATAAAAATGTAAATAGATGTATAAATCAAGTAGTCATAAATAGACTAATTAATTCAGATGTCAAGAATTTTTTAAAACGACATTCTTATCTGAAACATACTTATTAATTTTATGTACCATATATTATAGTATCAAATGTGAATATAAACATTTCATAACCAACACATATAATGTTATTATAACTCATAGTTCATAATTCTGATAATTACCCTAAGCAATGAATTAATAATAAACTATAGTTTAAATAAGTTAGTCAAATAATCAAAGAGTATATTATAACTTATTGGGAAACCACAATTTTTGATAGGACACTAGAGAAAAAAATAGTATAAAGATGGGCATCAATATACTAATATAAGAATAAATATATGTGCAAGTACATGATTATGTGGTTAGTAAACCTTAATGGTATTAATATTGGAGTAATATCAGAATAGAAACTAAGAGAATAAGAAAATAAAATGAAAAAAATGTGTTATTAAAAATGTTTCAAAAATTACATTTGTTATAATATCGTTAATAGTTCATAAACCAATATAAATATATCAACAAAGTAAAATGAAATAAGTAAATATGTGATGAATAAATAAATAAATAAATGAATGAGTAAATGTTTCATACATTAGACATAATTTATAAAATTATTTAAAAACTTATTTATTTAAAAAATTTATTTAGAAATGCTGTATGTCACAAAGAGTATATGATGTAATATATCACAAAAGAATGTGAAACTTAGGCAATATAATTATCTCCGATTATTTAAAAAAGATCTTATTGTAATATAATTATTTAATCCTGGAGGTTAGTGGCCTCTAAGTCTGAGAATCCATTTCAGCTCATTTAGTTCTATTGAATTTGTATGATCACCACCTCTAGCATTAACTTCCACTATTTGTAATACTCTAAAAACAAAAGAGTGTGAGGGTTTAGATATAATGTGTTTAGCTAGGGCGTTTAACTCATTCTTCTTTTTGATATCATATAAATGATTATATATTCTATTTCTCAGTTTCCTTTTAGTGAGGCCTATATAAAATGCGGGACAGCATTCACAAGTGGCCAAATAAATTAGGCCTGAAGTATCACAATTAGCCCTAAATCTTGGTTTGAAAACACAATTAAATTCTGGATGTGTATAATCTTGTAGTTTAGTAATGAACTTGCAGTAGTTACAATGCTGACAAGGATGAGTCCCAGGAAAATGAATTAACTTGTGTGAATCATTATTGGTCAAACCAGATCTATCACATAAGAAAGATTTCAGATTTTTATTACTCCTATAAGTTATGTGTGGATTTCTACCTACTACATTTGATGTAGGTTCATCTATCAATAAGACTTTCCAGTTATTGAGTAGTATTTTCCTAATGTTCTGAAAATCATTTGTATAAGTTGTGATGAAGGATACTTTCTCCTTATAATTATAGTTATCTCTTTTAAAAGCAGGGAAAAAATATTGTCTTTTATATCATTAAATTCTAAATTATCTTGAGACAAAATACTATTCCTAACTTTCATTATTAAATCATAATCATAACCTCTTTCTAAAACATATCTACCATATTGTCTGCCTCTCTTGTTAAGTCCTCTTTATCAGTACAGATTTTACTTAATCTAGTAAATTGACTTCTTAATATTCCTTTAAAAATATGCCGCGGATGCATACTATCATATTTCAAAATTGTATTCCTCCAGCATTTTTTCTTGTATAATGTAGATACCAATCTCCCATTCCTGATGTTTAAACTAACATCCAGGAATTTTATTGATAGGTATGATGTTTCAAGTGAGAATCTAAGAAATGTGCTTGTAGTTTCCAAGTATGCTTTAAAGGAAATAAAATCTTCCAAGGAGCCATCCCATATGATTAAGATGTCATCCACAATACGCCTATAGACTAAGACTTTATTAAATAGGGTGTGTTGAAAAACATGGTTTGATTCCCAGTGATGCATAACTAAGTTTGCATATGTGTTTGCACAGGGGGTACCCATAGCCACACCACATGTCTGTAGGTACAGGTCACCCCCAAATGCAAACATATTGTTGCTGAGAACCAGTTCTAATAGTTGACAAATTAAAATATTTTTGTTCCCATCTATTGTTAAAGTATGTTGTAACAATTCACGTATTGCTTCAATCCCTTCTTCATTGGGAATTGAAGTGAAAAGACTTTGTACATCCATTGTAATAAGAAGATATTTATCTTGTATGAATGTAAAATCAAGTGAATGTAGATAGTCTAAAAGCTGGTAGGTGTCCTTAAGGATCGTAGGAATAGCATCAACTAGAGGTCTTAAAACATTTTCTAGGTAAATTGATACGTTCTCAGTTATCCATTTAGCTCCAGATACTATTGGACGCATGGGTGGTGGTTCAATTCCTTTGTGCATTTTTGGTAGCCCTTTAATAACAGGGACAACAGGAGTATCAATGGAGAAAAATTCATATAAACTATTAGGTATCTGGTAACACATAAGCAAATCATAAAGGTCTTCCTTGACTGTTTTAATTATTTCATCTAACTTAACTTGATTAATTAAAAGATATGTGGCATCAGCATTAAGCATTTCATTCATCAAAATATTATAATCAGCTGTATCAAATAAAGCTATGCCTCCCCCTTTATCTACTGGTCTGAAGGTTAGAGAATAGTCATGACTGAAATTTTTTAGTGACTTCATGCAGTCACCTGACATATTAAAATAAGCACATTTCTTTTTTCCATTGTAAAAATAGTGATAAAAATCAGTTTCACATAATTTAACAAAGGACTCTACATGATGAGGCATAATTGGTACAAAAGAGCTTTTCTTTTTATAAGGAAAAGAATTAACATCATTGTCAGAAGGTATCTTCGTTTCCTTTGCAAAGTGTAACTTCAAAGTAACAGAGCGAGCAAAAAGGCGCAGATCTATTAAAACGTCTGATAATTTGCTCCCTTGTGAGGGGACAAAAGACAGACCATTATTTAATAAGACAATGTCATTAATGTTTAGGACATACCTAGACATGTTAAAGTAAAGGGTCATTGTTGTTTCTGCCTTCTGGGCTGATACGCATTCGTTTCGCCGGAGAATTTTCTTTTCCTGGATTCACAGCTGTTCTTTCTTCCCTTTGAGAACGATGGTTTCCTGATAGGTAAGGGTAAAAAAGGTGTATTATTTTCTTTCTGGCGTTTACTAATAGCTCCGGCATCATGCTGCAAAGGTCTAACTGCTTTATTCGCTTCTTGATTAGGAAGCGGTGTAGAAATGAGAGCAGAGTTCGTAACAGAAGCAAAAGTTTCAGGTGGCGTGGTGAATGATTCAAGGGAAGTGTCTTTGCGAGAATCAAACAAAGGTTCTGATGTCGTTGGACCAATAGGAATTGACGCTGTAAGTGTACGATCCAGCGGCGCTGAACATGAAGTAGGATTTTCTCTCATAGAATAATTATCAGATCTCCTAGGCCAAACAAAGACACTGCCCATAGAAAAGTCCCTGAAATCACGTTGAAGCTTCCTGAGTTTAGTTTGCTGAAGCTTCATAGCATAAGTGTTGACTTGACAGTACATATTCTCTAATTTCCGCAAACAGAAAGAGTCAGGAAAATTGTCACGCAACTCAGTGTTGATGTCATTTACTTTAGATAGTAGCTCTTTTTCAAGTGGTTCGAAATAATCAATAATGAGCTGCATATATTTATGGCTAGCTTCAATGTTTATATCTTGCCATTTTTTAAGTAATGTTGGGTGCGTATCTCCGTATGTAGGCATAACCAGGATACGCATTCCACGTGGAATAAGCTTGTAGTGTAGGCACGCCTCTAGATGTTTGCGTTGCCATATCATCCTCTGCAACTTATGTAGATCGTTTTCAAGCATTTTTACATTGGAATTAAAAAGTTCTAAATTGTCTATATTAACTTCCGTTGTATTTGGAACTGGAACGTTCAAATCCAGAGCCAATAAAGGATTTGACTTACATGAAGTGATAGCAGTCCATTGCTGTTCATTGGTTAGTCTCCTCGGTTCTGGGTTATAGTCCAGTTCGACATCTGGGTTCGCCATAACGTGTGCTGTAGAGATCCCAAAGCAGCCAGAACAGGTATAAAAATACAGACGGATCTCAATCAGCTGAGGAGTCTGAAGTTAAATAAAATGATGAAAATGTAGAACAGAAACCTCAGACTCTGCCACGTTACAAAAATAATTTATTTAGAAGAAAAGACAAACGGTGAGCGCTTTCGTGTATGCTCTGATACGCTTCTTCAGACAATATGCAACTGAAAATAGTCAGCATATTTATAGGGAGGCATAGCTTAATGAGTATAATTTATAATTAATTAATTAGCTGATAATTCAATTAAAATAATCACTTTTCTATGAGAGAATTTAAAGTAACACAACAATAAAAGACACTAAATGTAGTGAAACATATGTTTAAAAAAGATCATTTTCTGTAGAAAGTTTTTTAAAACAACACAGCTATAAGAGTATTGAATGTAATGAAGCATGCTTAATTTTATGTCCATTTAAAGTTTATCTAAAATTCATTTAAATATGTATCATCATCAAGTATAACGTAATATACAATATATAATCCATCTTCATTCGTACCCTTTCTTACATCAAAAAACTGTCAGGTAATAGTTGTTGATATGTATCATAAATATTATAAATATAAGCATAACTATTATAAATGTATAAATATTCAGATAATCAAACATTTAAAAACGCATTTTAATAATAAATAGATATACATAAAATGAAGTAGATAGATCGATAAATAAGTAAATAAATAAAAATGTAAATAGATGTATAAATCAAGTAGTCATAAATAGACTAATTAATTCAGATGTCAAGAATTTTTTAAAACGACATTCTTATCTGAAACATACTTATTAATTTTATGTACCATATATTATAGTATCAAATGTGAATATAAACATTTCATAACCAACATATATAATGTTATTATAACTCATAGTTCATAATTCTGATAATTACCCTAAGCAATGAATTAATAATAAACTATAGTTTAAATAAGTTAGTCAAATAATCAAAGAGTATATTATAACTTATTGGGAAGCCACAATTTTTGACTTATTGGGAAACCACAGTTTAGTAAAAGGATACAAGGCCTAAACAATATGTTCTACATGGACCGACTCATAGCCCTGTCATTATAATTGGTATTCTACAGACTGATAAGAGATGACCTGTGTCTGACAAACAAGGCATCCTCCAACACACTACTGATAGATTTACTGCATATCAGCAGGTCAAATTACATCAGAAATACTCATTCTAGGGATCCTTTTCTGCAACATCAGCTGCTGTGAAACAGACTACCCATCCACATAAAACAAAGCTCTTCCCCTTTTATATTCAAGCACAATTTTGATCTATGGATGGGAAACAGAAAATTTACCCAAGAACTGTCTCCTGTACTACTACTAATGGACAGAGGCACTCCTGAATGCTTAATCCCAGCATGGGTCCCTTCCAATTATATATGGTATGATCCCAGTTATTTTTTTACGGGTAATATATAACTATTGACCATGGGATGGGTAAGGCCAAGCTATTTCAAAATGGAATAGGTTATTTTGGGCATAAAAAGGGAAATTGACTAGGCTTAAAATGGCCCAAAAGGGTAGCTATTAGCTATGAGCCTATGAACCTACGAACAACTTGTTCACCCTTTAATATTACTTTAACAAATAAACCCCACCATAGAAACTGTAGCAAATACCAGACTACTAGGAGTCATAATAGACAACAATGTAAAATAAGGCATGCATATCACCCAGACCTCCAAGAAAATTCAACCAAATCTGGGTTTCCTCTACCTCTACCAAAACAAACCCTACCTCACGGACTCATCATTGAAATCCTTAGTATCATCCTACCTTCCCCTCCCTTCTCTATGCATCACCCATATTGACCAACATTTAAGCCACCCTACTAAACAAATCAGGGGAATGTTTAACAAAATAGCCAAGTTTGCAGGTATTGCATCATACTGTGCACACTACTGCTTAACACTAAAAAAGTTCAACTGGCTAGAAGTAGCTGATCAGTTTATATTCACTCAGCTTCAAATTGCCCACAAATAATACACAAACCACACACATGGCCTTCTCTACAAAACATTCTCAAGCTCTACTCCCCACCATGTTGCCTTCACTCAGTAATCAGAGCCTATTAATAGCTTTCAAGTCCTATAATACAGCTGGAGACTCACTGTACTCATCCATAGTCATCAGAGAGTGAAACATCCTGCCTATTCCACTAAAACAGGAGAGCTGCCCATCTAGCTTTAAGCACAACCTAAAACAGCACCTAGACTCTTTCTGGCTCTGTTTTTGTTCACACCCTGAGTGACATTCTCTCTCTCATTCAGATCTCTAGACTATCACCAATCCTTCACTTTCCAGTTCTCCTACCTCATACTGTAAATGTAAATAAGATTACAACTATATACTGTTTTTCATCACTACTATGTAAATGAAATTTGTATATTGCTGTATATGTAAATGCAACCTGTTTATTATTGTAGAACACTCCTATGAAATCAAATGTGTATTAGTCTCTGCCTTGATTGTATTACCCATTGCATGATTGTAAACCCCATTTCTATTGTAAGGAAACTCATTCTTTTTTCTCTGTAAATTCTTTGTAATTTTTTTAACTTTTTTAACACTAATGGAGATTTTCTCTATGGGCTTCCACTGAAAATGGGCCTGAGTACCCATTCTGAACATCCCAGTAAACAACAGGCAATAAATACATAGATAGATAAGTAAATAAATTAATAAAATAAGTAAGTAAGTAGATAGATAGATATATAGATAGATAGATAGATAGATAGATAGATAGATAGATAGATAGATAGATAGATAAACCTAAGTGTCACCCTCTCCCTACCATATCTGGTTATGTTTGTAGATGGTATCTTCCTGCTGGAGGATGAAAAAAACCTGTCTGAACTTGAACCAAAAATGCAATCCTCCTTTACTTCATTCTGTGATTGGATCTACACTATAAAAAATCATGGCTAACTCTTATATTTTCAGTGTCATGGTATTTGTCTCCAAACATAAACTTCATTATCTGTACAGTCTTACTTAACTAGACCACAATGGTTGGGCATGTGTGCCCATATTTGTTTGTTTGTGTGTTTTTTTGTGTGTGTTTCTATGTGGCTGAAATAAATTACTGCAGCCAATTAGATTTTCTTTTATTTTTTTTATTTTATTATAATATGACCTCTTAGGTGTATACATTAAACAAAGTGGATAACATTGTCAGGTACAGGGACTGTCTGTGGATAAAAATGAACCTGACTGACATTTCTGTCATTTGTTGAAAATTAACAGACATTCTACCTTTGCAAGAGGAAAATGCATGTGTGAAGAACAAGTTGGAGTACTTTTCTAAATGTTGTTAATTTTTTTGTAATCAGAGACAGGCAGTTGAGGTGTATGCATTCACAAAGGTGACTATAGCTGTTGTGCATGATTGGTCTCTTGGTAAATAAAAGTTAATGTTGATGCTGTCATTTTCTTGGGTTACACAGTAATTACTCTGGCTTTATAGGGTTAATGCATATTTCTGTAAATCAAGTTGTAATACTTTAATGTGGCATCTGTTCTTGTAAAGCAAAGTTAAAATCATTACCATGGCCATTTTTATCACAATCAGGAATTTGAGGTGTTCACAGTCAAAGTGGCTATAATGGTATTTACAGAGGCTAACTGAGGAAAAAGATGACTGACCATGCTGTCATTTCTTAAGGTTGAACAGTCATTTCTCTGGCTTTACAGGGCTAGTGCGCATTTTTGTGAAGAAAGTTGGAATATTTCACAATAGTTACTGTTTATGTGAACAGAGCTGACATACATTACTGTACTCATTATGTTTATCACAGTTAGACATCAGAGGTGAGCAATGCCAAAAACTGACTATAATAACTAGGATGAGGGGGCTCTCTGTTGATTAAAATGAGTGACTTTGCTGTTTGGATGAAGGTAAATATTCACTCATCTACCTTTAAAAAAAGAGTGTGTATTTCTGTCACCAGATTTGTTACACATAGTCCATCATCTGACTTGTGCACAGTCTATACAGTGGATATAATTGATGTGTATAGGTGCTGTCTGTGGATGAAAATAACTTTTGTGTGTGTAGAGGAGGCTGCTGTATATCAAAAACAACCTGTTGGCCATAATGTCATTCACTTTCCATCACAGGTAACCATCTGAATTGTGCATAATAAGGAACTATGTGAGTCTGTGCAGGATGGACATGGTAACAATTGATCATTAACACAATGACACAGCATATAGGGTTATCTGACAGTGCTTTGCTCTCTGTTGTAGTTATTGTCTGTGATTATTTCAATGTAGAGTCTGCATATCGTCCTTGTTATTTTGTGGGTATAATATCTGCTCTTGTTTCCTTCAGTATCCCAAAGACATACAGTAGGAGAATTGACATTACTTTATCCGTGTGTGTGTGTGTGTGTGTGTGTGTGTGTGTGTGTGTGTGTGTGTGTGTGTGTGTGTGTGTGTGTGTGTGTGTGTGTCTGTGTGTGTGTGTGTGTGTGTGTGTGTGTGTGTGTGTGTGTGTGTGTGTGTGTGTGTGTGTGTGTGTGTGTGTGTGTGTGTGCATTAGTTTATTTTTCCTTGTGATAGATCTCACTTGTCAGAAGCAGCATCCCTATGTGTTCACATATGTAAAAAATAATTTTATCAAATTTATCATAGATTCATAGGTTCATAGGTTCATACTAGGCTATCTGCCCAAGGGCATTTATAAGCCTAGCCCATAGTTATTTGGCTTTCGCCACCCCTTTAGTTTGAATAAAACTATGCCTATTATTTTGCTGTGCCTCTGTCAAGAAGTGACACTGAAGTAATCCCTGGGGTATATCTGCGATCCCCCATCCATTGGTCAAGATTCCTCTTGAACAAGGCCAGAGTGCTCTGCCTCACATGTACCGGGATTTTGTTCCACAGCATAGGGAGTCTCTGGGTGATGAATCTGTCCCTCCAGCACGTTCTATTAATAACCGTGTCAAGGTTTAAGTCTCCCGCCCTTGTGGTTCTGAGGGATCTAGATTTTTTGAGGTGAAGCATATTCATCAAATCAGGGTTTGACATGGCCTTATATGTCAAGCACAGGTCACCTCTGAGCAAGCGGTATGAGACTGAATAGAGCTGGAGTTCTTTCAGTCGGGCAGCATAAGACATATTTTTGAGACCCTTTATCCTTTTGGTGAGGACCTTTTGGGGCCTTTCCAGCTGCTGCAGGTGTCGGGTCAGATACATTCCGAATGGGGCATTGTACTCAATCATAGGTCTAATGAGTGATGAGTACAGGGGGACGATGACCTCCCTTGATCTAGATGTGAATCCCTTCATGATCAGGTGGGCAATGTAGAAGGTTTTCCTAACTACTTTAGCAACATGAGTGTCAAACGAAAGGCTACTGTCAACCTGGGGCCCCAGATCCCTGATGACTTCTTCTGTGCTCAGTGGATTGCCACCTATATGGTAGCTAGGGGTAACCTTGTTTTTCCCGACGGGTATGACTATGCATTTCTTGGCATTTAACTTTAGGCCATGGCTCTGGCACCAGTTATCCGTTTCTGTGAGGCCCTTCTGAAGGATATCTGTGTCAGATGTGTTTTCGACTATGGCCCAGTTTGCAGTCATCTGCAAACTTTGTCAGCCATAATCCTCCTGTGTTTGCTTGTACTTCAGAAAAGTAGATGCCGAACAAGAGTGGACCCAGGACTGAGCCCTGTGGGACACCACTTGTGACAGGCTTTGAGTCTGACATGGCTCCAGCAACTCTGACCCTGTGGGTTCTGTCACTTAGCCAGTTTGCAACCCATCTTGTGATGTATGGGTTTACATTCAAGCTGATGAGTTTTTCGATGATACCTGAGTGGGGTATTGTGTCGAAGGCCTTTGCCAGGTCAAGGTAGGCTGTATGGACTGCCTTTCCCTCATCAATGGCCTTGGTGACTGTCTCGAAAAAGTCAACCAAGTTTAAAAGGCATGATCTGCCTTTGACAAAGCCAATCTGGGTTGGATCCAAAGTCTGCAAGTTCCCTATGTCTTTATTTATGAGTTCCATTATGATCCTCTCCATGGCTTTGCAGATAAGGCTTGTCAAGCTAATGGGACGGTAATTTCCAGGGTCGGTGGAGGCACCGCCCTTGTGAAGTGGGACCACAGTTGCCGTGCGCCACTCCTTGGGTACGTATCCTGAGGTGAGGCTAAGATTAAACAGCTGTCCTAACTGCGGGTTTAATTCCTCATTGAGTTCATGGAGCACACAGCCGGGAACACCATCCGGTCCCATGGATGCTGTGTTTTTTGCTTTGGAGAGAGCAGTTCTCACCTGGGCGTTGGAGATGTTTGTGGGGCTACAATCCTCTGGTATAGATATCTCTCCTTTTGGGGGGGGGAGTTTGCACTGAACCTGTCAGCCAGTATGTTGGCAATGTGTGTAGGTTCAGTAATCTTCACATCATTTTGAACTAATTCTGAGCATATCTGGGAGTTTCCTCCTAGGTTTCTAACATAGCTAAAGAAGGCCTTATGATTGTCTTTTGAGTCCTTGGCGATTTTTCTCTCAAAATTTGCCTTGGATGATTTTATGAGAGCTCTTAGTTTTTTACTTATAATGATCAAAGGTGTCTTACCTTTCAAGGATTTTGCTCTATCTTGTAGTAGCTTCCTCCTTTTGTTGTAGAGCTTGTTTATGGCTGGGGTCCACCAGACTGGATGCTTGCCTTTGGTACAAAGAGTCTTAGTTTTGTTTGGCATTGCCTGATCCATGCAGTCCTGTAGGTGCTGGTAGAAGGCATTTGTAAGTGATTCAGCGGTTTGAGTAATGTTTGCCACTGGTTCAGGGACCTTAAAGGAGACCACACTAGTTTTTAGAAGTGTGAAGTCGGCTTTTGAGAAGTTTTTCACTGTGGTCTTTTTTATTTCAGGTGGGGGCGGGATGAGGACCTCCAGCGAGATTAGTTTATGATCTGATCTCACCAGTGAAGGGTATACTTCCGGTGTTGAACATTGTGATCCCATGTTCATGATGATGAGATCAAGTATGTTTTCTCCTCTTGTGGGGATGGTGACTAGTTGTTCCATGGCATTTGAGTTTATGAACTCCAGGAACCTTTGGGCTAGAGTGTTTGGGCTTGAGTAGTGTTCCCAGTCTATATTAGGGTAGTTGAAGTCACCTAGTATGATGGTGTTTGGAGATACATTTATCCCCTCCATTGTTTTCAGGAAGGCCATGTGAGGTTCCTGAGTTTGAGAGGGCGGCCTGTAACATGCTACAAATTGCAGAGCAGTCTTGCCTATGGTTAATTGCACCTGGATGGTCTCCGATGCATCGTGCGCTGCCACCAACCTTGAGGTGTGGGTGTCCTTTATGAATATGGACACCCCTCCTTTCTTGGTGTTGTCCGGATTTTGGGGCCGGAACACATGATATGAGGTGAAACCTGCTAGTGCTGGGGTGCTCTCAGGAGCCTTGAACCAGGTTTCTGTCACAGCACAGACATCGATGTTCTCCATATTGAGAAGGGCCTCGAGTGCGTGCATCTTGAGATTGAGACTTCTGGCATTGAGCAGCATTACCCTTAGTTTTTACTTTTTTGTGTTCTAGGGTGGTAGGTTTAGAATTTGAGCCTTGCCTAAAAAAGGCACTATGTGGGGTGGCAAGAGCCTTTGCCAATATCCGGAAGCCTAGGGGTGACAGGTGCAAGCCGTCCCTTGCGAAGCAGCGTGGCTTGTCCAGCATGTCATCCCAGGCAGACAGACATTGGATCCCCTTTGAATGACACCAGAATTTAAGCCAATTATTAAAGCTGATCATCTTATCACTGTATTGTGGCATCATTCTAGGTGAAGGTAGGATACTGCTCAAGGTCAGGGTCATACCTGCCTGGGCTACATAATCAGAGAGCTCCTCAATGTCTCTTTTCATGTAGTCCAAGGAGGTACGTCTCAGGTCGTTGACACCAGCGTGGACAATGACTGAGTCGTACTTGTACCTGCTGTTGAGAGACCTGAGTGCTTGTGTTATGTGGCGGATTCCAGCGCCCAACAGGCAAATTACTGTGACCTTCTCCTTACTCAGTCTGGTGAGCGGGACGTCAGTGTGTCTGACTATGGAGTCACCTATGACAAGTATGTTTGGTGTTGTATTTGGCCTTAAGGGCAGTGACTGCTTTGCACACTGATTTTGTTGTTTATGTGTTGTTTGTGTGGTGTATTGAGTTTGCAGTTGCTTGGGTGTCTGCTTTGGAGGCCTCTGCTGTTTAGGTAAATTTTTACTCAGAGCCTCCGAGTATGTCTTAGTGTGTTTATGTGTTTGATTCAGTGGTGTGGTTGAGTTATGTGAGACTGGTATTGTGGTGTGTGTAGTTGCCTTCTCCTCCTGCCTGGTCTTGCCAGTCCTGAGTTGAGAGAGCTCAGCCTCCAGTCTGGCTAAATAGCTGCATCTCTCACAAGTGTTAGTGTTACATGGGAGGAGGAGAGGGTTGTCCGTGTACATGAGGCAATTGTAACATTGTCTCAGAATTCCCAGATTCACCAACTGGGCAGGAGAGGACACCAGCATCTGACCCTTCGACATGCTAGAAAGAATTATGAGTTGGTATGAGACAGAAAAGTAGTGGGCTTAGCAGGGAAGTGGGCACTCCTGGGGGTTTTGCTAGTGAGAGATTTGTATAATATAGGAGTGCTTGACCTGCAAAGAGAATGCTTATAAGACAGGGGATATGCTTATAAGACAAGTGCTGAGCGTTTTGAGAAGAAAAAGCTATTTGGAACAAGTGCTGCACTTTTTAGTGTAGGTGTAAACTGTTTAGGTTCCTAACAGAGCAGTTCTAAGGGAAAAATTGAAGAACAGACTTTCTGGAGCCAGAAAGAGTTTAACCTTGTTTAACCGGCGCTGCCCGATGCTGCTCTAGTGGCAACTCCACGCTAAATCGCGCTAAAGCACGTTAAAGCGTGCTTGATAGCAGGGGCTGGAAAGAAGCAGGAATAGACCCAAAAGGGAAAATAAAACTACAGTTTCAAGTCAGTAACCACCTCTACGGGGGGCAGGGAAGCTGCTCAATGTTAGTCACTGCCACTGATCAACAGAGAGACCCTCCTCCAGCCCAAGCAAAAATGGCCTCACAGAAACTTTCAAACAGTTCAGGAACAGCAAGCCTGTAACTGAACTTTTTTAACTCTCAGAAAAGTGGGAAAAAACAAGATTTTTTTTTGTTTTTGTTTTTACAGAGATAGCAGAGGTTCACAAGTAATATCAAGTTATAACAGTGCAGTAAATGACCCCACACAAGAGTGCTAGGTCAAGGACAGAAAATATGCAAGTTTTAAGAAAAAAATTATTTAAAATTAAGTGCAAACAGGAAATTCAGCAAACAGCTTTTGGTTGTGCTCTAAATACAGCTACTAATACAGAAATCAAGTTTAACAAGCCAGAAAATGCTCAAGCTAGGTAGCTATGCAGAAAAACTTAGCAAATAAACAGAGAAAAAATACTTAAAATCTCAAAAGTGGCTCCCTTCTTCTCTCAGCGTTTTTTCCTCTTGGAGGGTGCTTCACCAACAGCCAACAAGCCTGTGGCTGCACTCACTATTGGAGCAGATACATAACTCTTCTATCTGCTAAAAAAGCAAATAATGCATCCCACAACCTCTAGAATCTGAAAGTTCTGTGAGATATCAGATCACAGAACCTTTAGCTGCATAAGGGAATTTGGATTCCTACCTTCAACCTGTGGCCTTGCTAGTCTAGGCCCAGTATTACTCATTCTCATGTACAGAAGGTCACAATAGCTTGTTTGGGGATGGGAACAGTGTGATTATTATTTCTTTAACTTTCCACACAATCTGACTTCGGTGGTATATGGAAAAGGTCACTATAGCTTATCTAGAAACAGTGTACTGTCCATGTGCAACAAGCTAGAAATGCTACTGTAATCATTATTAGTTTGCTTTCCTCACAAAAGTTTAGATATGAATATATTGTAATGATGTGATATTCCTTTCATCAGTGATATACTCTGTGTTCCTGCTATTATTCCACCCCATGGTTTGTTTATTAGACTACCCTAGTGGCTTTGAATGCCCCTTTTATATGGCACATGAGGTTTTGTACATAAACTTTACTTAAATGAATGTGCTTTGGTTGTAGTTGGTATAGATGCTTGCCACTTATAATTGTGAATCATCCTATTTACTATTATTAGTATATGTTTGATGTATTTTACATTCTTTTTTTTTACTTTATAAGGATTGGTGAAGTGCTTAGGTTTAACCACACTAATAAACTTCAATTCAGTTTGAATATTTAGACTTACATTCATGGTGTAGGCATAGATGTCTGCTTCTCCAAGTTATAGTTATTGCAACTTTTCCTGTAAAATGCATGTAGCAAAATTCTCACTTGTATTAAAAAAATGAAGATTCTGCAACAATTCTGGCCTTAACTCAAAACATATTTACTGGGAGCTGCCACCAGGCTTCTTTGCATAATCAGTATTAAATACACTTGCGACACGGATCTGTGTCATAAGATATAACATTCAAAAGTTCAGTGATGGCAGAACAAATAAGTGACATTTATCCATTGCTGGAGCCTTCCTGTGTCCTGACAGAGTGCTCTTCAAACTATCTGGAGATATACAGAGCTGAGTATATTTTTCTGGCACTTCAGAGTTGTGTACTGGTAATTGTTGTTATACTAATATTATATCATTTCTGGCTGACTTCAGAGTTGTGCACTGTTATTTTTGCTTCACTGTATAGTTTTTCCGATCTGTGCTGAAGGTGTTGGTTTTCGCATACCCACCCTCCCTATTCCTGTGTTGTTTAAATTTGGAGGCTTTTGCAGTTGCCCGCCCCTACTGTAGATTTGATCTGGGACACTCCCCCAGTCCCATCTCTTTACCTCATTCTACCTAATAGACTCCTTCTGCACATATTTTTAGTCATTTTTAATTTAATTGCATTTTTTAAACTGTTTGGTCTAACATTGCTACATACTCAAGTGTGCTAGCTTGCACTGCATTTGAATTGTTTTTACTGCTCTTTTAGCTACTTTTCTGTATATATATACATATATATATATATATATATATATATATATATATATATATATATATATATATATATATATATATATATATACCTTTCCTGTAACTAGTGCAGTCTAGATTCAGAAACCAAAAAACGGAAAGTGCTTATAGGGTATCAATAACAAGAAAAAAAGCACAGTGGTCCCACCGGTTCTAAAACTCAACAGACTTTAATACACATACAAGTGAACATCCAACATTGGATGTTCACTTGTGTGTGTATTAAAATCTGTTGAGTGTTAGAACCAGTGGGATCACTGTGCTTTTTTTCTTGTTCTTGGTAGTCTAGATTCAGATTTGCTGTATCCAGGACTGTATGTAAGCTTCTGAGCCCCCCAAGCTTTCTGTGTTGGAGGGAAGCCTTCTAGCTTATCAGTGGGAGTGGAAATCACTAGGTAACCTATCTACCACATAAGGAGTGGTTCTGGTCCAGAAATTGTAGTTATTGGCTGTTTGGGCAGTTTTTCCATCTATAAAAACCTGCATTAGCACTTGTTTCCCCCCTTTAGTTTAGTCCAGATACAGATTCTTAGTTTTAGCACTTGAATTTGCTTATTCGTGATCAGCACTTGTTCAGAACTTGTAAGCACTAAATAAACTACTAATGACTACATCACTCAACCTTCCTCATTACCTAGAGGAAAACAGTTTTGGTACTTACTTTCCTCACTTGCTTAGAGAAAAACAGCTCTTGTACTCACTTTCTTCACTTATCTAGAGGAAAATAGTTTTGCATTCAGGCATGTCCAAGGGTCAGCTCCCAGTGTTCTCTCCAGTCTATCTGATGAATCTGGGCATCTTGGGGCAATGTAGAAATTGCCTCATGTACACAGACAACCCTCTCCTCCTACCACCCAACACTACAACCTGTGAGAGATGCACTAATCTAGCCAAACTGGAGGTAAAGCTCTCTCCAATCAAGACTGAACTTGACAGTCAAGAGGAGAAGGTAAACACTTGCACCTCACTACACTCATCACATAGTCTCACTAAATCTACACCACCAAAATCCACACATAGAAACATAAAAACATTCACGGAGGCTCTCAATAATAATCTGCTTAAGCAACAGAGACCACCAAAGCAGAAATGCAAGCAACCTTCACCCCCAAACACAACCCAAATGACACATAGCCCGCAGACTCAGTATGCCACTCAACCACAGCCAATAAGGCAAAACAACGTACCTAACACACTAGTCATAGGTGACTCTATAATCAGGCACACTGATGTCCCACTCACCAGGCTAAACAAGGAGAAAGTTACTGTCAGCTGCCTGTCGGGTGCCAGGATCCGCCACATAACCCACGCACTCAAGTCACTCCACAAGTACAAATATGACTCTGTCATTGTCCATGTTGGTGTGAACGACCTGAGACGTACCTCCCTAGACTACATGAAAAGAGACATGGAAGAGCTCTCTGATATTGTAGCCCATGCAAGTATGACCCTAGCCCTGAGTAGCATTCTGCCATCACCCAGAATGATGCTGCAGTACAAGGACAAAATGACTGACTTTAACAACTGGCTAAGCTTCTGGTGCCATTCTACAGGGATCAAGTATCTGTCTGCCTGGGATGACATGGTCGACAGTCCATGATGCTTTGCCAGAGATGGTCTGCACCTGTCACCCCTGGGATTCTGGATACTGGCTAAGGTTCTTGCCGCTCCTATAGTGAGTTTTTTAGGCAAGGTTCAAATGACAAATTCACCACCGTAACAGGAACAGGCAAGCAAAAACTGAGGGTGTTGCTACTCAATGCTAGAAGTCTAAATCTCAAAATGCACTCCTTAAAATGGAGAACATTGATATCTGTGCAGTGACTGAGACCTGGTTCAAGTCTCCAGAGAGCACCATACACTACCAGGCTATAACTCATACCACACCTTTCGGCCATGTAACCTGGACCAGAACACCAAAGGTGGGGGTGTGTCCATATTCATTAAGGATATCCACACCTCCAGGCTAGTTGCTCAGCATAATGCAGTGCAACTAACTCTGGGCAAAACTGTAATCCAAATTGTAGCTTGCTAGAGATCACCCACCATGCCCCAGGATTCTCACTCCTCTTTTCTTGATGTACCGGAAAATATTAGGGTTCAACCAAACACCCTAATAATGGGCGATTTCAACTACTCCACCATTAACTGGGAAAACTACTCATGTACCTTCGCTCAATGCTTTCTGGAATTCATGAACTCCAACGCCCTGGATCAACTTATCCACACCCCCACCAGGAGCAACAATATCCTAGATCTAGTCATTACCGGCATGAGTGACCAGTGTTCCACACCTGAAGTCCGATCTGACCATAAGCTAATTAACCTAGATATCCACATCCTGGCCCCACCACCCATTAAGGAAACTATAATAAAAAATTTCTCCAAAGCCAACTTCATGCTTCTTAAGACAGAAGTGGTGAACTTCATGACACACATGTAGATGGACAATACAGTTACGACTACTGAATCCTACACAATTGCACTTTATAGGCACGTACATGAGTGCATAGATTGTGCTATTCCAAACAGAACCAAGACACTATCTTCCAAAAAAAGGAAGCCAATCTGGTGGTCCCCTGCCATAAACAAACTGTACAACAGAAGGAAGAAACTGTTGCAAAAGAGAGTAAAATCCCATGCATGGAGGAGCTCCCTTGTCAGCCTCAGTAAGAAGCTGCGATCCCTGATAAAATCCTCCAAAGCTAGTTACAAAAACAAAATCTCCACTGATTCTAAAGACAACCACAAAGCATTCTATAGCTATGTCAAGAATCTCAATGGCAACATTCAGATCTGCTCTGAGTTACAGCACAATGGCACTAAATATACAGACCCAACTGGTATTGCCAACATCCTGGCAGATAGGTTCAGTGCTAAGTTTACCCCCCTCTCACCCCCTAAAGAGCCCATCTCTATACCGAAAGAATACAAAGTTCCTGTAATCACGGCTGCACAGGTAAAAACCACACTCTCCAAAGCCAAGAACACAGCATCCATGGGACCAGACAACATCCTAGGCTGCGTTCTACATGAACTACAGAACAAACTGGCACCCCATTTAAGTACCATGTTCAATCATAGCCTCACCTCAGGCTTTGTGCCTGCTTAATGGAGCACAGCGATGGTTATCCCACTCCACAAGGGGGGAGCCACCACAGACCCCAGGAACAACCACCCCATTAGCCTGACGAGCCTGGTCTGCAAGGCCATGGAACGTATCATCATGGAACTTATAAACAAAGACATTGGTAATTTCCAAACTCTGGACCCCACCCAGTTCCGGTTTGTAAAAGGCAGATCATGTCTCCTAAACCTGATAGACTTCTTTGAAGCAGTCACCAAAGCCGTAGACAAGGGTAAGTTGGTTCACACAGCCTATCTAGATTTTGCCAAGGCTTTTGACACCATCCCCCACTCTGGAATTATAGATAAACTCACTAAACTAGGTATAAATCCCTATGTCACAAGATGGGTTGTCAACTGGCTCACTGACAGAACCCACACTGTGAAAATAGCGGACTCCAAATCCGACTTCAGACGAGTGACAAATGGAGTACCACAGGGTTCAGTCCTGGGTCCTCTCCTGTTTGGTATCTACTTCTCTGAAGTACAGGCTAACACAGAAGGTCTTTGGCTAATGAAGTTCGCAGATGACTGCAAACTAGGAGCCATAATCAAAACTCCTAATGATGTGGACATCCTAAAAAAGGGCCTCACTGAGACACATGCCTGGTGTCAAAGCCATGGCCTCAAGCTCAATGCCAAAAAGTTCTTTGTCATCCCCTTTGGTAAAAACTCTGTACCCATGAACTACAACATATGCAGCAGTATACTTAACACCGAAAGTGTGATAAGAGACCTTGGGACACAGGTGGACAGTAGTCTCTCCTTTGATAATCACATCGCCACAGTAGTGAGGAAATCCTTCTACATGGCACACCTCATCACAAAAGGTTTCTCATCCAGAAAAAAAGAGGTAATTGTTCCCCTCTACTCATCACTCATTAGACCCATTATAGACTACAATGCCCCTTTTGGTATGTACCTCACAAGACATCTACAACAACTGGAAAGGCCACAGAAATTCCTCACAAAGAGGATTACCAGCCTTTAACAGATGCCCTACACAGACAGTCTCAAAAAACTCCAGCTCTTCTCCATCACATATCACCTACTCAGAGGTGATCTCTGCCTAACATACAAAGCTATGTCAAACCCAGAGCTGTTGGACATGCTCCACTTAAAGAAATCTCAATCCCTCTGAGCTACATGCTGTATTGACCTAAACCTTGTCAGCACAATAAACAGAACATGCCAGAGGGATAGATTCCTGTCCCAGAGACTTCCCATACTCTGGAATAAATTACCTATCTATATCAAACAAAGCTCCTCATTAGCACTCTTCAAGAAAAATCTTGATGATTGGATGGGAAATAGGAAATTCACCCCGGGGATCACCTCTGTGGCTCTGCTCGACAGTGGCATAGGAAAATAATTTTCTTGGATGGCAAAAGCCAGGGTACTTTTTTGGCTGGGCTTGTATAGGTCCCTGGGCCGATAGCCTAGTACCTACCTATGAACCTATGAACCTATGAACTGTTACAGCATAGAACAAATCTGAACTTATATTGTAAAATTCACTTCCCTAAATAAAAATTCTAGCTAGCTGCTTAAATCTTACAGTAGAATGCATTGCTGTCACATTTCAGAGTAGTGTCCACTAAAATCCTATTGCTTATTACTGCTGCTAACATTAATGCAACAGGCAGTTTAGCCTGAATGCGTCATGGGTGACCATTGTTGAGGAAGCATGCCGTTCACCAGTCTTGCAAGTAGAGTGGTACAGAATTGATAGTCTGAAGGCCAGTTCTCCTATCTTGGGGGAAGAGTCCATCACATAAGTATTCTCAGATGGAGACAAGAAAGGATGTACTGGGCATTTAAACCGAAGATTAATTTGGCAAGAAAATGTTACTTTATAAGACTGTATTTATTGTACCAAGACACTAGTCACACAAACAGTTGTATGAATGTTACATTTTAGATGTAAGTACAGCCTTAGAAAAATAATTTAAAAAAAATTCAGTAGCTACAGATGAGCTCCACCTCCAGGATGAATGTCTCCCACTATTCTCCAATGAATGTGATGCTCAATGAAAATGAAGAAGTCCCTTACAGGGTGATATGGATGGTCATTTTCAGGGATATGTATATTACACATCCATGTATACTATGCATCTATGCATCCTAGTGTTTTGTTTTATGCTATCTGAATTACAGTAATATATTTTATACACTGAACTTGTAGCCTTATAATTTCTTTTAAATACTAAATTGTAACTAGAATTTTGTACTGCCTTTTCAATACTGCTTGCAACTGTCAGTGCTTCTGGTAATGAGCTACAGCCTTTTCAATATTATATTGCATCCCATGTGCTGTGGCATGAATATTGGATCTGTATACTGCCATAGTCAACAATCCATATAAAGTAAACGAAGGACACATAGGAAAAGCTGTTTGTTTTGTACTGCACAGAGTAAATGACCAAAGAAAGCAAAATAAGTACTACAAAACAGCAGAATTCCAGATTTTGACCTCCCAGTTATATGTTCAGATGTACCATTTAATGTATACTCACTTTTGCATGTCAAAAAAATGCAATAAGCAGGAACTGCAAAAATCTCTCAAATGAGACACAAGTCAATCCAAATAAGGATAGAAGAGAGGTTTACAGGTACGTCTGAGAAAACAGAGAGTGACAGATATGAATGGCCTATTTTTCAAGGTCCCAGCAACTTTTAAGTCTAACTATTTAGAATAGCCTCTTAACGTGATTAATAAGTTTCATCTGTTTATCCTGCATTAAGTGCCCTTAGTCTATATTTGCCTGCTGCATGACTCTTAGCAAGTCTTCTAACCAAGTATTGCCCTATGGCCTCCAGTGTAAATGAAGGTATACCACATGGACAATCCAGTAAATAAAATGCATGCATTCATATATATGTACATAACTACATACATACATACATACATGCATGCACACATATTTACATGCATACATACATACATAACCTACATGCATACTTCATGCATACAAAAATACATACATACATACTACGTACATACATATTTATATGCATACATGCATACAAACATGCATGCATACATACATTCATACATACACAAATAAAGACATGATACTCAGAAGTAAAGTCCCATATTGTCCGGGATATTATAGTTTAAATGTTTAAACCATAGTTTTAATTCTCAAGGAATGCTCATTGACAGCTTACATTTCATCAGGTGTGTTCCTTCACACACAGTATATATAACTTAAAGTCCTCTAGTTTAGTGCTACAGTGTGCAGACATAATGGCACTGGGGCATAATATTCAAGTAATTATTGGAGATGCACTTTCTGTGCTTGCACATTTGATTACATTGTATTATTCCTTGCTAGTCCTTTTAAATATAAATGCTTCTATTTGTTGCCAGTGTTATGTAACCTTGCGATTTGGCTGAAATTATTCCATTTCAAGTCCACCAATCCAATCACCAAACATCAATAAATGAATAAATAAACACAAAAGAAATACTGCACTTCATGAGTGATGAAAGAGATTGGGTCTTAAACGCTCCCATTTGTAAAGGACTGAGATCAATGAGAAATCGTCTTTGCTGGTAAAAATTAAACAAACATTTTTTTCTAGATTAGTTGCTCATATCTGCAAAACAAGTCTTTCAATTAAATGAGCTCCTGAAATCAAGTATCATCATGCAGCAGTGGATTTGATTCACTCATTTTTCCTAGCCTTACATCTGTCTACTGTGCCGCTCCTAAACAATCCCTTATATCAGATAGTTACCCCAAACCTCATGTAAAATAAAGTGTTCCCATCTAGTCAGTTAGATAAACTGCTCTAGAGAGAGTAGTGTTAAAAGTCCTAGTGGTAAATAAAGCACAGCATTGACAGCTTATTTCTTCATTTGATGCTATTTACGCAAAACATATCTGAGTGTGTGTGACTTTGTGTGTGTGTGTTAATAGGTTCATAGGTTCATAGGTTGGTACTAGGCTATCGGCCCTAGGGCCTATACAAGCCTAGCCATAACAATTCCCTGGATATTTCTTCCCACAATATTTACTTCTCTGGGCCCCTGTCATGATCCCCGGGGTGAATTTCCTATCTCCCATCCAATCATTAAGGTTCCTTTTGAAGAGGGCCAAGTAGGCGCTCTGCTTGACATGTATGGGCAGTCTATTCCAGAGTATGGGGAGTCTCTGGGTCAGGAACCTATCCCTCCAGCATGTTTTGTTCATTGTGATGACAAGGTTTAGATCCCTGGAGCGTGTGGCTCTGAGGGATTGGGATAGCATGTCCAACAGCTCAGGGTTTGACATGACCTTGTATGTTAAGCAGAGATTGCCTCTGAGTAGACGATATGCCACAGAGTATAGCTGGAGTTTTTTTAGATGGCCAGCATATGGTATCTACTTTAGGCCTGTGATTCTTTTAGTGAGGTATTTCTGTGGCCTTTCCAGCTGTTGCAGATGTCTTGTGAGGTACATACCAAATGGGGCATTATACTCTATAATGGGTCTAATGAGGGATGGGAGGGTGGCCTAATGGTTGCCTTACAAACACAAGGTGCAGGGTTTGAATTTCACAAGAGATAATTGGCTAGGCTTAAAATGGCTCGCAAGGGCAGTTAACTTAGTACTAATCTATGAACCTATGGATGAGTACTGCCACCTATGTGGTAATTTATGGGTACATGTTTTTTTCCAAAGGGGATAACTATACATTTCTTGGCATTAAGCTTGAGCCCATGGCTCTGGCACCAGGCATCTGTTTCTGTAAGACCCTTTTGTAGAATATCCACATCATTTGGGGATTCAGTAATGGCTCCCAGTTTGCAGTCACCTGTGAAATTTGTTAGCCAGAGTCCCTTAGTGTTGGCCTGTACTTCAGAGAAGTAGATGCCAAACAAGAGTGGTCCCAGGACTAAACCCTGAGGTACTCCTCTTGTCACTTGTCTGGAGCTGGATTTGGAGTTGGCTACTTTTACAGTCTGGGTTCTGTCAGTAAGCCAGTTGGCAACCCATTGAGTGATGTAGGGATTTATGCCCAGCTTAGTAAGTATATCTATGATTCCAGAGTGGGGAATGGTGTTGAAGGTCTTGGCGAGGTCCAGATAGGCTGTGTCGACCACCTTACCCTCGTCCACAGCTCTGGAGACTGATTCAAATTAGTCAGTCAGGTTCAGGAGACAAGATCAGCCCTTCACAAACCCAAACTGGGTGGGGTCCAGTGTTTGAAGTTTGCTAGTGTCTTTGTTTATAAGTTCCATGATCATGCGTTCCATGCCCTTGCAGATCAGGCTTGTCAGACTAATGGGACGGTAGTTCCCAGGATCCAAGGTGGATCCCCCCTTGTGGAGTGGGATAACTGTAGCTGTGTACCACTCAGTGGGCATGAAGCCTGAGGTGAGGCTATGATTAAACATAACACTTAGGTGAGGTGACAGTTCATTTTGTAGTTCATATAGTACACAGCCTGGGATGTCATCTGGTCCCATGGATGCTGTATTCTTAGCTTTGGAGAGTGCATTTTCTACCTGTGTGACCGTGATTACTGGAATTTGGCAATCTTTTGATTTTGAGATGGGCCCTTTAGGGGGTGAGAGGGGGGTGAAGTCGGCACTAAATCAATCTGCCAGGATATTGTCAATATCCTTGGGGTCAGTATATTTAATGCCATTCTGTTGAAGCTCAGAGCAGATCTGAGCATTGACATTTAGATTCTTGACATAACTATAGAATGCCTTGTGGTTGTCTTTGGAATCTTTGGCAATTTTATTTTCGTAACTAGCTTTTCAGGATTTTATGAGGGATCTCAGCTTCTTACTGAGGCTGGTTAGGGAGCTTTGTGCATCCTGGGATTTTCCTCTTTTCTGCAACAGTTTCTTCCTTCTGTTGTATAGTTTGTTTATAGCAGGGGACCACCAGATTGGCTTCCTTTTTTTGGAGGAGAGCGTCTTGTTTCTATTTGGGATGGCATGATTCATACATGAGTGGATCTGCTCGTACAGTGCCTTAGTGTAAGATTCTGCAGTCAAACGTTCAGATCCCGTCTGCATGGGTGTCATGAAGTTTGTCACTTCTGACCTCAGTAGCATGAATATGGCCTTGGAAAATGTTTTAAGGAGGTTTCCATACTGGGGGCTGGGTGTGGGATGTAGATGTCAAGGGTGATTTGCTTATGGTAAGACCTGACCTATGAGGGGGTGACCACTGGTGTGGAGCATCTATCTCCCATGTTGGTAATGACCAGGTCTAGGATATTGGAGCCCCTGGTGGGACAATGGATTGTCCAGGGCATTGGAATTTATGAATTCCAAGAACCGTTAGGAAAAGGAGATGGTAACTAAGTAGTTTTCCCAGTTAATGGCAGGGTAATTGAAATCACCAAGTATTAGAGTGTTTGGTTGTATCTTAATAAGTTCACAGGTTCATAGTTTGGTACTGAGCTATCTGCCCAAAGGCATATATTAGCCCAGCCATGTTGTGCGGTATTCACCGCCCCTTTAGTAGTTCCTTAGACCCTTGTACTAGCAGCTAGTACCCTTGGCCCCTATCTAGTAGTGCTCTTGGTGTGATCCCCGGTGTGAACTTTCTGTTACCCATCCACTCATCAAGGTTTCTCTTGAAGATTGATAGTGAGGGGCTCTGTCTTATGTAGATCGGGACCCTGTTCCATAGTAAGGGAAGTCTCTGCGAAGGGAATCTATCCCTCCAGCATGTTCTATTCATTGTTGTGTTGAGGTTTATATCGTTAGAGCATGTAGCTCGAGTAGATTTGGTTTTGCTAAGGTGGAGCATGTTCAACAATTCTGGGTTGGACATGGCTCTGTACATTAGACAGAGATCGCCTCTGAGAAAGCGGTATGCAACAGAGAACAGTCTTAGCTTTTTCAATTGTGCTGCATAGGTCAATTGTTTGAGGCCAGTAATTGTCTTGGTTAGGTACCTCTGTGGTCTCTCCAGCTGCTGGAGATGTCTAGCCAGGTACATTCCAATTGGTGCATTGTACTCAATAATGGGTCTGATGAGGGAAGAGTAGAGGGGCACCATTACATCCTTAGATCTTGATGCGAACCCTTTCATGATCAGATGGGTCAAACAGAAGGATTTTCTAACCAGTTTGGCAACATGGTTATCAAAGGAAAGCTGGCTATCTACTTGGGTCCCTAGATCCCTTATTTCTTCTTCCGATTTCAGGGGATTACCTTCTATATTGTAGTTTGAGGGTACTCTGTTTTTTCCAAAGGGGATTACTACGCATTTTTTTGCATTTAGCTTGAGACCATGGCTTTGACACCATGCATCAGTCTCATTTAGGCCCTTCTGGAGGATCTACATGTTGGCCGGAGACTCTATTATAGCACCCAGTTTGCAGTCGTCCGCAAACATAGTCAGCCACAGCCCTTCCGTGCTTGCCTGTACTTCTGAAAAGTATATGCCAAACAGGAGGGGCCCCAGGACAGAGCCCTGAGGCACACCACTCATTACTGGTCTGGATTCAGACATAGATCCTGCTACTCTTACTTTATGGGATCTGTCTGAGAGCCAGTTTGTGATCCATCTTGTGACGTAAGGGTTTATGCCCAGGCTGGTGAGCTTATCAATAATACCCGAATGGGGAATGGTGTCAAATGCTTTAGCAAGGTCAAGGTAAGCCGTGTGTACCTCCTTTCCCTTATCTATAGCCTGAGTAACTGTCTCAAAGAAATCCACCAGGTTCAGGAGGCATGATCTGCCCTTGACGAAGCTGAACTGTGTGGGGTCCAGCGACTGGAGGTTCCCAATCTCTCCATTTATGAGTTCCATAATGATTCGCTCCATAGCCTTACAGATCAGACTGGTCAGGCTTATTGGTCGGTAGTTCCCAGGGTCAGTTGTGGCCCCACCCTTGTGTAGTGGCACCACCGTTGCCATGCGCCATTCTCTGGGCACATATCCTGTGGAGAGGCTGAGACTTAACAGGGTATTAAGATGCGGGGTTAATTCCTTTTGGAGCTCGCGTATGACACAACCTGGGACACCATCTGGTCCCATGGAGGCAGTGTTTTTAGCTTTAGATAGAGCCTTGTTAACCAACGTATCAGTAATAATTGGAGTTACACAATTCCCTGGAATAGTAATAGGCCCTGCAGGTGGTGGGTGGGGGGGGTGGGGATTTGCACTGAACCTGTCAGCCAAGATGTTGGCAATGTCAGAAGGGTCAGTGTATTTTGTTCCATTTTGTACTAGCTCAGAACAGACCTGAGCGTTACCATTTAGGGTTTTGACGTAGCCATGGAAGGCCTTATGGTTATCCTTGGCATCCTTGGCAACTTTCTTTTCAAAATTAGCTTTAGTTGACTTGATGAGGGCCCTCAATTTCTTACTAATGCTGATCAGGGATGGTTTTTCTACTTGAGATTTGGCCTTTTTTTGTATAAGTCTCCTCCTTTTATTGTAAAGTTTGCTTATTGCCGGGGTCCATCAGACTGGTTTCTTCTTGCTTGAGGAAGGAGTCTTGGTTTTATTTGGGATAGCACGGTCCATGCAATCCTGAAGATGCATATAGAGTGCCTTGGTGTAGGATTCCGCATCCTGGATATCATTATCCTTCTGCAAGGGAATAGTGAAGCTTTCCACTTCGGATGCAAGTAGTTTGAAGTTTGCTTTGGAAAGGTTTTTGACTATGTTTTTTTTGACTGGGGGAGGTGGAGGGGTGAGGATGTCCAGGGTTATCAGTTTGTGGTCGGATCTGACCAAGGAGGGAGTGATAATGGGTGTGGTACAGTGGGCGCCCATATTTGTGATGATTAAATATAATATGTTGTTCCCTCTAGTGGGGGGAACATACTAGTTGTTCAAGGGCATTTGAATTTATAAATTCTATGAATGCTGAGCATAGGAGTTGGAACATTGGTAATTCACCCAATAATATTTTCCAGTATGCTTAGAAAGGTGTAATAAGAATCTTGGGGCATGGTTGGGGATCTGTAGCAAGCTACAATTTGGATTGCAGTCTTACCTAGTGTTAGTTGCACCTGGAGAATTTCAGATGCATTGTGTTGGGCAACTAGCCTGGAGGTGTGAATATCCTTGGTGAATATGGACACTCCACCTTTAGTGTTTCAGTCTTGGTTTTGTGGCCAAAAAGTGTGGTAGGAGTTGTAGCTTGGTATTGCAGAGGCGCTCTCTGGAGCCTTGAACCAGGTCTCAGTTACTGCACAGATATCAATGTTCTCCATTTTTAGGAGTGCCTCGAGAGAGTGCATTTTGAGGTTTAGACTTCTAGCATTGAGTAGCATTACCTTCTGATTTTGCATGCTTGTATCTGTTACAATGGTGGTTTTGTCCTTTGAACCTTGCCTAAAAAAGGCACTATAGGGGTGACAAGAGCTTTAGCCAGTAACCTGAATCCCAGGGGTGACAGGTGCAGATCATCTCTGGCAAAGCATTGTGGTTTGTCGATCATGTCTTCCCAAGCAGACAGATACTGCATACCCTTTGAATGACACCAGAAGCTTAGCCAATTGTTGAAGTCAATCATTTTGTCCTTATACTGTGGTATCATTCTGGGCGAAGGCAGGATGCTACTCAAGGCTAGGGTCATACCTGCCTGTGCCACATTATCCGAGAGCTCTTCCATGTCTCTTTTCTTGTAGTTCAGGTGTGTGTATGTGTGTGTGTGTGTGTGTGTGTGTGTGTGTGTGTGTGTGTGTGTGTGTGTGTGTGTGTGTGTGTGTGTGTGTGTGTGTGTGTGTGTGTGTGTGTGTGTGTGTGTGTGTGTGTGTGTGTGTGTGTGTCTGTATATCTATATCTATATACATCCATATATATCTATACTTAACTATATATATATATATATATATAGATCAACTTCAGTACATCGAACTTTTACAAGTTCGAACCACATATGGCTGAGACCATATGTTCGAACTCATAAATGTTTGAACACTGAAATAAAAACACATAAAACAAAAAACCCCACAAAACTAAACATCTATATCAGGGGGGTTGCCCCCCTGCACCCCCTCACACACCCCTTACATAAATATACCAACTCAGAGATTGCACTACATTGCCAAAATGGGAAATCTTCCCTTTCTGCTCTGTACAGAGATCTCCATTCAGTCCGATCGAACTTTTACAAGTTCGAACATGTGGTCTTGGCCTTATGTGGTTCGAACTCGTAAATGTTTGATCATCTTTATATAAATATATATATATATATATATATATATATATATATATATATATATATATATACACACACACATACATATATATGCACACACGAGTGCATGCACATACTCGCATACACACACAAACACACACAGGCACATGCACACATATACACATTTTATTTGGTGATAATGTGAGTCAGGCACACCTCTCAACTGTCATAATTTTTGCATCATATTTTAGTCTGTTCCTCATAAAATGTTATGGTTTTCTGGCAGGTCACTAAGGAATGAAGTTCCTAAATAATGACATACATTTGAATGTCAGACTTCATATCCTTCAGAAAATGCATGCTAACACAAACCCTGTTATTCTATAAATGTTTTAGGTTTATAAGAGCAATATTTAATATCTGTCCTTATTTGTGGTCCTTTACCCACATTATTTTATGGTTTATCAAGATTTCTTGTGTCAAGAGGTTGAAATGTGTGGAGCCGGAAAATTCCACTGAAAACATAAATATTAAAGTAGACCAGTAATCAGCTTTCTCTACAGCAACACTTTTTTAAGTTTCCTTGTGTCTAATGTCCATAATTAAATGAGGGTGGAAAAATGTATGTAAAGTATGAGAAACATGAAAAGAATATCATGTATCAAAAGACTGAATAGCAATGGTGACTTTTCTGTTACTAGTTCAACTAATGTATTAGATCACAGAAAAATACAGCTTACTAATCCACAAAGAAATGTCCACATTTTATTTTTAAAGGAAGTTTTATACAGAGTACATAAATTAAATCTTTTTTTTGCATTGATACTAATAAAATACAAGGATGAAAACTGTGAGCAATGCTTCCTTAACCCAGTTAGGTCATTCAGAGTGAAAATGTGAGAGGCACAAATAAATCCTGTATAACTTCTTTATAAATGAAGTTTGGGAACAAATCAAGTTATCACAGAAAATCTTCACTGTGGGATAAGGGAGGTAGGGATTAGGATGTAAGGAATTAGGTAGGATGAGTTAAGTGTGGGGGTAGGGAGAAATAAGAAAGGGTTAAGCCAGTAGGAAGATGAGGGAGGAAGTGAGGTTGGTTTAATGGGTGGGGATTTTGAGGTGGGATTTAGTGTGGGAAGGCACATTTGGTGTGATCTTGTTGTTGCAGTAAGATCATGTCCCTGATGGCCTGATTTGTGTAAAGGTAGGTCTTGGGTTTGACTAACATAAGGTGAGTACATTTGGTTTGGGTCATAGCTACAGTAGGACCGGTTAGCAAGGTCTGTTTTTTCTTTCCTCTCTTCTGCTTGGGGAGGATTCTTCCCCTTCCCGCTCAAGAGGAACTGTGTTAGGGTGTTTGGACAAGGTAGGGGAGGTCGGTTATGGGTGATATAAAAAAAATACACTGCATGAGCATGGAAATGAAAAGTGAGGGAGAGTGTGCATGATCTGGGTAGTCAGCATGCAGTACACAAGGGAGTGAGGTTTAGTTATTTCTGCTTGTTTTTGTTGGTGGTAATATGTAAGGCTACTTACTATGGCATGGTCTTGGAGTACCGGATCTCTTGCAAGGGTGCTGGATGTGCAGTGGTCATAGTGGTAAGTGCTGTGGTGCTGGGATAGTGGTCGGTTGTGCTTTCCGGGTTTTTTTTCCATAGGTAGAGTCGGTTTTCTGTGTGTGCTCATTCATTCATTGACTCGTTGGTGGTAGTGGTGTTTCACAGGCATACAGAGCCAGTTTTCATATGTTGCGCATTCACGGTCAGGTTGTGGTCCATGGAGTAAGTTATTTTCCAATTTTATAGCTTGTAAGGGGGGCTAGATATTGGGAAAATATTCTTTTCCTAAGTGATTATGGCCGTGGGGTCCATTTTTTTGCTTCATTGGTGTTGTAGTGTTCTCCTTGGTGGTCTGAGTGTTTGGAGCGGAATACAGGAGCTGATAGTGCGTGTTCCTTACTGCTGAAGGCGAGGCACATGTGTGATTCCACAGTAACGGCAGTTTTTCACAAAAAATGAAAAAAAAAGGGAAAGAAATAAGAAAATAGTGGTGAAAGCAAAGGGCTCCCACTGTGGACTAGTGTCTCAGCATTAGGAGGGTTTGTCCCTTAGGGTGGTGAGTCCTCCTGCTGTATTTAAAAAAAAAAAAGAAAAAGAAAAAAAGAAAAACTAATGTTTCACAACTGCTGTATGCATGCAGAAGCTCTGGCCAGGTACATCAGGGGGGACTGGTATGATTTAAGCGAAGTTGTAGCTTAGTTAATCTAAGGATAATTGTTTGAAAGAAAAAAGAAACATTTTTTGGCTTACATGATAATGTTATCAGACAGGTAAAAGATTAAAAAAAAAAAACTCTGGTCACATTCTATGTTAGGGGATGTTGTTTCCATCAGATGGTGTATTGGTACATTGCTCTGATTTTATGTATGGGGTACTGGGTTGTTCCTCGGTAGGTAGGTTATTGGCTGCTGTTACCAGTTTTATTTAGTGATGGGGAGGGAGTTGGTGTAGCACTCATGAATTTGTACTGTTGCTTTGGTTGTTAATATATATTTATTTATTCCAGTGCTAACTGTGTTTATTTCTTTTTCTAGGCTGAGAGGTGATCATGGCAGAAGCAATGAGACAGAAGTGGGCCAGTATTGTGGCACAAGCAGAAGACCTGTTCAGAGAAATCCCTCAGGAAGTTCCAACAGCCAGTACCCAGGCTCCTAATACTAAAAGGAAGTAGCAGATGGGGTCCAGACTGCGGACATTGAGAGCTAAGAGAGCCAAACAGACAGCAACAGAAAAGAGGACAACAGAAGTTGAGATGCCGGTGGCAGCTTCTGCATCAACAGGCAATGATTCACCAGGCTTGGTGGGGTTAGAGGCGGTAGGCACAGTTTCAGGGAGTGATGCAGGGTTGGGTGGGGGTGTGCAAGGCACTACATTGGATAGGGGTTTGGAGACTATAACTGATTGTGATTTGGACTTTGATAAAACTTTTTCATTGTTAGAGGATGATTTGAAACTGGGCTTAGACTAGGGTAAAGTCAGAGTTTGGGTCACAGCTGGGGGACTGGTTGGTGATGCAGGCTTTAAGGCAGGAATGGGCATCGATTTTACTGACTCTGCACATATCATTGGTAGTGAAGGAGAAGATCTGGAAAGTTAAATTTATCGATATTTTTGAATTGAGTGATGCCGATGGGGTTCAATGTTTGACAGAAGCAGACTCAGCTAATGGAAAGGATTTACTGGCAGCATTGGCAGCTATAGGTCACAAGTGGGTGGGTAGGTTTCATCCCAGGATATGGGATAATTGGGTCTTGGGATTTATATACTATATGGAAGTATGTGTGGAGAGGGATAAGTCTTTGGCTCTTCCACTTTTGGCCTAATTTTTAACAATACGGGAGGCACAGAGGTTACAGCTAGGTAATGCATGGTTTTGGTATGATCAGAAGTTTTGTAAATGAAAAATGATTGACAAATACATGCGTTGGGAAGTCAGGCACCCAGATATTTGGCTTTCAACCATGATGGATGTTTTCATAGTGGGTAACAGGGTGACTCAGCCAGTGGAAGGGGGTGAAGGGGTCTGCTTGGCCTTTAACACAGGGAGGTGCTCATGGGTAGGTTGCTGATTCTCCCATGTTTGTTCTAAGTGTATAGGGCTGCATCCAACCACACAATGTGGGGGTGGTTAGTTTGGGGAGTGGCGCCTTATGTCACAATCCCAAGAGGTTGGGGTGGTTCTTGCTTGATGTTGCAGGGGGTGTTGATTTAATTTTCAAGGCCAACAAGGGGGTCCTTTCGGGGAGGGAGGGGTCACCCAGGGGACCCATTTACCTTTTAAAGTTCAGGTTTTGAAGGGGTTGCTGGCAGGCTATCCATTGCCGGCTGTGGCTGGGGAATTAATTGAGGGCTTTTCTAGAGGATTTTCAATTAAATTTTCTTTGGTGGGTGATGGTAAGCTTGGGAAAAATTTGAGATCTGTGAGAGGGAGGGAAGATGTTTTGCGCACTTTAATTGAAAAGGAGTATCAGGCGGAGAGATTGTTGGGCCCCTTTGATTGGCCTCCATTTCCTGAATTTAAAGTTTCACTGCTAGGGTTAGTTCCTAAGAAAAAGGTGGGTGAGTTTCATTTAATTCATCATTTGTCATACCTTGAAGGCAAGTCTGTCAATGATTTCATCTCTGGGGAAGAAGTCAAGGTCACAAAAAAGGAAATCCAACGAGTCACTGAAGATAAAACCACACAGTATTTATTCAAAAATAGATGTAAAGCGCTTTTCGTCGCTCAATATTTGAGCAACTTCCTCAGACATAAGTAACTTGATCTAATTAGATATTTATACTCACATCACTTATACCACTCAATTACAAATCAATTAAAATTTAAAGTGATGTAGTATACCACACAGTACTACAAGAAAAATATATATAGTAGTAAATAAACACCAACTCACAATAAATGCAGCCTTAAAAAGTGTACATAGACAACTTAATAGGACAAAAACAATATAAAAAAATGAAATAATAAAATAATAAAAATGAAATAATAAAATAAATACACAGTATACTAAACAATTTGCAAATATAACTAGTTAACCTATGAAATATTCAATATTAAATTGTGTACATACTCACTAACCTAGTAGCAATAAATTCAATTAATTTACTATAACTACTTATGGTACATTCATATTTACTATTTACTAAGCAGAACAACCTTTCAGAAAAAACATATAAAGATACCAGCTAACCATAAAGTACCTTTATTATTGTGTGGTTATATATTTATATATATAATATAATTATTGGGTCTAATAAGTTAAATATAATAAATTAAATATAAACCTACACAATACAAAAGTATTTTATAACTCCTTTTCTTATGTATAATTTAATTATATTATATTTTATTTCCTATCTAGGCTCCTTAGTTTCAATAAGCAACTAATATTACAATGGTCGTTAAGGCCTGGATATACAAAAGCATTAGTACGCCATTGCCATGTTAGTTCTCGATCTTCTAATAATAGATTGTAAGGACCCCCCCTAATATTAGTTTGAATCTGGTCTAAGGCCATGAATTTAAAATTATGGCCCGGGTTGGCTGAAGTGTGTTTAGATAAAGCATTGTCTACCTTGTTGTTCAGTATAGCATATGTGTGTTCATAAACTCGTTCTTTAAAATGCCTTTCAGTCTTTCCTATATAGAAAGCTGGGCATGATATGCATAAAGCTACATATACTATAAGTTTAGAGTTACAGTTCAGTTTGTATTTAACTTTGTATTTTGTATTGTTAATAATTACAGATTCTCCACTGCACATGTGCTTACACATATTACAACTTCCACAGTTTGCCATACCCTTCCTTCTACTAAAATTGTTTGTAATGTTAGTCTCCAATATATTTTTCATGTTATTACCCCTTCTGTATACGATTCTAGGATGTTCAACTAGTTTAAAATTTATACTTCTGTCTTGTTGTATTAAAGTCCAGTTTTTGAACAGTATCTTTTTAATAATGTCACTGTCCATGTTATATGTCGTTATAAAGCTGAGTTTAAAGTCATTGGTATATTGTATTACATTCTCAGAAATTGCTATTTCCTTTGGTAGATTATCTTGGTTTGCTGTAGTGTCCGAGTAAACACATCTATCAACAACCTGACTAAGAATGGGAAGTAGTATACCATTAGTTCTTTTGCATCTTACTTCTTGGACTATCTCATCTATAAAGTCACTCGGATAACCCCTCTCACAAAAGAAAGTTGTTAATAGACCATTGAACAACTCTTGACTAAATTGAAATCTAATAAAGTTAAGAAAATCAATAGGGACAGACTTGCATATGACAATGGCAGGGCATATCCAAATCCACCGGGATCTCAGACTGGTTTTGCAGATGTACAAATCAATTGCCCTGAAACTTTAGAATCATTTATTGAAGACCAAGATGTTAGTTTAGAATATGATACGTCTAATTCCACGAATAGACGTAATAATAGGAACAACAACACATGGGCTGGACGATTAAGGAATGGAAGACAAGCTACTTCGAATGGAAGTCAACAGTTTGGCCATTCTTTGAATGGTCTTATACAAGAAGGTGACCAGAACAACCTTACCTTGGGGGCTATACCAAAGAAACACTTTGTCAACAACCAAAATTGTAATAATCAACACCAGCAAAAAAACAAATATGGCCCATACAACAAGCCAAAGAGATAAACCAAGTAACTTTTAAACCTGCGATTATACAGAATAAAGCAGGTGACTTTAACATCTATAACTTTTCATGTATTGATATTGAACCTTCCCTAGTAGAACTCCTTGCTAAGGGTCAAACATTTGTCCCTAGTAAACATATGGATCTGGTACAATGCATCAAGGACCTTAAACTGTTTGTAAGGAAACTTAACCTTAACATTCTTTTAGGTGATTCTCCAGTATTAAATAATTCACTTAAAGTGGTTAGTGAATATAACCCCACTTTACACCCAACTCTGTCTATGTTTGAACAGTTAATGGAACTTAATTTACGTAGCATTAATAACAGCCCACACAATAGAATCTTTCGGGAATCATGGCAACATAGAAACACCAGTAAAGATGAAATTATAGCTTTATCTATATTTAAAATACTTAACATCAGAGCTATTAAGCCAGATAAAGGTGGGGGGCTGACTATATTTAACAACTATGACTACGTCGATAGAGTTGAGAAAATGTTGATTAATGATACGTATAAAGAAGTATCTGTTAATGAAGTTAACACTGCATATAGAATGATAAAGGGTTACTATAGTGACCTATTTATGGATGGATATATTGATTTGGACACTTACCAATACATCACTATTAACTGGCCAAAGATCCCTATTATGTTTGCAACACCTAAAATACATAAAAACATTTTGGACCCTCCTTTTAGACCACTCATAGATGGACGAAATTCTATTACGTATGCATCTGCTAAATTAGTAGACAATATATTAAAAAAATACTTAGTGACGGAAGTGCAAGTGTGTAAGGACTCATGGTCTTTTCTAAGGAATTTTGACAACATTCCATATACAGAAGAATACAACTTTGTCACTATAGACGTTATAGATTTCTATACGTCCATCCCTCACTTAGAAGCCATTGAGTGGGTCAACTTATTTCTTATTAAGAAGGGAGCTCCGACTAATGAAATATTTACTGTTACAACTTTATTAGACATCATTTTGACAAATAATTTTTTTACATTCAATAATAAGTTGTACTTGCAAAAATGTGGTGTTGCAATGGGATCTCCATGTGGGGCCAGTTTAGCAAACACAGTTATGGTGTATTGGGAACATCAATATATCTTTCAGAATATGGAGTGGACTACATATATAAAGTATTACACTCGCTTTCTTGACGACATCTTTATTTTGTTTGATGGCGATAAAAGAACAGCAGAAGACTTCTTATATTATTTGAATAATACTACAGGATTTTTTAAATTCACTTCCAATTTTCAAACACAGACTATTGATTATTTGGATGTGAATTTATCTAAAGACCAAGTTAACAAGCAGTATTTTTCAAAAATACATAGAAAAGAAACCTTCTGCAACTCGTACCTTCACTATACTAGCCTTCATCCATTTTCTCAAAAGAAGGCCATAGTGAAAGGTCAGCTTATTCGAGCAGCCCGTATGACCACTCTCCCTAGTGATTTTGAACTTGAATGTGATCTATTAACAACTTTCTTTTGTGAGAGGGGTTATCCGAGTGACTTTATAGATGAGATAGTCCAAGAAGTAAGATGCAAAAGAACTAATGGTATACTACTTCCCATTCTTAGTCAGGTTGTTGATAGATGTGTTTACTCGGACACTACAGCAAACCAAGATAATCTACCAAAGGAAATAGCAATTTCTGAGAATGTAATACAATATACCAATGACTTTAAACTCAGCTTTATAACAACATATAACATGGACAGTGACATTATTAAAAAGATACTGTTCAAAAACTGGACTTTAATACAACAAGACAGAAGTATAAATTCTAAACTAGTTGAACATCCTAGAATCGTATACAGAAGGGGTAATAACATGAAAAATATATTGGAGACTAACATTACAAACAATTTTAGTAGAAGGAAGGGTATGGCAAACTGTGGAAGTTGTAATATGTGTAAGCACATGTGCAGTGGAGAATCTGTAATTATTAACAATACAAAATACAAAGTTAAATACAAGCTGAACTGTAACTCTAAACTTATAGTATATGTAGCTTTATGCATATCATGCCCAGCTTTCTATATAGGAAAGACTGAAAGGCATTTTAAAGAACGAGTTTATGAACACACATATGCTATACTGAACAACAAGGTAGACAATGCTTTATCTAAACACACTTCAGCCAACCCGGGCCATAATTTTAAATTCATGGCCTTAGACCAGATTCAAACTAATATTAGGGGGGGGTCCTTACAATCTGTTATTAGAAGATCGAGAACTAACATGGCAATGGCGTACTAATGCTTTTGTATATCCAGGCCTTAATGACCATTGTAATATTAGTTGCTTATTGAAACTAAGGAGCCTAGATAGGAAATAAAATATAATATAATTAAATTATACATAAGAAAAGGAGTTATAAAAAACTTTTGTATTGTGTAGGTTTATATTTAATTTATTATATTTAACTTATTAGACCCAATAATTATATTATATATATAAATATATAACCACACAATAATAAAGGTACTTTATGGTTAGCTGGTATCTTTATATGTTTTTTTCTGAAAGGTTGTTCTGCTTAGTAAATAGTAAATATGAATGTACCATAAGTAGTTATAGTAAATTAATTGAATTTATTGCTACTAGGTTAGTGAGTATGTACACAATTTAATATTGAATATTTCATAGGTTAACTAGGTATATTTGCAAATTGTTTAGTATACTGTGTATTTATTTTATTATTTCATTTTTATTATTTTATTATTTCATTTTTTTATATTGTTTTTGTCCTATTAAGTTGTCTATGTACACCTTTTAAGGCTGCATTTATTGTGAGTTGGTGTTTATTTACTACTATATATTTTTTTCTTGTAGTACTGTGTGGTATACTACATCACTTTACATTTTAATTGATTTGTAATTGAGTGGTGTAAGTGATGTGAGTATAAATATCTAATTAGATCAAGTTACTTATGTCTGAGGAAGTTGCTCAAATATTGAGTGACGAAAAGCGCTTTACATCTATTTTTGAATAAATACTGTGTGGTTTTATCTTCAGTGACTCGTTGGATTTCCTTTTTTGTGGACTTGGTTCATTTTTTATCACTTGGTTTGTCATTATGAAGAAGTCAAGGTAACGTATGCTTCCATGGATGATGCAGTCCGCATCATTAGGAGTTTTAGGATCCCTGGCTTGTTAAGGTCGATATTGAGTTGGCTTTCACCTGTTGCTGGTACAGGAGGAGAATTGGCCATTATTGGATATGGTGGAGGGTGATAATTTTTATTCTGACACTGCAATGCCGATGGGGTGTGCAGTGGCATGTTCTACTTTTATGATGTTTAGCACAGCACTGCATTGGATATGGCAGTGTAGGGTTGATGGACAGCAGGTGGTTCACTATCTAGATAACTTTTTGTTGGTGGGTGAAGGAAAAGAAGGGGCCCAGGTGGTGATGCAGGGGTTTTGGGGGATGTGCCAGGCCTTGGGAATACCACTGGCTAAGCATAAGTTGGAAGGCCAGGCGAAGGTGTTGGATTTTTTGGGTTTGACTGTGGATGCTGATCAGGGTTTGTTTTGTTTGCCAGAAGATAAGGTGGTTCATCTGCAGGAGAGAGTTTTTTATGTGAGGTCCCAGAGTAAGGTTCGTGTGAGGAATATGATGGAATTGTTGGGCTTAAAGAACTTTGCCTGCAAGGTGATACATCTGGAATGTACGTTTTGACGGTCGGTAGCTTTTCTCTTAAAAGGGAGGAAGAGTAAGCACCACAGAGTTAGGGTTCATAAGTTAGTTCAGGAGGATATAGCTTTGTGGTTGAAATTTTTATATCAATTTAATGGAATTTCATTCTGGCAGCTGGATTGGGTTGGACAGGGACAGCTCCAATTGTTTACAGATGCAGCCGGGGTTTGGGCATGGGAACTTATTTTGCAGGGCAATGGTTTTCTCTACCATGTCCTGCTCATTGGCCCGAAGATTGAAAGCAGTATATTGCCTTTTTGGAGCTGATACCAATTTGGGCAACTTCTGTGGTATGGCAGGACTGTTTAAAGGGAAGGAGGGTGGTGTTTAATTCGGACAATATTGCAGTGGTGAGAGTGTTGCAGGCTAAGATGGCTAAATCTCCCTGTTTGTTGTTGGTTCTTCATAAACTTGCATTACAAAGTTTGTTGATTAATTTTTCATTTAAAGGGTTACATGTGTCTGGGGTTAAGAATGAGATAGCTGACAGTTTGTCTCGTTTTCAGCTTTACAGATTCCAGCAGGTGGCCTCAACAACAACATTGCATCCCTTAGTTGCTCCGGACGAAGTGTGGCAAATTGGCCTGTAATAGTTGGCAGGTTGGTGCAGCAGTCATGGGCAGTATCTACAAGGAGAGCTTATGGTAGGGCATTGTGTGATTCTGACACTTTTTTGAGGCAGTTACTGGAAGAGGAGTGTCAGTGGTCAGAGAGTTTGCTGTGTTATTTAGCCAGTTCACAGAAGCAGGGTAAGGCGGCTCAGACTGTGAGGGTGGCATTGGCAGTTTTAGAGGTGTTTGCTTGGTTGGCCACGTTAGAGGACTGGACTAGGTCATGGTTGGTGGGGCATGTATGGAAGGGGTGGAGAAGAGTTGAAGGTCCTTCTACAGATAGGAGATGGCCTGTGACTAAGGGGATTTTAAGAATGTTGTTAAGTGGTTTAGGGAGGGTATGTGGATGTATGGATGATTATGTGGTGTGGAGTACGGTTAATGTGTGGATGTATTGTGGGGAGTTTCATGTGTCTGAGTTGCTGGGTGCTTTGATGTGGGATGATGTGTTTATATTGCCTGGAGCTGTGCATATTAGGTTGAGATCTTCGAAAACGGATCACAAAGAGAAGGGGATGCCGATAATTTTGGAAAAGCTTGAGTCAAGTTAGAGATGTCCTGTGGTGTGGGGTAAGAGGTTGTGGCTGGCTAAAGGAAATGGAGTTCAAGGGTTAGTTTTTACATCAGTAGGTGGTAGGGCATTGATGGGTGAGCAAATTGAACTTGATTATGAGAAGGGCTGTTAGTAGTGTTGGTCTAGAGAGTGATACATTTTCTTCCCATTCTTTCAGGATGGGTAGGGCATCAGATTTAGTGAAGGGAGGGAGTTTGATTGAAGTTATCAAGAGAGTGGGAACTGGTCTTCCAATGGCTTTTTTATCTTATATTAAGTAGTTGGTGACTAGTTTTGGTTTAAAATATAATTTTTTTGTTTGTTTTTATCTCTCATAGGTGAAAGAAGGGTCTTACTCCTGGGTCATCCATTCGTATATTGGGTGGCTAGGTGTGCAGCAATAAGATGCAATGGAATGAATTTGGGTTTGGAGCATTTTGGTCTGAAGGTAACCTGGCATGGTGTTAGAGGGTTGTTGTGGAGTCGGATATTCCAGGTATTTACTATGTTGCAGAATCAGTGTGGATTGCCGCATATTTTGATGATTCATTTAGGGGGAAATGATTTAGGTAGAATTCCGAAAAAGCAATTGGTGTATCAAATTTGCGAGGATGTCTTAGTATTGAGAAGGCTTTATCCATCAGTGGCTTTGCTGTGGTCTGAGATTATTCCCAGGTTGTGGTGGAGGGAGGCTAATAATTTTCTGCAGTGGAGAGGGCTAGTATGTTAACTTTATGTTGGTGAAGTATCTGAAAGAAGTGGGGGTGAATACTATATGGCATGTGGAGTTTGAGGACAGGGATCCCATGTGGCATAGATCAGATGGGGTTCATCTCACCGAATTTGGTTTAGAATTGTTTAACCTTAATTTGGATCTTATGTTGGAGGACCTAGTAAAAAGGGGTATTGTGTGAGGGGGGGAACAATCTTATCGGGCTGGTTGGTGGAGAAGATGGGCAGGGTGCCTCCCTTCTGTTCCCCCTCAGGAGGATAATTGGAATTGGAGGTGGTGAAAATTTTGATGGTGGAATACTTGGAGTAAAAGGATTGGATTGGTGATATGCTAAGGTGAGCAGTGACACCGCCTTGTTCTAACAATGATAAGTGAGCAAGTTGGGGACGCTTCTTATCCAAGGGTGAGCGGGTACACTGCCCTTATGTTTATTAATGTTGATTTATGTTATTTTGTTGCAATGAGTTTGATTTGGCTTTCCAATACGGGGTCCATGTTACTGTTGTATTACATCTTACAATAAAGGTCTTCAAAAGTCTGTGGGTGTTTTGTGTAGTTTTTAATAGACCATGACAAAAGAAGCTTGGGAACAGGTGAAGTTGTCATGGCACAGCTTCAGCGTGGGATAGGGGAGGTAGGGATTAGGATGTTGGGCAGTAGGTAGGATGGATTAAGTGTTGGGGTAGGGAGAAGATAAGAAAGGGTTAAGCCAATGGAAAGATGAGGGAGGAAGTGAGGTCGGTTAAATGGGTTGGTCTTAAGGGCTTTTGAGGTGGGATTTAGTGTGGGAAGGCACATTTGGTGTGATCTTATTGCCCTCCCAGCCCATCCCCTTTCTGGGGCTGGTTGGTGGGATGGAAAAGAGGGACACTCTTGCCACTCTTCTGTTGTCCCTCAGAAGGATAATTGGAATTGAAGGTGGTGAAAATTTTGATGGTGGAAGACTTGGAGTGAAAGGATTGGTGATATGCTAAGGTGAGCAGGGACGCTGCCTTATTATTACAATAATAAGTGAGCAAGTGGAGGATGCTGCTTATCCAAGGGTGAGCGGGTATGCTGTCCTTATGTTTATTAATGTTGATTTATGTTATTTTGTTGCAATGATTTTGATTTGGTTTCCAGTAAAGGTTCCATGTTACTATTTTATTACATCTTACAATAAAGGTCGTCAAAAGTCTGTGGGTGTTTTGCATAGTTTTTAATGGACCGTGACAACAATGTACTATTTCTGTAATACAATAGTTAAAATAAATGTAGTCTTTAGATGAGTGAATCATATTGCTTAAGATTTGAGTGCTTAAAGAGACTGCAATTTAGTCAGCTTAACACTCAATATTTAGTGTCTAAGATTCACAAAAAAGTATTGCTACTAGTCACATTTGGGCAATGCTGCTCTACCCAATAGCATCACGGTGATAAGCTGTCATTCAGAGATATGACAGTCACACTGAACAGCAGTTCATTATCTAGCTCATGCAATGTAGTTGCACTGGCACCTTCAACTAAACACACAAAATGCACACAGACACCCATACAGCTGCAGCAATGCCCTACAGACACACACATGCACGCACACACACACACACATGCACGCACACATGCACACACACACACACACACACACACACACACACACACACACACACACACACACACACACGCATGCACACATGCACACACGCACACGCACACACACACACACGCACACACGCGCACACACGCACACACACACACACACAGACACACACACACACACACACACACACACACACATACACGCACACACGCACACGCGCACGCACGCACACATGCATACACACACGCACACACGTACACACGCAGACACACATGCGCGCACACACGCACATGCACACACACACACACACACACACACACACACACACACACACACACACACTTCTGCAGAGTATGTTTTTACCACATTGCGAATGGGCAATAGATGAAAATGTAATCAAACTACTGTACACTATAACAGTAGTACATGGTTAGGCTATGAGATGTATGGCAACATAATCATAGCTGCTGGAATATGGCCACCCTTACAAACTTCATCCAACGTATCATTGCAGAGAGTTGGATTCTATTGTAGCAAAGTAAATAAAGCAGTAAGCAGTCCTGGATAGAAGGCCATTTTATTACAGTATATAATCACAATGACACATGCACTGGACATTCTTTTATCTCTGGAATGTGGGAGAAAAAAATGAGCTTACAGCAATAACCTATGGAAATAAAGGAAATACATGCAAACCCTAAACAGGAGGCAGTGTAGCTGGGGACTGAGTCGCAATGCGGTAGCAATGCTCACTCCTGCATCACTGTGCTGCCCTCTATGATAAAACTGACTAATGCAAATGTCTGAGGGACAGTAAGGGGATATTATTATAACACAGAAAGTTGTAAGGCTTGGAACTAAGTGGAGCAGGTGACATTGTTCTCAAGCATGTGCTATCAGCCGAGAGTATAACCTCAATGTCTACCATTCATATTATGTGTTTACCATTAAGGGTCATTGAGAAGTACTACTGATATTTTTAGTAAAAGCACTTGGTTATATCACAATATGATGATTATATCAACACATTTACAAATTTTACCAGTAAGCCCTGCATAAAGATGTTTAAAAAATGTGATGTTGCCTTTAGGATACAGTTCTGATATCAGTCAATTGCATTACAGTTTTGGAAATTGTAATATTTACATAAAAGATATTTCTAAATTGTCCCAAAAATGAATTCACTACCACAGACTCAAAAGTATTTGTTATATGTATGTCACTGCTCATTTTTTTTATTTTTTGTCTCTACACTACATCAGGATTCTAGTTATGTTGTCAAGTTGCTTAGATTCAGTTCATTACACCTATCTATCATATCTCGCTATCTGAAGTTCATCATTGCTTCGGTCTGCAATGTCAGTATATTTCAAATGCTTGAGAAGTAATAAATCAGAATAAAAGAAAATCATTCCAGGTATCCTTTCACATACAAGATGTTATGAACGTGAATAGAATTAGAATTTCTTTGAAGAGACTGAATAGCTAACAACTTACTTCATTTAGTTGTGGCTGGTGGTTGAAGTGCCAAGCCAGGAAGGGTAAACAGTCCATTTCTGTAGGGAATACATTAAGATAATGCTGAACTGTTGTTTTATTATGACTTGCACGGCAGGAATCATTGGTTGTAATGCATATGCTGTATTAAAATAACTGGCTTCCATTTACTGCAGTAATGAAGACTATAACTCACTTCAGAACTCAAGTTCCTGAAGTACTGTCTGTTTTAACTATTAATGGCAGCATTTAGTTTAGGATAATACTGTCAAGAGATTGTAATGATTAATTTTATGTTTATGATTACATGTGTCTGTCATATTTCATTGTAGTTATGCAATGATCTGCTTAGTATGCATTATTATATGCTCTAGAAAGGTAAAGTATTATCAGCCCCCATGGTGTTCTAAAGAAATGCAGTATGATTAAAGTATTTTTAATGTTATATGTTGTTATATCGTGCTCATAACATTTTTTTGGCAATGTTAGAAGACAGCCTTGAAAACAAATTTCAACAGTGATTGTACATCAGAGGTAAATTTGGATTTAACATTCTATATCTGTCACATGAAAAACTGGGCAAAAAAAAGACGTACTTATGTATACACATTCTTTTGTGATATGCTCTACAACAGACAGTGAAGGTCCTTAGAATGTTTAGGTTAAAAATGTTTCTGATTTTGCTTTCCCTCAGTATTTTAATATTCTTTATGCAGCTTTGGTCAATATTTTTATGATTCACATGATTCGCAAAAAATTTCAAGGCAACCTAGACTCTTAAACATGTACACCTTGCCAGTACCCACCCACGAGCCACACTCCTTTTCTCTAGAAGGTCTAGGCCAGTCAATCAAGGGTAAATGTGTGAGCACCCAGACAACCATCCAGGTTCAATTTGAAGGATGATACTGCACTGTAACCTAAGCTGAGCTATAGATTTTGTCCCAACTTGACCTGAAGGGGCTAACTGTTTGAGGTGAGGAAGGTGCTGTTTGATGAATCTGTTTCTCTTCATGTTTTATTTTATCAGCCACTAAATATCTGGGTCTTTTGTTGTGGTATTATTGCAATTATTTGACTTGTGAAAATGCAGGATATCTAGGACAGCTTTGTATCTAACAGCATCAAAGGCTTGGCATAGATCACAACTGAAGAATCTGTTAGATGCTGAATACAGACACTGTGCTTCCAGTCTCTCGTTTAGCTTTGAATATACAAACAGGTGCCTTCTTATTTGGGAACCCCTGGGGTCTTTCTAGCTTTTTTTTATATATTTAGTGAGGTGCATGCCAAAAGGGGCATTGTACTTAATAACTGCCACTGTCAAAGCTGAATATAAGGGATGCTGAACTCTTTAGATCTGGATGACATTCCCTCTGTAATTAGCTGCACTAAGTAGAAACATTTTCTAAGCGCTGCTGTTATATGATGATCTGAAGAGAGGTAATTCCAACCTAACTTCCATGGTCTCAAAATACATTTTCATTTTCTAGAGTTATTGTCAATACTGTATACTGCGGTGGTGGGGCTGCGGTAGCATTGTCGCCTCACAGTAAGACGTCCTGTTCGATTCTCAGCTAGAGTGTCTTCTGTGTGGAGACATGCATGAATGGGCGTACCTTCGTTGAAGGTTGTGCGTCAGGGCCAGCAACTCGGCATGTAAAAATCTACTGCCAATCATAAGAGGACTGGAGTTCCGCTGTGGCGACCCCTAACTGGGAAAAGCCAAAAGACACAACAACACTGTCAATACTGTATAGTGACAAAAGGGGCTGTCTATCAAATGTGATGAATTTGCACTTATTTGTATTTAAACTGACACCACTTTCAGAGCTTCAACTATTTATAAACCTATGTTCATGTTAGGGCTACAGAATTGGGGGTAACAAGACAATATCTCTGAGTCTGTAGTCATCTGCAAACTTAATTAGAAAGAAGTCTTGGTTTGTAGTGTGCAGATCAGAAAAGTTAATGACAAAAAGGAGGGGCCACAGTTTTAGGCCCTTTGGCACACCACTGGTTACCTTCCTACTTTCTAATGAGGCACATATCACTCACACTGTATAGGCTCTGTCTTTTAGCCAGTTTGCAATACAGCTTACCACATATAAATCTATTTTAATGCATTTACCTTATTTACAATAACCACCTTGGGTACGGTAGTGAATACCTTTTTCAGCTCAAGTTACATAATGTGATATGTGAACAGCATTATAACTATGTACAGCCTCTATCCATCCATCTACCCACATCCTTTTTTTCCCATTTTTGCACATGGGGTCAGGGTGTCACATCAACAATGACAATCATCTAGAGCCAAGGTTTACAATGCTGGGTGGCTAGCTCTACCACAGTAGTTCTTACACACCATAAACCCACATATGCACTTACAACTATGACCAATTTAGAGAGTCCAGGCCACCTACTTCATGTCTTTGGAATGTTGGAGGAAACTGGAGGAACCAGAGGAAATCCATACAAGCACAGGGAGAACATACAGACTCTAGACAGAAAGAACCCCAGCTGAGAATTGAACTAGGAAACCTCTTGCTGTGAGGTGACAATGCTATCTGCTGCACAACTGTGCCACCTCTCATAAAGAACTTTACTAGATTCATTTGGTAAGATCTTTCTTTCATAAAGACAAGCTACTGAGGGCCATGTCTAGTAATACTTTTGATATCTGACTTTAAGAGGTCATTTATAATATGTTCCATTGCTTTACTTATGAGGCTTGTTAGGCTGATAGGTCTGTAATTCCCAGAGTCAGTGATAGGCTCATCTTTATGGGGGGTGGATTGCCACTGAAATGCACTCATTTTCTGGGACAGAACCTATTACTAAACTTAGGTTAATAAGTTTGAGCAGCAGCTATGTAACAACATGCTTATTACTATTTATTGAACATCCAAGTATATTAAAAGTCCACATGGAAGAGTATTGCTGGTCTTTAAGTAAACCTTTCAGAACACATTATTTTTTACAATGGGGGGGGGGGGGTAAGGAATTTAGGGATTTGTGGAGTTTGGACAGATGTCTCAGGGGGTAAAATTAGAACTGAAACTGTTTCCTAGAATTTTGGCAATGTCAGTTGGATATGAATGCAAGATGCTGCTTTAAATAAGTTCAGAGAACTGTTGTGTTGTTTCTTAGTTTTCTAAAGTAACTAAAGAAAGATATATAATTGTTCCTAGTGTTGCATGGTAATTTAATTTCCTAGACAGCTTTAGTAGGTCTAATAATATTTTCCATGGTTTAGTAATACTTTTGACGCTATCCTATTTAACTAATTTATGTCACAATCTCACAGTGAAACTGCAATAATATGGGTTCCCAAGCAGTTTGAGGTTTGTTTAATTGGGAATACTTGCTGGTTATTTTGCCTTCCATGAAAGATTTTATGTTTTCCTTATCCATTCTCTGATGCTTTCTGATGGTTCTTCTGTACATCAAACATAACCTATGTATGGCCTAGCCCTGCTTACGATGATGCCCTGATGGTACTGTCCCTCTGAAAACGAGATCTTTTCCTCCTTAATCTGTCTCATGTCATGCATGCAATAGTGTCCAGTGGGATGAACGTGTCAACAAATTTGGTCCATCCTAATATTCCTATGTGGGCAATGGGATTTGTATTTTATTGGTTTTGCACTGCTGACTACTTTTCATCCACATTAGCAGCGTGATTGAGACCCCTTGTATTTTTTGTTCTGAGAATACAGGATGGCATGCAACAGGTCACATCAACTTAAGTTCCCCCTACTGCATCCTGTTCTATTGTATAGGTGTTGTGAGTTATTATTCAAGCTAGGCCATTGTATGCATGAGCAAATTCCCTGCTTCAGCATTTTGAGGTGTCCATGACTTGTGATTTACATAAAAAACACTGCATTCATGTATGTAAAGTAATGAACCCCGCATAGCCACTGTAAAAAAAAAGTCATGTGGTATCCTTTTTCACTAGAACCAGAAATCATGCACAGCTGCTTAGCTGTGCAAAGTACAACTCATTGAGCTAATGGAACTAACATTCTAAGTGCATTATGTTTGTCTAATGTAGAATGAAAACAAAGTCTCCAGAAACACAATACTAAAAATATTGCTAGTAAAAACTTTTTCCAAGTGGCTTCTTCAGTAATATGAACAAAATCAGGTATTCACATAATTTATATAAAATCTCTAAAATCATGTGACGTAGTAAATTACAATTGATTTAATGAACCTGTTGATGGATTTCTTTCAGTAAAATTTTAAAGTGACAGTGCCATTTAACCCTGGATACACATGGCCTCTAAGCCTTAAAATCCATTTATGTTCTGTTTCAGTTAAATGTGTGATGTCACCATCTCATAGTAGTTCAAAAAGTGTACTTAAAATCATAAATTTAAAATTGTGTGTTTGATTGGCATCATGAATATGTTTAAAAACTGCATTCACAAGGTTACCTCTGTTTATGTCTGAGTTGTAATTACTTATTCTTTCTTTCAACTTGCGGTTAGTCATACCCCTGTAATATGTTGTGCATTTGGTAATTTGGTACATATAGCCAAATATACTAGATTGTGTGCATCATAATTGCCATATGCTCAAAGTTTAAACAATTTACCATTAACTGGATGTCTAAATGTTTTATTGGTAGACATATATATATATATATATATATATATATATATATATATATATATATATATATATATACAATTAATGCATTTGTTACATTTGTAAGTGCCTTTTTCTGGTACACTGAAATATAAAGGAGTTCTTAGGCTGTTCCTTGTAACATAATCTTTTTTTCAGCTTGGTATTTCTCTTATAGCCAAAACTTGGTTTATCATTAAGGACTTTTTTAATTCAGGTATATCCAGTAAAATAGGCCAGTATTTATGAATTATGTTTTGCACTGCTACTGTGTTATCATTGAATGTAAGCATGTATCCCTGGGTATTACTCATCTGTTTTCGTATCAGTCGTGTGGTCTTTCTATTAGGAAATATAAGTTGAACTATTGTGTTACGTCTGTCTTTGTCATACTGTTTGCTGTTTTAGACATCATTAGCCTTATATCCCCTATTTATAAAATCTTGTGCAGTTGTGCTTAATTATTTATCCATGTTGATATCTAGAGTATTTAGTTTAGCAACATGTAATATTTCATTCTTAACAACATTTCTAAATGCAACTGATGGATGCATGCTAGTTCTATGTAAGTAAGAATTTCTCTTGACTGTTTTTTTAAAAGCATAGTGTCAATATGCCCATGCTCATCTTTAATTAATGTTATATCTAAAAGGTTTATCAATTAAGATGAAATCTCCTTTTTAAATTTCAAGTACTGCATAATTTATGATGCATATTCAAAAAAATTGTGCAAAAGTTTCTAATGAACCCTGCCAAACCATAAAAAGGCCATCTACAAGTACTTTATAGAAAACAATTGCAATTGCTGTCATAAGGGTTCTCAACTGATAAAACATATTGTCTTTCCCAAATAAACATCACTATTTTGGTGTATGTGTTGGCAACTTGTGTACCCATTACTACACCTTTTATCTGCTTGTAGAGGTGAGTTTGGAAAAAGAAAATATTTGTTAAAACATAATGCAATAGTTTACATAAAAATTCAATGTGTATGATAGTGCATGCTGCATATTCTAATAGATATTGTTTAATGTACTGTATGCCAAATTGGTGAGGTATAACGGTAAATAATGAATAAACATCCAGCATAAATTGACAATCACTTTGTTTTTCTCTTGTGACCATAAAAACATTTGACCTAAGGAGTCATTGGGTATTCTTAATTTTAGTACCAGTACACGCCAAATCACTTTTTAGTTTGGAATCCAGATATATGGAAAGGGGTTCAGTTACCCAGCCCCTAGCAGACAGTATAAGTCTCAAAGCTGATGCTGACAAGTATTTGTGTATTTTTGGGATACCATAAATAAATGATACCTTGGGGGAGTTGGTTACCAGATATTGAAGCAATTCTATATCATAAGTTGGTTCGTAAGCATATTGTGTAGTGCTTCAGCCATTATATTTTCAGTTATAAATCCTTCATGCTTATTTATGCTTTCATATTTATCTGAACTTAACATTTCTAGCATGCTTTTCACACAATATTCTGTACCAAGGATAACAATCTCACCTCCTTTGTCAACACCTTTGATCACAATTTTCTCATTATTAACTAGTGATTCAATAGCCATCAATTAATGTGTTAAATTATGAAAATAATTAATATAATTGCTTTGGTTTAGCTGATAAATTTCATGCTCTACAGCCTTTTCAAACACCCGTATGATGGAATTATTACATGATATAAACATGCTGCTTCATTTGTAGGAATTAAAAGTCATTTTGGAATCTGCCTCAAAGAAAAGTTTCAAGTTCAGAGATCTAAAAGTATTTAAATTCCTTTAATGTTCATGTAATGTTATAATATGTCTCAGGTACAAGCATTAAACCTCTGCTCAATACAAATAACTCATTAGGTGTTAAGGTATATTGAGATAAATTAAATACCAACTCGGTTTCTGTTATGTCCTTGCTTGATTTGAGTCACTGGGTGAAGGTTCATTGGTTGGCCCTGCTTGTTTTTCTGAAAACTCCTGGCTCTCTGGCATGGTTGAGTCATTGGCAGGGGTTGTTCTCCTAATAAAGGGAATTCTACAGGCTCCAGAGCTCATATAGCATCTGCATCGACAGTTGTTATGAGTCACTGTTCACTAACTTCTGTGTTGGCTATGACATTTAGCAGGTTGTGCTCTCGTATTGGTCAGGTGAAAACATACCCTTGTCTAAAGTCATTGATGTCTCTTATCAGCTTATGTTGTTTTTTTTTTTTTCTATAAGCTTTTTTCAAAGTCTATAACTTGGTCAAGTTTCTCATGGAGGAAATTTGAGTGCACATTTAATTCAATATTAGAAATGAGCTCTGAATAAAGTGTTTCAACTTCTGCTTGTAACTGGGCTTCAATCGTGTTGCTCACTTGTGTATGTTCAATAAGATGAAGAAGCTGGGTGTTCATTTAAGTAGTTTATTACACCAAAACACATCAGGATGGAGAACAGTAACACTAAACTTAAATGAACAAACTAACTAACTGATTACTGCACACATGCATGCTTACACCTTGGCTGCTCTCTACAAAATGGCACTCTTTCTTTCATGTGCTCATTGCTTATATGCACGTGGCCAATAACTGGAATGGCTCTTAGAGGAATATACACATTCAGATCTTCATCCTCCCTCTTTGACTAGTTGGTCATGCGAATAAACAATGACAATCATATAAGCATGCAAATTATATAAATATATACAAATAATCATGTCCAGGTTGCTTGTATTTGAAAATAGATCTTGAGATACAACTTGACATTGTAATGTAATAACTAGAACTGGGTTTAGCACAGGGACAGTCACTGGGGAATGTTCTTCCTGAAGTATTTCAGGGATACTTTTAGGAACAGAAACAAATGATGACATGTTCTCTGGAACAGGAACACTGGACAAATCAGAATCACTCTGAGAATTAGAGTCTTTGTTGCTAGTAAAATGTTGCAAGACTGGCTCGGACACAGGCAGTAAATGTTTCCAGTTCTGCCTGAATTCCATGCCTTAAAACTCAATGATGTACGATCTTGGTTCTTCACACAAATGTTTCAAAAGTCCCATATCTCTCCTTTTTCTACTGGATTCAGAGGTTTACTGGTTTTATCATAATAAGACTTTTGGGACAAATGCTTCTTTAAGAGTTGAGTTTTTACTACTTTATTGTTTTTAGCACTTGGAGCCAACAAATTCTTACTGATCAGCAGTGTGGTTCTAGTTTTTCTCGACATTAACCTCTCCACAGGCGATCGAAGAAGAATGTTTTGAGGTATGTTTCTGAGATTAAGCATATTTAGAAAAAATATCAGTATCACCATGTTTAGACTTTTCCAAGAGCTGTTTTGCACTTTGAACTGCACGTTCTGCCAAGCCATTTGACTGTAGGTATTCAGGACTAATCATAACATGAACAAAGTCCCACATTTCAGCAAGTATGTTGAACTGCTGACTTGTAAGCTGTGCACCATTGTCAGAAATGACTTTTTGCAGACTACCATGGACAGGAGAATGTCTCTTCAATTTAGTAATGACAGTATTGGACGTGAGATTAGGAAGTAGGACAATCTTGAACCAGTTTGAATAAGAATCCACTAATACCAAGTAATGTTGGCCATTCTATCCAAAACTATCTGTAGCTACTGTCAACCATGGTAGTTCAGGAATCTGGCTTAGATGAAGTGGTTCTTTTTATTGATGTGATTTAGCACTATTACAAACATAGTAGGCAAAAATACTAGTCCTCTTGCCTTTGTTTTGGTAAAATCAGTTCCTGGGTGGCTGTAATGCAAGATTTTAATATAGTCTTGTTACAAGGATTTTGGAACAATCACTTTTGGTCCTTTCTTGAGGATACCATCTTCCATCAAAATCTCATCTCTAGAAGGAAAATACTGCTGCACATCTGGTGGCAAACAAGATTGCTTTGACAGCATTCCTTGAGTGATAAAGTGGTTGAGCTTCTGGAGAACTGGATCTGAAGCTCTGTGAATCCTAAGCTCATCAAGATGTGTAGAATAAAAATTTCTCACTTCCATGACTTTAAAATCAGGTTTCTCATTTTGCTGCTAATAATTGTTTTTTCTCGGTGATTTGGATAAAGTATCAGCAAGATAAAAAAGATTGCCTTTTGTGTAAACCAAGTGAAAATTGTACTTTTACAATTTCAACATTATGTGTTGCAATCTTGCAGGAGCTGTGTGCATTGGCTTTTTCAAAATAGAGACCAAAGGTTGGTGGTCAGTCTAAATTTGAAAAGACCGGACATAAGTATAATCATGGTACTTCTAACATGCAAACACAATTGCCAAGAGCTCTTTTTCTATCTGAGCATCCTGCATTTCATTGTGGGTTATGCTTATGCATGCATAGGCTACTGATCTGCTTTATTGAAAAATGACTGCACCAAGACCAAACTTTGAAGCATCACAAGAAAGAGTTACAGGTTTGTGAACATCATAATATCTTAAAGTGGGTGGACTGATGATTCTCTCTTTAAGGACATCAAATGCTCTTTGGTGTTGTTCTATCCAGGACCAAGTTACATCTTTACGTGTCTGTTCTTTCAGTGGTGCTGAAAGTTCTATCAGATCTGGAGTGAACTTTCCTAAATAATTGACCATGCCAAGAAAACTTTGTAAGGAGGTGGCATCATCTGGAGCTGGCATCTCAAGAATTTCAGATTGCTTGGAAAGGTCTGATCGTAAGCCTGCACTGCTAAATAAATGCCCCTCGTAAGTAACTTCCTGTAGCCTGAATTTGCATTTCTGAGGCTTCAAATTAAGATTCACCTCATGAGCATGTTCCACAACTTTGCTGAGGTTTCTATCATATTCGACTTCATCATTGCCTCATACAAGAAGATCATCTACTATAATAGCACAGATAGCCAGAAAAAAATTGCTGCATTGCACTTTGAAAGAATTCACTGGCAGAATTTTTCCCAAATGGTATTCTCAAAAATCTGTACCTTCCAAATGGTGTACTGATAGTGGTAAGCAATGAAGATTTTCTGTCAAGTAAAATTTGCCAAAATGAACTTTTTGTATCTAAGACAGAAAAAACAGTAGCTTTTGATAAAAGAACAGCAACTTCTTCAACTGCACGCATTGCATGGTGAAGTCATTTTAGTGCGTAGTTCAAGTCTCTTGGATTAATATGTATTCTAATATCATTTGACCTTTTCTTATGAGCTACCACCATGGAGGATACCCATTTAGTTGGTTCTTCTACTGGACAAATTACAACTAAATGCACCATTCTGTCTAGCTCAGCTTTGACTCTGCCCAACAAGGCTACTTGAACTTTCCTTGCTGGTCTGATAACCGGGCTTATTTCAGGGTCTAACTTCATGGAGTACACAACTGGGAGTTTGTCTAACTTGTCTTCAAAAAGATCATCATAGTCAGAAAAAAATAACTTGTGCGAAAGTTTTATTGTTATACATGCTTACATGGTGGACTTCTGCATTAAATGAAAGCAGTCCCATTTTCAAGGTGTCTCTTAAGCCTAACAATGACTGCACATGCATGTTGACTACGTAAAATTCAAGTCATAGCTGTTCCCAGCAGAGTAACATAAAAGCACTACTGAGCCTTCTGTTCAAATTTCTTCACTCCCATAAGCAACAAGCTTAACACACTTTGCCAGATGAAACTTCTCACCAGCACTTACTTTGGCAAAGATTTCTGCTGGCATAACATTGCACTTTGAACCAGTATCAACTTTGAGCTCTAACAGGTCTTCCATTAATCAAATCTACTGCATTGACTGTTTCACCGCACACAGACATACCATCAACATAAAAAGTAGGGTCGCAGCTTTCTAGTTGATCAACTTGCCTCTTTCAATGCTATAGAAGAATGTGCCCCTTTTGATTTATAGAACCATTTGAAATGATTCCACTTTTTACATGTGTGGCACTGGTGACCAAAAGCTAAGCACTTTTATCTTTTGGACTCATGGCCACCTCCACGATTATGACAGTTGACTATGAGGCTTTCCACAGATTTTGCTGACTCACCCCTCTGTTACATTGCGCATGCTCTGGATTTTACTGGAGCTGGCCTGGAACTTGCTAGAAAGGTTCTGGGTATGACTGAAGCAGCCACACCCTTAGGCCTGTATCTTTTAACTATGTGCTACATACTATCAACATTAATACTCAAAGTCACTGGAAGCATGCTTTTCTCATTTGTAAACATATTTATATGCTTTTTGTGAGCTCATATATCTGACAAATCTCTATGGCCTTATTCAAAGTTAAATCATTGTCTCAAAGCAAAATCTTTCTCATTGCATCATCTTTAATACCACACAGAAGCCTTTCTTTTATCAACTCATCTCTTAAATCATCAAATATGCACATTCTTGCTTTGTTTCTCAAGTCTGTTATATATGCTGCAAAAGTTTCACCAGACTTTTGATCCCTTTTATAAAATATGTACTTTTCAATTGTAATCATCATTTGGGGGTTACACATTTCTCTAAATTTACATTTTAAGCACTCAGGGTCTTCCTGGGTTTCAGCCGGTACCACTAGATGGCTTTTTTCCCCTCCCCTGCATACACAGTTGAGGCATACACAAATGAGCACTCCCTTTCAATGGATTCTGAACCAGCTAAATTAAGCAGAATAAATGCCCAGGAATGCGTGTCTTTGTCAGAAAATGCAGCCTGTATGAAAATATCATACTCTTGCTCAAATACTCTCCAGTTTTCAGCAATATTATTACCAAATGCAAGTAGATCAGGTCTGTGGAAATCATTTTGCCATGCTAAAAATGCCCTTGTGATTATGTATAAACACATACCAGGTACTTGAAAAATATTAAACTTTACCATAAACTCTTTGAAATGAGCATTTTCTGAAAAAATAACTGTACTGTAATACTGCATAAACTTGTGAACACTTTGCACACTTTGGATATCTTGGATAGCATTAGTTAATACAAAAAAGTAGCACATAGCAAAAAAAAAATGCTTGTTTTCTCATTTTTTTATACATTTTATGTGATTCAGAAGTTATTTCAAGCAATTTTGTAAGCATTTTGAGTAGTTTTATCAATATATCTTAATTTCAAACATTTTGTTTAATTAGGAAGATATTTTGAATGGTTTTAATGCTTCATTTTATATTCGTTGAGTAAAAAATCATTTAAGTGAGTTTTAGTACCTGGATTTATCTTTCTGACCTATTGGCGAGTTGTTTTAGCAGGGATGATCCACTTTTGTATATTTCCCTAACTGTAACTGCTTGCCTCATGGTCTTGAAGAACAAGTTTTACTGTGGATCCTATTCTGACACCATGTTGCTCGTCTTGTATATATTCAATAAGACAATGACACTGGGTGTTCATTTAAGTAGTTTATTACACACAATCACATCAGGATGAAGAATGGTAACATAAAACTTAAACAAACTAACTGACTACTACACACATGCATGCTTACTCCATGGCTGCTCATTACAAAATGGCACTCTTGCTTGCACGTGCTTAGTACTTATATGCATATGCCCACTGACTGGAATGGCTCTTAAAGGAACATACACACTCTGATCTACAACTAGGTACAAAAAAGACATTCATCAGATCCATGTAGTGAAGAGATCCACTCTTATTGATAAGTTGCCATCACCTTAAGAGATCAAGGTATTTGTCATGATAAACTGGCATTTTTTTAAATTCTGAGTCCCATTGGAATGATTTTACATTATAAATAAACATTAAAACTTAAGTGCCTCCATTTTAAGCACTTATGTCTTATTTAGTATGACTTTACTGGACCAGTTGGACTAGCCCGGTCAACAAATGTAAAATAAAAATAAAATAGATAACATCATAATCTGCTCAAAGTGTTCCAATTTAGATTTGTATTGGTGCATAGGATCAGTACCTTGTCTAGAGTCCATTTCTAATTGTATTGCATCAGCAAAGGGTTCACTGTTACTTTTATAAGATCACTGACAATCAAAAGCATACAGGTAGGCATTTTGCTAGTTGAAGATAATACGCCAGTTCTACTCTTGTGTGTCAGATACCACAAAAAAAAAAACACACATACACAGGGGCTAGTGAAAAATCCAGTTAACTCCAAATATTAAGCTATGTACAATGAAAACACAGTCTCCAGAACAACAATAGCAAAAATATTGCTAGTAAAAACTTTCCTCGAGTACCTTTATCTGCCATATGAACAAAATCAAACATTCACTAAATTTATATAAAATCTCTAAAATCATGTGACTTAGTAAATTACAATTGATTTAATATACCTGTTGATGGATTTCTTTCAGTAAAGTTTTACAGTGACGGTGCTATTTAACCCTGAATACACATGGGCTTTAAGACTTAAAATCCAATTAAGTTCTTCTGTTTCACTTAAATGTGTGATGTCACCACCTTGTAGTGGTTCGTAAAGTGTACTTGAAATCATAAATTTAAAATTGTGTGTTTGATCTCTGCCATGAATATGTTTAAAAAGTGCATTCATAAGGCACATAGGCATAATGTTTGTCTATTGTGTGCTGCTGCTGCAGGTTTTCCTTGGTAGTGCAGTGCCACCTATTCTGGAACTTCTGCTGGGATGAATAATTTTCATGTGAAAAAAACAAAACTTTTTTTTCTACAGGTCAAAAAATAAATAAATAAAATAAAAGTATATCTAAAATATTAAGAGCTAATTCTGGCTATTTTTGGAGTTTACACTTATGACTGTGCATTTCCATAGAATCATAATTAATTCTTATAATTCTGATCAAATTTTATTGTTCTAGTATACATGAGTGCACATAGAAGCAGATCTGGAAGATCTTTAGCTTAGTATTTTATTGTTCCTCTTTCCCTGAACCTTTTTCAGTGTCTTTTAAAATAGTTGTTTTTTTTTTTATTTAGCTTTTGTTTACTGACTTTGTCTGACTGAGTTTAGTCAAAAACCCTTTTCCAGCAGTAGACTTGGGATAAAAACTCCAAAATATTCCAAACTTTTTAAAATAGACATTCAGTAATATACATGAACTCACATTAAATAATATACATTAACAATTGTACATTTGGTAATTTGATTACATTTATATGAATGAGGAAGCAGCTATTACATTATAAAAGATACTTATGCATGAAGAGATGCTGAACATTGAGCAGCTGAACAAAAGGATTATGGTGTCTGTCAAACATATAATAGATCATGTGATTAGTGCATAGAAATTCAAAGAAATTGACAAGGGAAGAAACTGCTAGGGTGGGGTATTAAGCAGATTTATAGATAATCACATATAAGGCTATAATAAGTTTGACATTAGGGTGGAACAAGGGCACAGAGAATAGCATTGTTGCTTCACAACAAGAGGTTCCCTGGTTTGATTCTCATCTGTGGGGGGGGGGGTTGTGCAGAGTCTGCATGTGCTCTCTCTGTTCACATGGGTATCCACCAGGTGCTCCAGTTTCCTTCCACATTCCAAAGACATGCAGTAGGTGGACTGGACACTCTAAACTGGACATAGGTATGAGTGTATGATATGGAAACACTACAAACCTTGCCTCTAGATAATTGTCAGTGTTGAAGTGACACCCCATCTCCATGTGCAAAAGTGGGAGAAAGGGGTTGTTGATGGGTGAATGGATGGATAATGTTTATATTAGAAGTACTGAAGTGTGTGTGGATGGTGAGCAGTGTCACACGTCTATATAAATGGCTGGGTGTTACTCGTAAAACTATTTAAGTATTGGTGAAGACTGGTTGTGGGGAATATGATTCTGAATGAAGAGAAGTAGTTTGACAATAGGCAATCTGAAGATAATAGAGGCATTTATCCTAAAGATGTACAGATGCATTGATTTGCCATGTGAAGTTTTTGTTGTGCTTTAAATGAGTTTGCATTCTGAATGGATTTTAGTAGTAATGTGATGCGGTTCCCTAGTTTAACTACACAATTTGAATATAGATAGTCACCTGCGATATTAGTGGTTCATAATTGATTACTAGGCTAACAGCCCAGAAGGCCTTTTTAAGTCTAGCCAGGCTTCACAAAAGTGAGAATCATAACATGTACCTTATCTCTACAAAGTGAATACCTTAACCATAATGTCAATTACCAACCCACAATTATGCCAATCCTCTAATCAAGATGAATTGCTTATGGTGATCGGTGATTTTTTTCTAGACCTTTAGAATTATATTGGGACAGTAGTATTATATTATGTTGTTAATGGAGGGACAATTGTCTGGCTTATGGAGAAGTGTGTGTGTTGTAGTTAGCTGAGAAAGAGATAGGCGATGTGGTAGTTTTAACTAGTTCAATTCTCTAAGGACAAGGCAGTGATGTGCTCTATTATAATAGTTTACTCTAAATTTTGCTACATTATTATAACATTACTCAAGTTTGGATAGTTGTGAGACTTAAGGTTCAGTGAAGATTAGGGCAGTAAGAAAGTACAGGCTGCACATCTTCTGGTGATGCTCCTGAGGCAGTATTTTATTTATTTGACATTTGTTTACGAGGAAAGTCTGACTTGAAACAAAGCCAATTTTCAGCAGAGGCCTTGGGAGAAACACTCCAGGCACATGTCTTTGTAATATGGTAGGAAACTGGAGTACCCAGAGAAAACCTGCACAAATGCAAGGAGGACATGCAGAGTCTAGACTCCATACAGAAGGCACTCCAGTTGAGAATTGAACCATAGAACCTCCTGTTGTGAGGCAGCAACACTACCGCTGCAGTACTGAGCCATCCTCTGAATAGTGCACCTAGTTTTAATGTTCTTTTTTTTAACCAAGTGTAATACATGGTGGTTGAATTTCAACTGGTCATCTATGATGACATTCATTAATTGTGTGTGATTTGCTTTCTCTGTTATGGTATTATTGGCAGACATGATGATGAATAGTGTTATTTTTGTAGAGATATGTTTTGGGGAGAAGAGTAGTAATTCAGTTTCGTTTGGGTTTAAAAGTAGGGGTGAATTAATTAACCATGTTTCATTCTATAGGAATGATTGTTGTGTAAGATGTTGGTTTACAGAGAGATTTGGCAGAGCAGATTAGGCTCAGGTCATCAACATATTGAACTAGGGTAGTATTTTTCGAGTCTATATTAGAACACCAAACATTCAAAATTTCGAGTGTTCTAATATCGACCCATTTTCAGCGAATGCTGAAAATATTGAAGAAACAGCAAACCAAATTTTTTTCCTAGGGAAAGAATTTGGTTGTCCGTTTCTGTTGCTTTGGTATTTTCAGCACTGTGGTGGAAAGTTACAGGTCGGGTTCAGGTAAGTGTGTGATTGTGTGGACATGAGGGTTAGGGTGGGTTGGGTGAGTTAGGGTAGGGCGCGGGTCAGGTAAGTGTGAGATTGTGTGGACGTGAGGGTTAGGGTGGGGTAGGTGAGTTAGGATTAGGGCACGGGTGAGGTGACTGTGCGATAGTGACGGACCTTAGGATTAGGTTTGGGTAAAGGCAAGTGGATAGTTAGTGGTGTATGTATAGTTTAGTGTAGGGTTAGGTGTAAGAGTTTAGGTGCATGTGTGTGGATTGTTGTTTGTTTAGTGTGCTTGTGTTGTGTGTATATGTGTTTTGGAACAGCAAATTTTTTCCCTAGGAAAAAATTTGCTGTTTTGTATGTTTGATGTTTTAAATTTTCAATTCATAAGGTTCAATAATAGAACACTCAAAATTTTGAACGTTCGGTGTTCTAATATAGACCCGTATTTTTCTTGCAGTACGGGGATCATTGATGAATATTTTGAAAAGTATGGGATCCAGAATAAATCCTTGTTGGACAGCAATACTTACCAGCAAGAAGGTGAAGAAACCATTTTTCCATTTCAATCCTTGTGCTGTTTTTGATAGGTAGCCATGGAACCATTGCAGTGAAGAGTCATTAAGCACCAATAATGAGAGTTTATGTAAGAATTTCTGGTGGGAGTCAGCATCAAAAGGTTTTGTACACATCTAATAAGATGGCTGAGGCTAGACTTCTGACATTTCTTTAGGTGTTCAGAGTATTAACAAAATTCAGCAAAGCAGTATTTGTGCTGTGATGAGGAAAAAGTTGTGTTGTGTTGAAGCCAGAAGCCAGTTATCTATTAGATTGTTGGAGATTTGCTTATGAATACAATTTTCTAATATTTTTGACAGGGTTAATAAAATGGGACTTGGTCTACAGTTTGAAATACCTGCATTGATTCTACCCTTGTGTTGTGAAATAAGGATTTTTTTTCCATAGTGAGGGGAATTTTTTCCACATACGGATCAGTTTAACAGATTTGAAATTGGATGTGCAATAGCCTCAGCTGCTGTTTTAAAATATCCATCAGGTAAATTGTCAGGAGCGGTTTTAGTAGGCATTAATTTTTTAGGTATTTGTGATGGTATCTGTGGGAAATAGTTGGAAGGAAACATGCTGATGGAGGTTATTTGATTCAGTAGGGACCTCAAGAGTTTGATCAGTCACCTGGTTGGTTAATGACTGACTTTATGCCTACAGTGGGTATAACATTTGTTGGCTATGGCATCAGTATGTTTCTGTGTATTTGGTGTTGGCTGAATAGCTTGCCCTGGATTTAAAAAGTTTATGGATATGAGCGCAGAATGATGTTGGGTTATTAGTGTCTATGTTTTAATTGGCTGAATAGTAGGAGCTGCTTTCTATTTATTATTTTTTTTCCCAGACCTTCCATTCTTTGTCTCATGCAAAGGATAGCCATGGGGCAATGTTGACATTGACTATTGTTATATTCTAATGGGACGAGGATGTTTAGGATACCTAAGAAGATTTTTTTGAACTCAGAGATGCCATTGTCTACAAGGAGAGTCTTCAGTGACTCCCAGTTAAGAGGATGTAGATTAAGTATATTAATAAAAGCATTTCATGAAAAGTAGTAAGTTTTCTTTCCAGGCTATAATGATGTGTTTGGGTCTCTTCCTTTTGTACCTTATACTTAGATTGGTAAGTGATCATTCATGCTATCTGACAGAGTTCCATAAGATGATATTTTATTTGCAGAGGATGTTAAGATCCATTTGAGGATTGATTGTCTGGCTGTGGTTTTGCTATATGTAGCAGTTATAGTTATAAGTTAAGTGAACTTGTACAGATGTATATCACTGATTGGACTATCAGATTGCATGGTTTACCAGTCTATATTAACATCACCCAATATTATGGTTTCATGAAACATTTCTGAGGAGGCCCAACAGAGAATCTCTTCCAGAGTTTTTTGCATTGTTACCTGGGGAGCATGTATATACCCATGATTGCAATTGTCTTCTGAGTGTTTAGTTTTAGCATGGTTAGTAGGATTTCTGAGAAACAGAAAGTTGGAAGAGTGTGGGGGGGATAACTAGTATGTTTTTGTAGAAAATAGTGACGCCATAATCTTTTTGTTGGATCTGTCTAATCTGATTATGTTATAGCCTGGTAGGGTATGTTTTTTCATTCTGATTTATGTGCTATTTATATGTGCAATTCAGGGAATTTGTTATAAAACCTTTGTAAAGTGGTATGGTATATATGAAGGCCATGTATGAAGAGTCATTTGAATTTTACCATTTTAATATATTTCATAATGTGCCAAAAGCTGAGAGGTGTCACATCCTACTATCCACACTCTCCAATTTTCACAAACTTAAAAGTCAAATCTAAATAAACTGTAAGCATGCTACAAGAAAATAGCCAAGTTTCCCTCCAACCACCCAAACTGAACATATCATTGCTCAGCACTACACGTACTAGGCTGGTTGGAACTCCCTAACATAGTACACCTTAGCCAACTCAAAATCTGCCATTCTATAATCTACCAGCCAGACAAATGTCCATCCCTTAAAAACCTAGTAAAACCTTACACTAACAAAAGAACCCTCCACTCATCCAACATACTCCTTCTAGTAGAAGAAGTCACCAAAGCTAATAATAGCTACGGTGATGCCTTATTCTCAAACCACATCTCCTAAATTTGGAACTCAATTGCCCAATCCATTCTCACCACAGCTAAGCCCTCCACATTCAAAATTCTTCTCAAAGCCTATTTGTCTACAGACTGGCTATGCTCCTGCTCAACACCAGGATGAGCCCTTAGTTTTCTTAATTTAATGCTGACCTTTTTCATTCTCTATATCTCCTCCCAAAGGATTATTGCCTTGTTCATTTCTTGCATTTTCTTCTTCTCCCTTCAGTCTTATGACCAGCTGATTTTACTGTTTCTTTTACTACAACTTCCTTAATTTCTGGTGAGGTTATCACCACATCCCAGGCAATAAATACATTAATATATTTTTCTAAAAGTGTTGCTATCAAAGACCATCTATTAGAATGTGTAATTTGTGACACCTTCTGCATTATTTGTACCACTGTTATTGTGTTATCTTAATTTAATATATATTGTTAATTACTTCTGTCTTTGACACCATCTCAGTTCAATATGTATATTGTAACCTATTGTTTTATAATTTTGTTCTATGCTTATTTGATTCTGTAAATGTAATTTAGAGCTTTTCTCCCCAGGCTTCTGCTGAAAACAGGCCTTTTTGGCTCAGCCGGACACTCTTGGTAAACAAATGCTAAATAAAAAAAATAAAATAAATAAATCTTCAACTCCAACATTATGCTAAGTGGATTTTTTCCAACTTAAAGTCTAAAGAGGAATTAATCATATGAGTGAGTGGTTACGTGTGTGTGTGTGTGTGTGTGTGTGTGTGTGTGTGTGTGTGTGTGTGTGTGTGTGTGCGTGCGTGCGTGCGTGCGTGCGTGTGTGTGTGTGTGTGTGTGTGTGTGTGTGTGTGTGTGTGTGTGTCCCCTTTTATATAGGTGTACAAGCATGGGTTTGCCATGAGTGTGCCTGTATACTGCCTGTATACTGCCAGCATATGCTGACTCAGTGTTTGACAGTGTAGTGCAGGCTTCACATTGTTAATACATAGGGTTAAGAGTATAATGTGCTGTCAGGTTTCACATTGTTGACCCTCAGTTTGTGTTTCCATATGGATAGCATGTGACTGAGCAAAATCTATTAATGACATAGTGAACTCTTTTTTCCCATATGAATAATATATATGCCTGCTCATATTTCATTTTATACTTTGTTGGCCAGATTAGTCCCACTATGCTAGTAGCCTATTTTCAGGGAGACCCAAGAAGGTGGCATTTATATTAGTTGGGGGGGGGGGGGGATTTTGGCCATGGCATCAGGAACTTTCCCAACTCTTTTTCAATAGGTGTCATGGGATCTTTTACATTCACCTGAAATTACCACCAACTCAGCCAGATGGGGTCTTGAATTAACATCTCTTCCAAGTGATGGCATGTTTAGGAGTGCAGTACCTCCCTTATGGTGCATTAAAGTGTCAGCAGTTTATTTATCTGTGTGGGAATGGAACCCACAGCCTTCAGCACTAAAAGCAGGTGTGATACCTGCTGCACCACTGACAGTACTTTTATTGCTTGCTATATTTATTTTATTATTGAAATTTATTACTGTTAAAGTGTTTCTCATTGCATATCATTTTTGAAGTTCAATACTTATGCATATTATTTTGACATGAACTACATTTCCTTCACTGGAAGGAGAAAATCATTCAGTATCACATTTTATATGATAGAACTGCATATGTAAGGTAAAACACATGTAGAATTATTCAGCATGATAGTATTATATATCTGCTTTTAATTACTTCTTACCAATAATATTTATAAAAGGTAAAAAAGCCAGTACTGAATTATCATAAATGGTAGTACTTTCCTTCTGCTTTAAATCACTTCTTATTAACAATATTTAGATACATTTTGTCTATTGCATTCAGCACAGACATATCCCTGAGACAGAGCTATGAAATCATTGCTGTTTTCCTACTAAAGCATGGCAGGGACCAGTTGAATGAATTCCCTTGGCATTTACAGTAAAAGCTGTCAACTTCTGCCACCTGTTTTAGTACTTTACTGATGTCCCTGCTGTCAAGAGTGCAAATTATAGATGGCAGTCAACTGCTGACCAAAGAAATCCCTTCCCTCAGCCATATGTTTACTTCAACAAGATAGCAAACCACACAGAGCAAAGGAGACAGTTTAACTATTTGATACGAGCCTCTGTAGAATACAAAATGCTTGCTGTCAGCTGCACCTCAGTTTAAAAAGCACATTTTAAAGATCACATCTACAAGTCACAGGAACTATTACCTTTATTTATGTAGCAAATACTTTAAAAAATTATGTCTCATGTAAACCATTTACAAACTTTATATCTGCTGTTGCACCCTTTCTTTGGTAAATTATTCCATATTTATTTTAAACAACAATTAATCATAACTAGTTATAACATTTCAAAGGATAAAAAAACGAACAGCAGAAACTGGAAAAATGACATTTATAAAAGTAGAGTCAATCTTCTGCAACAAGCAGTTTAGCACTACTTCACTAATGCTGTTACATCTACCTCCCTGGATATTATGTCATTGTCTAGATAGACAATGTAATTATTTATAGACATGTACAGGAATCCACATTAATTTATTTTGCTATGGCCTGACAGTCTAAAGAATAATCTAATTATATCAGATTTCAAAAGAAACTTCCCTTAGTCCAGTATTCCAGAGCAGGAAGAGAATTCAAAAATAAAGCCAAAAGAATGTGGTGTAGTCAGTGGCAGACAAAAGAAACAAGAGTTATACACACACACACACACACACACACACACACACACACACACACACACACACACACACACACACACACACACACACAATTCATGTATGTTTCCATACCTTCAGCTGTGATCTCTGTCATGCTTTTATCCAGTCTTGTTCAGAAAAACAAATCTTCCGGCTCCCCAGACTCTGTGAGAACAGATAATGAGTTAGTTGTAACTTCTGCAGTTTTCCACTAAATGGTTCCCCTTTTTCAGTTCAGAAAGTAGCTGAACCCCCTGCAGACAAATCCCTCACGCAGCCTGTGACTTACCAAAGCACTCACTTGTTGCTAAGCCAGATTCTCCTTTCAAAAATAGCAGTGCCTGGTGATATACTCTTACCTCTTAACTGTCAGTCTCTCATCTTTGGCAGGAAGAAACCTGATGGATTTTGATTTCTGATTAGGTCAGCAACACAGGAAAGAATACTGCAAAGCAAGGAAAATGATCCTGTCAGATTTTAATCCCCCCTTCAGTAGCTATAATTGCTTTACTCATGGGGGAGGGATGGTTAGGAGATACAGACAGCATTAGACAGGGTAACCTAATCCATTATTGCTCAGATTTATTATTAGAGCTTTCAGATCCTAGTTCAGTCTGCCTTTCCATTTCTGGTTGGGGGTGGGACCTATGTGGGCCACAGGGGTTACAAAGAACTGATTTCTATAGGGGAGTCAGTGCAATGTTGTTTTGCTGATGGTTTAAACTTCCTGTACAGTACATAACATACAAACTATTGTTCATGTTATGTGAAAGCCTAAAGGACAAGTGCAGTTCAAGTTGTCATTTTGGATAGCATCTTTATCATAACTTATGAGGGGCAACGAGATTTATGTTTATCTCTTGTGCCACATACAAAGGTGATTTTTATCTATTTATCTACTATGCTTTCTCAAAAATATACAGGTGCACAATCTGGCTACAGAATTGTATTATCTGTCCCGTTCAAAATAACCTGTCTTTCAAACTAAGCTCATAAGATAAATGTTATTTTCAGCTTTTAAGCTCACCTTTATTATTTTTCATTATGGAATACATTACTCAAGTTCCAATAGTATTTAAATGCATAACTACTTTTATTTTGCTACGACTCTAACATTAGCCTGAAAGTATAATGTAGGGATGAATATTATTTCCAGTAATTATCATTTTGAAAATGTACTTCTTCATTGTACTTTTTCTTCTTGGTATGTCATATTCAACAGGAGTATTTGTATATGAACATTCAGAAAAAGCTGAGTTTATTGTTTTATAACTTTTCAATTACCTTCCTCAAGTACACATAAGTTATTCAAACCCCAATGTGTTGGTGCAATTAAGTATTTACACTTCATTGTCCAGACCCCCCGCCAGATAAATAACAACACCAGTTAGGATAACACAATTGTTTTATTTAAACAACTTAATACAAGTATAGATTCCACAGTATTCAGCAATGACACGTCTTTGTTTTTCAACCTGGAAAGTTTTCAGTAGGCAGCATTACCCACTCACCTCCACTTAACCTTGATGGAAAGCAGTGTTAAATGAATCCGCTCACTGGTACCCCCTTCCACCCACATCTAAACAGTCTTAACCAAGTTTAGCAAAAATAAAGTGAGATGCTTATTAAAGAAATCTAAGCCAAACTCACTTAGGTGTATCTCACCCCCCAGTACAAAATGGGATCCTTATCATCAAAACCCTATGATCAATGGAATAAACACCTAACTGGCCCAAAAGTCTAGCAAGCCTGTGAATAGTAATGTGCTGGGGCTGCATAGTAATGGGCCAGGTCTGTTCAACATTCGTAATTTTGATAGCATACCTCCACACTAGCCATGGCATGATCTCTGACCAAACTATGTTTATAGTCGGATACTTATGCCTCGAATTCACCAACCCCCCACCCCCCACTATTCCAGCTAATAATTGTCATTTGGGGATTAACCCCAACCACCTGCCAAATCACTGACCAATATGTGTGGTACTCCAATCCACAACTAGATTTCTTCCATCTTGTCCATGAGTTGATGCCTCCTTAATCCTCTAACACCTTGCAAACATATGCTCAACCAGCATCCTTGTAACTCCAGACCAGCTCCTTCCAACCTGATTGCAGCTCGCTTCTCAGCAAGTGCACAAAAGAGTGGGCCACTATGACAACAACCCCTCCTGAAGAAAGAGGGGAAAAAACTTTTAATCACATGCAGCCCATACAGATCCTCATTACCTAATATAAGTGAAAAGGGCACTAGATGACCACCACCCCACTCTTTTAATTACTTCCACTGATCTCCATTCTTAGGCTAAATCTGATGCTCTTCCAATTCAAAATTAATGTGTTGAAAACCTCTCTCCTTGAATGTCCTGACAAGGAATGAGCCCTTCTAACTATGCACATGAATTGGATGGCTTCCATCACCTTACAATTTCTGGTGCAAAAAAAATAGTTCCTAAAGTATGCCACCATGTGAAATTTGAAACTTCTTAACCTATGCCACATGGTACAATAACTGTGCTCTTACATGCACTATCTGTGGAACTCTCTCAGTCTGATCTCTTTTAGAACACTGCAACCAGATCGACACCACTGAAGTAAATATAAAAACATCCTTCTACAACAAGGAACCCAATAGCTCTCCAACCCTAAATGCCCACTTGTGCATCCACACTACCGGCACCACCCAGACCATGGCATCCACTGAGCTTCCCATTAATAAGCACAATCCTGTCAACATTATCTAAAGTGTCTGCGTCATCATTGTTAGTCACACATCACCTCTCCTACCAAGTACCCGATCCAAGCCATCAACATTCGCCCTACCAATCAGGATTAGGTTCGATCCTCCAAATCCACTACCCCAGTAAACATGCTAATAGTTAACAAATGTACTCTAACCAACTTAATCTTTGTCCCTTTGTGCCATCTACTCAACAAATAATGCAACAACAGTCACAGCTACCATACTATCTCCTCCTCAGGTAGCCCACTCATAAAATCACCAAAAGCAGATAAGGCCCCATAATAAGCCTTCCATGTGGACACGGCCCATGACTACTGAATCAGCCATCCCACTACACTTGTCCAAGATTCCACACCTCTGCTAGCAGCAACACTGGTTTGACCTGCACCTCTGGGGTCAACTCCTGAAACATGCAGAACTGAAAATGAGAGATGCTGTTAGCTATCCTTTTTTACAAGCCTGGCAAATGTGTACCTGAAAAGGAAAAATTAATTAATAAACTTTATAAAATAAGTTTCCTCAAAATCAACAAAAGCAACTTTGACCCAACAAACTTTGTTTTTAAAACCTGGATCACATTCAGGTTATTTGAATTGAAAATTACTTTCCTGTCTAACAACAGTTTTTGCCAAACCTCTGATGCTACACAAATTGCCATAAATACTAGGAATGCCACATCCTTCCTCCACTCCTCATCCCATCCAGATGACGAATGAGCCACAAAAAAGCTCACCATTAAAATAAGCCCCCATTCCCTGAGTTCTAGCAGCATCTTTGTAAAATTGCACCTCTTCCTGATTGACTCAGTCTTTCTGCCAATAGGAAATGCCATTGAAGTATTCAAGAAATGTAGCCTACAACTGCAAATTCTTCTTAACTAATCTATCAACCTTCACCCATTAATGCTTGCAATTCTAACCCTTCAGCATGTATGCTACTGATCCTCAAAAAGTCCTACCTGGGCTATCTGCTGGCATGCAAAGATCAGCAAACCCAAGAGCTCAATGACTTCCTTAATCCAAACCTTGTCCCTTGTTCAAAACTATTCAGTCTTACCCTTCAGTTTTTCCAATTTATCCTTTGTGATACAAAACAAACCCAACCTGCATCAACTGTCAAACCTAAGAGACATATAACTTTGCTCAGACCTTCCAGCTTTCCATTCACAGGGGGACTTCCAATCATCTATATATCCAGATGAAAGTTTGTAGTCTTTCTAAAGCTCACGCTTGCCTGTCTCTCACCAATAGTAAGTCATCTATGTAATAGACTGACCTCTGACTGGATGAACTTTGCTGCCATATCCAGGGCATAGCCTTGTCAAAGTAAAATGTTTTATCAACTATGATACCCAACAATGGCCAGTCCTCTTCCTGAACCAGCAACAAGCATAAAGCTAACTCCGTGTCCACCATCACTAACCAAGGGTCTAAAGACACTCTGATCACTGTGAGAGCATCATCTAAAGATGCATATTTTACCTGTGCATCCGTTTTTCAAACATAATCGTTGAATCGTTGATTGAGCTTCACCCCCACCCCACCCCCCTTTTGGGAAGGACAAATGAAGGATCATACAAAATTCCCCAGGAGCATTTTTTGGTACTAAACCCAGAGGGCACATCTTAAAAGTAACAAAGGTGGGGGTGTCAAATGGACCCAAGATCTTTCCAGCCCACAACTATTTTTCAATTAATCCCAGCAGAATGTACTCCTTTCCACAAATAGAACTTAAGTTGTTACAAACCACCCCACCACACAAACCCCAGTCTTAATGAAAAAAACTGAAACCCTGCAATCAATTTTGTGGCCACTTCTGTATCAGGGAAGCATAGTAAAATTCATTGAAACACATGTACTTTATGGGCAAATGCCCTTGAAAATTCACAGTGCCTCTTTGCTCTAAATACCTACCTTGCCCCCAACACCCTGCTGCCCTACCTATCTGGAGCTTCTCCCTTCCAGCACCAGCATTCCACTGCTGAATGTGCTCCTCCATAAGCTGAGCAACTATTTAAAAATCAGTACACTGGCCAGGCACATCTTCCCATATTGAATGCCCAGCACATACCCAATTTGTCTCCTGTCTCCCTAGTTATCATAGCTTGACCACTCACACTGTCTAGCATTGTCACCAACCAGATGGCTGGATACCTCATCTCCCATTTCAAGGACTTCTTGACAGTCTTCCTTTTGCAGGAACACTAGTCATACCATAACTATGCATTCTACAAATGCAACCCCTGAGTCTCCTAAATAGTGAGAAAATATGTCAACAAGGGTAAGGTCTTCAAACCACTCTTCTCTAAACAGATCACCATGTAATAAGCAAAATCTAATATCCAATTTTCCCAAGTCCTGACTCTAAGCCTCCCTCTCTGTCCCTGACCCAAAGTAGCTAAGGCTGCCAGCAAGTCTTTACCAGCCATGTATGTCTCAGCCAATCTTTGCACTTCATTAGAATCTATCAGTTCAAAGAGATCCACTAACTCCCTTTTCCATATCTTCTCCTTAACAGAAATGAAAATATGTGGGGTTATAAACTCCCCCTCTTCCTCTACCAAAAGTGATTGGAGAACCCACCTCTTATTGTGACTGATCAACATGGACACCAGCACCCCTGACAACTGGTTCCCTGTCTTCTTGCACTCTGCATCCCCACGTAATGCATTGCCCTGCAGTTGTGCCCCCTATCCAAACAACTCTTGACCTTCCATATAGTCAACACCATTAAGACTCTCAAAAACCTCACTTAACCTACCCCAATCTGAAACTCCATCTCCCCGGTCCAACCAGCACAGTATTGTCATTACCTGTAGCTGTGTGAGAATCTGTTCCCCCGACATCAGCATCTCCATTCCTTGGTGCTGCCACTAACATTTTGGCTTGCTTTCCTCTGGCAGGTGATGGTTGAGTCATTGACTGAGAATGCCTCTTACCACCTGTCACATTCTGGACACCTGCTGGGAGTAGTTCTACCAACTCAGCATCTTTGAACAACTCCTCTGCTTGGGCTATGATAGCTGTTCATATCTTCTTCAAGGTGTGCTTTGACACACCTCAGTCTTGGATGTGGAGTTCATCAACAAAGCCACGCCAAAAGTATGTCCCTTAGAGGTCAGATAAGAGTAAAAACTCACCTAATTCCTCCCTGACACCTAGCTCACTTTCTTTTCATACAATTTCTTACTTTCCCCTAATATTAACCCTTTCATCCCCAAATTATCCAAAACCTAGCTTTCCTTCCTTCCAGGCTCCCTTCCCTAAATTTGCCTATAACTGTCTCTCCCACCACCTCTCCCCACGGCATCTCTGGACAAATTAGTCTGCATACAAACTTCATTTTTGATTGCTAACATCAGATCTGCCTGTTCCACATTAGCTCTAGAAACAATCTGTTGCTTTACATGACAGTGAAGGACTGATGCACAATCACATGAAATACATGTCACAGTTGATCCGGAATGCAAGTTAACAACACTGATGTGATTGTTTTTAAAGTCCCTCCAAACCCAATAATTTATGAGGAAAATCTTCATACCATCTAATTTCAATATAGTAAAAAAAATAAATAAATCAATAAAATATTCACGTGTAAAATTAATGTATGATCTTGCTGGATTCTGAAGCTTGATAGTTCTGTTGGTTTAACTCCCTGGCACTGTGTTACAATATAGATGAAAGCATATCAGTATCATATCCAGTTATACAATATGAAACACTCAGCAATTACATATAACTAGCTGTACTACTTACTGAATGCCTTCTGAACAACTCTCTAAAAACAAAACAAAACATATATCTTAAACTGGGCAAGCTAAACTTACACTTTTCATTTTGTCAGTATTTTTAGTGCTTTATCTTATATCAATAGACTATAGAAGGTTTTAATTGAAAAGACAAGAAAAATACTCACACTGGGCTTATTTTGCAGCTTTTATATTTGTTCCTGCAGGATCTACTCATTTCATTCATGGTCTGAGGATTGGTGGATGGGCTTCTTCAAGTTGTGATTTGTTAAGCACTAAGTGCTATGATTTGACTAGCATAAGTAAGAACATCCCATGCAGATGAAACATGGCTCCATAATGAAACTCAAGTGGAACAGTCATTTAGTCATGGAACATCAATTACAATCCATTGGAATCACTCAACTGTGATCCACAGTCAAGATCACAAAAAATATTTTTTCGAGGAGCAAACCACCATGCATTCTCCACATAGGGGCAATTCCCCCATGCACTCCCTGCTACTTATATACGGCAGCTCTGACTTTATATTGTTTTGTGTAAAAGTAATCCCAAAGATGGTAAAATCCCTGTTTTCTCTGTACAAACAGTGGGCTTGCACATTAGAGATTAATGTTTTAATACTGATTAAGAAAGCTTACCACACCTTGTCTTAACCATTTCCGATTCAGAGACTACCCTACCTTCAGTAAACTAGCACGAAGATGTGCAACACTGTGGTGGACTGTTTATGTTGCCATTATAAACACTAATGAAGCACTCAAGGGGAGAAGGATAAGGTAATTAGCCATATGATCTCCCCCAGAAATCCCTGAGGTAAAGCATTTACACAGCCAAGCAAGCTGTGTAAGTTAACGCAGCAGCAGCGTATGGACACTGGTGTTAATGCAGACAGTTAAAAGTTCATGTTAACACATTTTGGTAGAGATCAGTGATGGGGAGTTTAGAGGACAGGTAGTGTTGGTGTTTGGGTGTATTTCTGTATGCATAGTGCTGCGTGAGTGAGTGAGTGAATGTGAGCATGTGTATCTGTGCATGTATAGGGGATCACAGTTGGGCAGTTAATTAGGAATTATGTAGGGTTGTGTGTGTGTGTGTGTGTGTGTGTGCGTGTTTTGTGTGTGTGTGTGTGTGTGTGTGT